>NC_083724.1:81461052-81762281 GCF_028564815.1 Eubalaena glacialis | reverse complement strand
TTCTTTTCCAATTCATATTAATGAAATATTTTCATCAGGCACAATACTCTCCAGAAATACTCTTGTTGAGGATTTACCTCAAATGACAGCATCAAAATTCTGAGCTCGATAGCATTTCCCATTATTCTTGAGACACTATTAATCTAAAACCTGTTGCTTCAGATGTCATTCCCGACAGACTTACTGGAACCCTACTCCAGTCTTATGTTTTATAATTAGCCATTGATACATTATTTAACACTGTTAAATTTATAGTGACGCACAAGAAAGTTATCATAAACACAAAATTATTTCCTAACAATAGACGTGAATTAATACATTACAGCTTCTTACACAGATGATTCTAGCCATTTATTTAAAATTAAAAGCAACCCAACTTAGCATGAACTCAGGATTGAAGAAACTGGTGAAAGCTTCAGGGTACTTATTTCAAAACTAACTGCTTATAAAAAAAATTGGGGGCAAAGTTTTGTCTAGGGATGTTTCTCCTACTCTACCTATTTATACTTATACAACACATCTCCTAACTGAAGTATATCCTTCAAAATCCAAATTAGGCAACAATTTACCAAAATTTAGACAAAAAAAATAAATGATTTTTGTCTTTAGCTTCTTCTAAGATTGAAACATTAATGATTAACAATCATTTATAAAAGACATACATAGTCTAACTTTTCTGCTATACTTTTCTAGGTTATTTCTAGGAAATGTATTCTAAAAGTAATGATAAAGCTCATTTATATCTGAGGAAAAAAAACCAAACCCAAATATGCAAGATGTCGGTTTGAGTATTTGATAAAAGTTTTTACCGAGTAAAAACAGCATGGTCCTTCTGATCTAAAACGATGATAATATCTCCTGGCTCCAGTCCTGGTTCTTGGTCTCCTTCACCATGGAATGTTATCTTCTGGCCATCTTTCATGCCTAAATACAAAAGGCTAATTTTACACTCTTAACATCTAAGCAAGGTCAGAATCTCTACTGAAACACAAATGCACGTTTGTGCATGAAAAAAATGTTCAAGTCTTTGCAGATGCTAAAGTTTTACAGAATTTACCAAAAACGCCCACATGCTTATTGGATCAGTCCAATTTCTTACTGAAGAAAGCTATCATAGTGGCGAACACAAATTCTAGAGGCAAACAAGTCAGGCTTCAAATCTCAGATCTGCTATTTACTACTAGGCCAGATTACCCTGGGGAAGCAAACTGCATAACCTTCCTAAGCATCAACTTTCCCACAGAGACCTATGTCCTCCATCAGGGCTCTTGTGAGGACTAAAGAAAAAGGTCTACGCTGGCACCAAATCAGTGACTGACAAACATTATAACCATAAATGTTTTTAACTATTTCATCACTTTAAAAAAACTTAGGGCTTCCCTGGTGGCGCAGTGGTTGAGAGTCTGCCTGCCAATGCAGGGGACACGGGTTCGAGCCCTCGTCTGGGAAGATCCCACATGCCGCGGAGCAACTAGGCCCGTGAGCCACAACTACTGAGCCTGCGCGTCTGGAGCCTGTGCTCCGCAGCAAGAGAGGCCGCGATAGTGAGAGGCCCGCGCACCGCGATGAAGAGTGGCCCCCACTTGCCGCAACTAGAGAAAGCCCTCACACAGAAACGAAGACCCAACACAGCCAAAAAAATAAATAAATAAATTAAAAAAAAAAAAGTCCCCACAACCAGATTTAAAAAAAAAAACAAAAAAAAAGTCAAATCATTTCTATTAAGTCTAACAGAAGAATAAATCAGACTTTCTTCCTTCTATTGTATTAGCAGTAATATAAAATCTAAAAATTTAAAAAATATGTAATATTTATATTGAATGATTTTTAGTCCTCTTTTTTTTTTTTAAAAAAAAGAGGGTAATTAATTATGGTTGGGTACTTTCAGACCACGTGGTTATTAGTGTCAAAACTACGGAAGTTTTTCCAATAGGCAAACACTTAAAAAAAAAAAATTAATTAATTAATTTTATTTTTGGCTGCATTGGGTCTTTGTTGCTGCGCGGGCTTTTTCTCTAGTTGTGGCAAGCAGGGTCCACTCTTCGTTGCGGTGCGCAGGCTTCTCTTGTTGCAGAGCACGGGCTCTAGGCGCGCAGGCTTCAGTAGTTGCAGCATGCAGGCTCAGTAGTTGTGGCTCGTGGGCTCTAGAGTGCAGGCTCAGTAGTTGTGGTGCACGGGCCTAGTTACTCTGCGGCATGTGAGATCTTCCCGGACCAGGGCTTGAACCCATGTCCCCTGCATTGGCAGGCCGATTCTTAACCACTGCGCCACCAGGGAAGTCCATCCAACAGGCAAACGCTTCTTAAAGGCCAACACATTTACTGAGATTTCTTCCCTCTGGCCCATACACCTTAGTTCAGTAAGGGCTTACTTAGCCAACTAACACCTCTTTAAACAGAACTCATGTGTTTGCAGATAATTTCACTACAGCAGTAGTGCCAGATTTCCTGAACCAATGATCACTGAGGTCACCCAACAAGAGCAACTTTGTTTCACTTTCTATTATGGAAAGTATTAAACTTACATAAAGTAGCCAACAGTACAAGAAGTCCCTATATATCCATCAATATAGATCCAGTAATTACCAGCTCATGACTACTATTTCATGTATTATACACCTCCATCCACATTCCCTACATATATTTCAGTTAAAATCCAGACATACCAATTAACCCAAATACTTCAATATATACCTCTAAAAAGAGAAAGACGTAAACCAAAATATCAGTATTACACACCGACAAAAGTAAACATTTTTTAAAAATTTATTTATTTTATTTATTTTTGGCTACACTGGGTCTTCGTTGCTGTGCGCAGGTTTTCTCTAGTTGTGGCGCACGGGCCTCTCATTGCCGTGGCTTCTCTTGTTGCGGAGCACGGGCTCAAGACAATTGGGCTTCAGTAGTTGTGGCCTGAAGGCTGTAGAGCGCAGTCTCAGTAGTTGTGGCGCACGGGCTTAGCTGCTCCACGGCATGTGGGATCTTCCGGGACCAGGGCTCAAACCTGTGCCCCCTGCATTGGCAGGCTGATTCTTAACCACTGTGCCACCAGGGAAGCCCAACAATCTGTCTTTAGTCATTCACAAGGCAAAGTAACTGTCTCACTACACTAGTGAAGCAGTTAAACTCAGCTAAGTTTTGCTGGTTGTTCCATTAATGTTAAGAGTATGGGCAGGGACTTCCCTGGAGGTCCAGTGGTTAAAACCCAATGCTTCCACTGCATGGGGCATGGGTTCAATCCCTGGCTGGGGAACTAAGATCCCATAGGCTGCAGTGTGGCCAAAAAAACGGGCAAGTGCAGCATTCATAAATGGCTTCACTTACTACTAATGCCCTCCTGAGTATATACTGTTGGTAGCAAGGGAGGAATCTTACCAGAGAGAAATTCAAACCCTACTAAACAGGGACCAATTAAGGGGAAAAAATGGAGGGAGGGGAGTACCATGATTCACATGGGTGAATACTATTTCAGGAGCTTAAGTTAATGTAGATGTATATTTTCTAATAATAGTTTCATTTTAAAATAGCAAACTCTGAAGGAGCCAACCATGCTGACTATTTCAGAGTAAGCAGCACCATTTATTCTGGGGCTATACACATTTCTAAAATTTCTACAATGAGTTTGTACTGCTGTAATACATTTTAAAGCATTTTTAAATAAACTGACAAAATTAAGGAATTGGCAAAATAAAGTAAATCCTAATAATACTTAAAGAAAATTTTAAGTTATAACCCAAGAGGCAGAAACTGACGTATGTTTACATAATCTGTAAAAACCATTAGAAAGTAACATTCATAGTCTAAGTTCTTACAAATAAGTTAATAAATCAAAATATACCTATTCCTTACTCCAACAGTAGTTTTAAACAACTATAAAATGTAACGTTAATATAATTTGCAATAGCACTCAAGAATTGAAAATAGAAAGTGGCTCAGAACTCACCTTTGTCAATATGAACTTCTAGAATTTTCTTCTCTCGAACTATCTTCCTTCCATTGCAGCTTTTACATCTATCTTTAGGACTGATCCGCTCCCCATGGCCCTGGCACTCCATGCAGACAGACTGAATTTGCTGAACCATTCCAGGTCCTATCTGATGAATTCTTATTTGCATTCCAGTACCTCGGCAATTGGGACAGCACTCTACTGCTCCTTTCTTACCACCTCGGCCTAAATAGTTCAAAAAGAAATTATGTTTGAATTTAGTACTGGACATGGTGACAAATGTTTTAATGAGACAGTTCCTAAACACTCCACTTCATTAATATTTTCAAGGTCTGATGGAATGCCGCTATAAGAATCTACAATTCAGCCTTTTTATTTGATAAAATATCGCCACAATCAGCTTCAGTTGTCTATAAACATCTTGATTGCTATTTTCACAAGGAACCATTTCAGAATTCTGGATTTTAAACATGTGCTCCCAAAGCACAATTCTTAAAAGACTACTTTAACTGTGAGACGAGAACATTTTAGAGTTTATTTTCTTTAGAAAATACCATATTTCCAACAAATAACTTGTATTTATTAGAAAAACACCTTAGAGGTTCACAGCCAATAATTTGACAGCTGATACACCAAAAGAGGATACTGTCAAATCATATTACAGATTATGAAGCCATTGGAATGCCTCTGAAGTTCTAGAGGATAGGAAAGACTCATCTCTGAATAGTGCTGAGAAAAACAGACACCAAATTAGATCTGTCCCACCTGCATTCAAAATACACACATAAAAATGCTGATAATTTACTAATATTTCTCTAGAAGGTGGATTCAGGTGGTTTTCGTACTTGCACTCTTCAGAATTAGGTAGTGCAATAAATATGTCAGTTTTATATATCCAGAACAGCTTCAGTTCCATTTTCAATTATATTATGAATGTTAAGACATACCTTCACATTTGTCACAAATCACATTCTTTTGCAGAGCTAGTTTTCTTGTTGCACCATTATATAAATCTTCTAAGGTTACTGTGAGTTGATGCACAACATTTTTACCTACAACAAAACACTGCACATTAAAAATCTAAGATGCTGAATCTTGTGTTCTGCACTATAAAAACGGTAAAGGATAATGAAAGATGAGCCCTACAAGGGTACACTCTAACTGTGGTGTAACTTCAAATAAGAAACATCCGGTGAGATTAAGTAATTTGTATAAGGACATAGTTACGGCCATCCTACATTTTACGGCAATCAAAAACGTTAACTGCAAAAATCACTTGAGAAAACTCATGTTATTTAAATAGACACATTTCACAGTAAATTAACCCAAACTGCTTTTCTGTCCTAATATATTCTTTGAGTCGTTCACTTATTATATTGAGTAACAACATGACCAATTACATCGTCCAAAAATTCTTCAGCACACTAAGTTCCAAAAACTAATCAAGTTTGCCCAGGGAAGCTGACATATTTTTTCAGCACTAACTGTTCAAAGGCTAGATTTCTCGGGCTTCCCTGGTGGCACAGTGGTTAAGAATCCGTCCACCAATGCAGGGGACACAGGTTCGAGCCCTGGTCCGGGAAGATCCCACATGCCGCGGAGCGACTAAGCCCGTGCACCACAACTACTGAGCCCACACGCCACAACGAGAAGCCGCCACAATGATGAGTAGCCCCCGCTCACTGCAACTAGAGAAAGCCCACGTGCACAGCAACAAAGACCCAACGCAGCCCCCCCAAAAAAAGGCTAGATTTCTCATCCTTTACCATAGTGCTGTGCAATAGAACTTTCTGCAGTGATGGATGTTTTGTATCTTGTGCTAGCCAACACAACAGCCAGCAGTCACACGTGGCTATCAAGCACATAATTATGGCTACTGCAGACTAAGTAACTAAATTTTTATTTTTCTTTGCAGTAATCTAAATTTGATGTGGCCAGTGGCTACAAAAGAGTGCCATATCTCATCTAGGAATGGGAAGTGTAAGGTGGAGATCATCTAAGAACAGAGGCTACAGAAATGTAGTCACCTGCCGATAGGTAGTAAGTTCCTAGCCAGTGATTCTTCCGCAAGGACTTTATCTACCATGAAATACTGCCTTACGCGTAAGTGAAAAAAGCTCTTGAACTTCCTATCTGCAGAACATGTCTAATGAACATTTTTAGTTACCAATCAAGAGTGCAGTGCCATCAACTATAACTTGTTCCTAGATCCACTTTTCTGTTCTGTATCACAAATACTGTTCCATGTAATTAGTTCCGGCACGCTGAAAAGCCCTTCTTACTTTAGCATTACAGAGTATAAAGCTTCTTAAATTTAAGCAAATATTTTCCAATATCACACTAAAAAAATGACCTTGCATTGATCTAAGCCACACAGTAGAGTTTGCCAATCAACTGACCTTGACTGAAAATTGTTTTAAGGTAAATTTCTTAAAAATAAATACACCCCTCTCCTTTTAAGAGAATCTGAATAAACAATTTCCAGTCCTTCTGAATCCTAAAAAGCTCAGAGAAAATTTAATGGTTTGCCCATTCCTTCTAGAATGGGCTCTACCCATTAGTCCTTGTTTGTATGAACTACACTGGGAACAAAGTAAGATTAACTCTGACGAGAACACTGTACTTCTATGAGCAGTATCTCCACACCCCAGAAACCACATTTCTATTAAATGTTAAGGGCACATATTTTGATATAATAAAACTGAAGCAAGATTAAACAGATAGCATGCTATTTGGAGGCAACGAACCTGTGTTCCAATCAAGACTCTGATGCATAGCTATATATGACCTTGACAAAAATTTAGCATTCTGAACCGTAATTCACTTTCGACTGAGTAAGGCCACTGTACCTCCCATTGAGGCTGAGGGGTGGGGGTGTGCGGATTGAGAATAAAATAAAATCTGTGAAAAGGGTTTTGAAAATTATGCTCCTATACTTCATTCCTTTAATGCTTGATAACAGCACAGAAATCCTATGTACCCCAAGAGCTTTACAAGCACTCACTTGTTAGCACTCGATTGGCTTAGCTATTTTTAGTCTCATCAAATCTCATTTTTAAAAACTCTTACAACATTATGCTAACAAGTAAACAAGCATTTAATAGGTGAATTCTCAAGAATTTACTTTGACCAACGGCTAATTTTAATTTGCCACAGGTGAACTGTCATTCTTACCTCTCCTTTCTCTCTGCATCCTGCCT
Source organism: Eubalaena glacialis (assembly GCF_028564815.1). Lineage (NCBI taxonomy): Eukaryota > Metazoa > Chordata > Mammalia > Artiodactyla > Balaenidae > Eubalaena > Eubalaena glacialis. Next base: position 81,755,136 of record NC_083724.1, on the reverse strand, counting down.
CCTCCTCCAAAAAACATATCAAAGATGTCCATGGGGGAGCCAAAACCGCCACCTGCTCCACCTTCTTTAATTGCCTGCTCTCCTCCTTTGTCATATAATTCCCTTTTCTTTGCATCAGAGAGCACTTCGTAAGCTTGAGAAATCTGTTTAAACTGTTTCAGAAAAGGGGGGATAAATTTCACTCAAAAAACTCAACTATTACAAAGCACAGCCACTACATTAGACATACTCAATTTCATGTCGTAATACCGTACACCTTGCAAGAACTATTCAGCTTTGTTATGAGTGTACTACTTGCCTTCTCTCCTTCATTTGGATTCTTATCAGGGTGGTACTTCAAGGCCAGTTTCCTGTAAGCCTTTTTCAATTCTTCTTGGGTGGCATTGGGTTTGACCCCCAAAACATCATAATAAGTGGTTTCTTTCACCATTTCCTACAGCCTAAAATAAGAAAGTTCAATTTTAGCCGACTTTCAACTGGTAGTTTTAATGAATAAAATTTACGCATAGAAATCTGTTCTGAGAAACCTGATTGTAAAAACACCGCCTTCCCTAAATTTCACAGAGAAGGTAACAATTCCTTTGGTAATTTAGCCATAAATTCTAAGACTAAATATAAGTTAATAATTATCGGGATAATTCAAAAGCCTCCTATAGCAGCTGGTTCCCACTCTCCCACCTGAAAGCTCCCATACTAACGCGACTATTGTCTGGATTTTTCCTGTTTCCCTTCCCAACCAGCGACAGAGGGCAGTAAAGGAGAGGAGCACTAAGAGGTTCAATCCACTATCATTATTCTTGATAAATCATACACTTCCTAGAAAAGACATCTGGGCACAAGGCGGGGAGGCAGTGTTTTATGAAACTAAGAACACCAGCCCCAGAAAGCAAGCTCCCCTCCCCCTCAATCCTGAGGCTGTTTCTCAATCACAGGACGTATAGCTCCTCTGCTTCGACCGCCGAACCTCTCTCGCCCCCACAAGCCAGCGTAGTTTACACGTTGTTAGGTTTTCCCCTGCACTCAATGCCGACCGTTAGGGGTTCCTTCCTTTCCCCTCCCACCCAGGATGAAAGGGGTGGGAAAAGCCCAGCACTCAACAAAGCGAAGGAGGAGAGACCGGAGAAGCGAACGCCGCAGCCTCCGCCCGGCTCCTCCCGCAGCCCCTCGCCCCCTAGCTCCTTCTGCGCGTGCGCACAGGGTCGCCCACCACCCCCACCACCCCCACCACCCCCACCACCCCCACCACCCCCACCCCAGCGAGCGCGGGCGGAGGGAAAGACGGAGGCGGCAGGTCCTTGGAGACCCCTGGATAGATAGGGCGTGGAGAAAGCTCCAGAAAGGGTCTCGGGCCCACTCGCTGCGCGCCGCCGAGGGTTGCCGGGGTACCCCCACCAGCCCTCCAGAAGGAGAATCGTGGGTACAGGAATCGACAACCCTCCCGCCCACGCGGAGCCAACCGCCTCCCGACCGCGGCTCCATCCGGCTTCCCGGCGCAGCCAAGGGCACAGGCCTTGGGACGAGGTGAAGCCCGAAGGCTGAAACTCACCGGTGAGGGGGCCGATGCCGGTGTGGGGGAGCGGGAAGGAGCGCGTTGCCGTGCGCAGCTCGGGCAGCCGCCGCTCCTCAGCCTTTCCACCGAGCGTTCTGGAAAGTTCCGCCTGGAGCGCCGCAGCCGTCGTCTTTTGTAGCCGGGCGCAGGCGCGTCACCCGCCGGAAGTCCCGCCCTTCCCGCCGCTGTCACCGCCCCGCGGTTGCCTGGGCAACGGCGCGGGGGCGCTCGGGCTGGGAGGGGCTGTGCGCAAGCCTGGGTCTCCCGCGTTTGTGGAACTTTCTGGAGCCCTTTCCTCCACCCAGCGAGTGCGGGAGTGCGGAAGGCTCGAGCGGGAGCGGGGATGACCTAAGAGCGCTGCAGTTTGGGGTCAGCAAGGGATTCCCAAATCTGTGGGGCCGCCGCCGCTTGCGAGAGCGCGGAAGATCCGGGAACTGGGCCCCGGGCAGGGGCTGTGCGCTGAACAGGAACCTCTCAGAACAAAGCCTTTTGCCGCACCTCTTCCCCGCCGGCGCCTCGTTCACCTCTTTCGGCGTCTCTAACCGGCTTAGTTTTTTAGTCTTGAGATTCTGGGAAGCCGCCGAGCACGAAATGCTGAGCAAGACGGGCCGGGGCCTCAGAGCAATCACCCACGCAGTCCAAGGCCTCGTAATTCACCAAAGTGCGAAGTTGGAAGAGCTCTTAGTGCAAGTCCAGACCCGTATACACACGTTATTTGCTTTGGGCCTTGCCATACGTCGGGCTCAGGCAGCGCTCAATGGCGAAGCGTTTGCATTACCTTGGTGCAAACCGTGGGCCTTGGAGTCTCTCTGGCCAGGCGTTCACGGGGTTTGGCTAGCGGGGGACACAGTAACACCAAGAGTGGCTAACTGGCAAATAGTTTTAATTATTTGACCTAACGTTTAAGTCCTACTAGTCTGTCAATCTGGATCTAGAGTCTGCAGAGTGAGTCCTTCAGGCTTTCAAATGTTGAGTTCGGGACATAATGGAAGATGGGGTCTGTCTGCCTTGTTCAATAACAAAACAAACACAGGAGGACCTAGCACCAAGGAAGATGGAGATGCAAAGCTGAAAAAGCCCGGTTCACTCAGACTTTAGTAGGGAGACAGACAAGTCAAAGAACTGTAGGGGAACCCTGTTAATCTGATGGAACAGGGAAAGCTTCTCAGGGAAAGTGGCAGTTGAGCTGAGTTGTGAAGAAAGAAGAGTATTCCCAGCAAGGACAAAGTGCAAGGGAAGGCTAAGATTAAGGTGTGAAAGAATATGATGTTTTTAGGAAATTGCAGGTACTTGAATATAGCCAGAGCTGAGAGCTGGAGTGACGGAAGGTGAGGCTTCAGAGCTAGTTGGCAAACACCTGTTGGTGTATGTTACTGAACTAAGAATTTTGAACTTTACCCTGGAGGCATCCCCATACTTATCAGTTCAGCCTTATCTCTTTAAATTGTAGCTTTGTGCATTTTCCCAAATGCACTTTTTCACCTGTTTGCGCTTGTGGTACAGCTGAGAAACACCTAACGTTTCTTTTTTTTTTTTAATTTTATTTATGTATTTTTGCTGCGTCGGGTCTTCGTTGCTGCACGCAGGCTTTCTCTAGTTGTGGCGAGCAGGGGCTGCTCACTGCGGTGGTTTCTCTTGTTGCGGAGACCGGGCTCTAGGCGTGCAGGCTTCAGTAGTTGTGGCTTTGGGCTTCAGTAGTTGTGGCTCGTGGGCTCTAGAGCGCGGGCTCAGTAGTTGTGGTGCATGGGCTTAGTTGATCCGTGGCATGTGGGGTCTTCCCGGACTCGGGGCTCGAAACTGTCTCCCCTGAGTTGGCAGCTGAATTCTTAACCACTGCGCCACTAGGGAAGTCCACACCTAACGTTTCTAATCTTAGATGTTACCTTCTCAATTATCACCTCAGGTATAAAGGGTTTTGTTTTGTTTCCTTAATCTTCAGTCACTAAAACTCCAGTGCTGCCAGGCAGCGAGCTAGGGCTTGATAATATAAAAATCACGTTAAGTCTTTTTCCCTGCCCTCAAGGATAAATGTTGACAAAAGAAGAGTATTGGGGTGCCAAGTAGGGGGAACCTTGCACCATCCAGATGAGTATCCCAGGCGGAGAGACCAACAGTTGTGAAAACATGAACAATTAATAGAGAATAGTAAACAAATAGCTAATAAATATCGTCCATGTGTTATGTAGGCTTTGAAGTCCTCAAGTCTCTACTTTAGTGTAACGTGAACTGTGCGTTTGTGAGTCTAACATTGGTTAAGCATACGAAGTAAGCATCAGTATGGTGTATATCAAATCACTTCAACGGAGAGTTTCCAGATAAATATTACCATGGCTAGTGTTTCTCAAGTATTACCATGTTTAGTGTTTCTTTTTGCCTGAGGAACCCAACTGAAATTCCCACACGTTTTAGAAAGATGAAAGTGTGATACAAACATGATACCATCTTGAGACTGAAACATTAAGACTATGAAATATGATATTGAAAATACTTTTAAAATCTGCAAGCTCTTTAAGCTTAATTCCTTTTTTCCAGTTATATATATATATTTCAGATTATTTTCAAGTATAGATTATTACAAGTTAATTCTTTATTAAGAATAAAATAAAGGGCATAAAATTTGGTTAAAAAAGAAAACTATGTACTCATTTGCTTGTATGTGCGTAGAATATTTCAGAAAGATACCCCAAAACTAGTAATATGGTTGCCTGTGGAGAGAGCTAGCTGCTGGGGGGAGGCAGATGGGAGGAAGAAATTTCACAATATACCTGTTTGTAATTTTGGAGTATTTAATCCATTTGAATGCAGTACTTATTTAAAAAATTAAACTTAAAAATGTATAAAATTCCCTCCTCCCAATTCAAGCTTTGAACTAGTAACTCATCACTCCAGAAGCAAGTTAGGTGATTTTTAGTTGCCTTAAAAAACATCATTACGTATGTTCTGTTTGACGGTTTTTCCTTCATAGAAGCTTATGTCAGTGGTGCTGAAAATATGTGCTGCTAAATATCCTGGTTTTTCAGTAATAGAAGTTAACACTTTTAAGAAGCATTATTTACATAAAATACAAAAAGATTAGCAGTAATTTAGAATGTGATCTTTTTTGGTGCAGAAATAAGATCATATTATACATGCTGTTTGCAATTTGCCCTTTTGGCTTAATTTATTGTCATCTTACCATGTTAGGATAAATAGTCTAGCTTGTTATTTTTAACGAATTTATAGCGTATAGCATGCAGGCACTATATTTAACCATTCCCCTATTGAGCATTTTGGTAGTTTCCACTGTTTCATGAACACTGCTGCTGAGATATTCTCAAATAACAGCTTGGGGCACTCATGAAAGTATTTCTGTAAGACAGACATCTGGAACTGAAATTGCTGTGTCAATGTGAATGCAAATTTAAAATTGAATAAATAACTTTCCATATCAGTTTGTACCCCTGTCAGCAGTGTATGAGAGGACCTTGCCAATGTGAGTTCTGTCTTTTTTTTTTTTTTTTTTGTCTTACCTTAAAGGTTAAAAAGTGATATCTGTTGTTTTAATTTGACCTTCTTGAATTGTGTGGTTAGCATCTTTTAAATGTTTACTGACTCTTCTTCTGTCACCCTGTCTATTCCTCTCATTTGACCATTTTTCTGTGGTGTCCCTCCACTGTTTTAATGATATATAATAGCACCTTTATCTATGATAGATAGTAGGTGTTAATGTGTCGTGTGTTGCAGTTATTTTCTCTAGTGTTTTGTAGCTTTTGACTATATATGTGTATATATTTGGACCATATAAAGTTTTAAATTTTTATGTAGATAAGTTTCAACTTTTTCTTTTGGTTTCTTATTTCTTTTCTTCTCCTCTCTTCTTTTCCCCTCCTACTTCTCCTTCATTTGCTATGTTTAAAAGACTTCACCAATCCAACATTATAAATATATTCTCCCAGGTGTTCTTCTAGCACTTTCATCATTTCATTTTTCATATTTAAATCTTTGTTCCACCTAGAAGTTCTTTTGGTGAAAGGACTGAGGGTTATTTGTAATTAACTGAGTTTTATCTTTCTCCAGATGGTGAGCTAGTTTGTCTAAATATTTTAATACTCTTTCTCCTAACTCATGTGAGATGCCACTTTTATTGTGTACTAAATTTACTTAAATTTAATGTCTGGTAGGCCTCTTTCTCCTCATTGCTCCTTCTTTTTACAATTTTCCTGGCATTTTCTAGTATTTTTCTTCTTCCAGATGAGCTTAAGAATGTTTCTGGCAGATTACCCAAAATCCCAACGTGATTTTGATTGTCATTACAGTGCTTTTATATATCAGTTTGGGAAGAACTAGCATGTTTATAATGTTGAATCTTCCTCTCTGTAAACAAGTTATATTGTGCATATAACTGTATATTCATTTTCTTTATTGTGTTTTATGCTTTTTTTTAAATTGAAGTACAGTTGATTTACAATGCTGTGCCAATTGCTGCTGTACAGCAAAGTGCCTCAGTTATACACATACAGACATTCATTTTATAATTTTCTTTTCTATTACGGTTTATCGCAGGAGATTGGATATAGTTCCCTGTGCTATACAGTAGGACCTTGTTGTTTATCCGTTCTACACGTAATATTTTGCATTTACCAACCCAAATTCGCCGTCCATCACCCTCCCTCCCCCCTCTTGGCAACCACAAGTCTGATCTCTATGTCTGTGAGTCTGTTTCTGTTTTGTAGATAAGTTTGTGTCATATTTTAGATGCCACATATAAGTGATATCATATGCTATTTGTCTTTCTCTTTCTGATTTACTTCACTTAGTATGATAATCTCTAGTTGTGCCCATGTTGCTGCAAATGGCATTATTTTGTTCTTTTTTAAGGCTGATTAGTATTCCATTGTATATTATGTACCACGTCTTCTTTATCCATTCATGTGTTGATGGACATTTAGGTTGTTTCCATGTTTTGGCTATTGTGAATAGTGCTGCTATGAACATAGGGGTGCATGTATCTTTTTTAATTATAGTTTTGTCTGGGTATATGCCCAGGAGTGGGATTGCTGGATCATATGGTAATTCTATTTTGAGTTTTCTAAGGAACCTCCATAATGTTTTCCATAGTGACTGCGCCAACTTACATTCCCACCAACAGTGTAAGAGTGTTCCCTTTTCTCCTCACCCTCTCCAGCATTTGTTATTTGTAGACTTTTTAATGATGGCCGTTCTGACTGATGTTGAGCATCTTTTCATGTGCCTACGAGCCATATTTATGTCTTCTTTGGAGAAATGTCTATTAAGGTCTTCTGCCCATTTTTCAATTGGGTTGTTTGTTTTTTGGCTGTTGAGTTGTATGAGCTGTTTGTATATTTTGGAGATTAAGCGCTTGTCTGTCTCATCATTTACAAATAGTTTCTCCCATTCTGTAGGTCGTCTTTTTTTTTTTATGGTTTCCTTTGCTGTGCAAAAGCTAGTAAGTTTGATTAGGTCCCATTTGTTTATTTTTGTTTTTATTTCTATTGCCTTGGGAGACTGACCTAAGAAAACATTTGTAAGATTTATGTCAGAGGATGTTTTACCTATGCTCTCTTCTAGGAGTTTTATGGTGTCATGTCTTATGTTTAAGTCTTTAAGCCATTTTGAGTTTATTTTTTGTGCATGGTGTGAGGGTGCGTTCTAACTTCATTGATTTGCATGCAGCTGTCCAACTTTCCCAGCACCACTTGCTGAAGAGACTTTTTCCCACTTTATATTCTTGCCTCCTTTGTTGAAGATTAATTGACTGTAGGTGTGTGGATTTATTTCTGGGCTTCCTGCTCTGTTCCATTGATCCATATGTGTGTTTTTGTACCAATACCACACTGTTTTGATTACTGTATGCTTTTTGTTTTAAACCAGGTCCTGATCATTTCTTCTTAAAGATGTTATTAGACATTGTCTTCTTGTTTCTATCACGAATGGTCTCTTTTCTTACCATTATATTTTATTTCAGTGGTGTGCTTTGTAACTCTTACCAGGTCACAAGTATCCATGGAGATAGCTGGAGATGACTGGAGGCATGGTAGGAGCCAGTTTCTTAAGGGCTTGAGAATTATGCTAGAAGCTTGAATTTTATCTTGAAAGCTCTTGAGAGATCCTGGAAGATTTTAGGGATGGGGTGATATAACCTCTAACAGCTGACTTTTTTTGGGGGAGTGCCTGTCAGGCACTCTCTATAAATGTTGTCATATTTTAACCATATCAACCTTGTTTTACAGATGATTTGATCATATTTACATTTTAGAACAACCATTTGGGTGCTAATGTGGAGGATGGATTCATAGGAAGCTTTTATGATGAGAGATTAGAATTGGTAAGGCCAGGACTTCCCTGGCGGTCCAGTGGTTAGGACTCCATGCTTCCATTGCAGGGGGCGCAGGTTTGATCCCTGGTCGGGGAACTAGGATCCCGCAAGCCGCACAGTGTGGCCAAAAACACAAAAACAAAAACAGAAACAAAAAAACCCCAAAACAAAACAAAAAAATTGGTAAGGCCTACATAGTAGAAATGGAGAGGGAGGGAAATATAAATATAGAGGTAGAATCTGCAGGCCGCGTTGACTGGATGCAGAGTTGATGGAGAAGGAGTCATGGCTGACTTCCATCTTTCTGGCCTGAGCAAGAGGTTGGAGATGCCCTTCCTGAGATGGGTAGACCTGAAAGAGGAGGAAGAGGAAGCTGTGGTGGGGGCAGAGTTGGAGGGGAGGAAAGATGAGTTGAGTTTTGGGTGTGTAGAATTACTGCTATACTTTTTTTCTTTAAAAAGGAAAGAAAAATTTTATTAGAAAGTACAAAATGGAAAGTAAATTCTAGCTAAAATGCTAGTTTAAATGCTTGTATGAATTAATTTAAATTTCTTGCAACATTTAGTTTTTAATTGACTGGGGGGCCTAGTGGGGCTGGAATTTTTTTTTTTTTTTTGAGTGTCACCAATTTGTTCTGGTTCTCCTCTTATCTCTGTGACTACACATTGTCTCAGTCTTCTTTATGAACTATTCTCCCTTTCAACCCCCAACCCTCAGTTATTTTTTATTCTATTTTATTTTTTAAAATTTATTTATTTATTTATTTTTGGCTGCGTTGGGTCTTTGTTGCTGCGCGCGGGCTTTCTCTAGTTGCGGTGAGCAGGGGCTACTCTTCGCTGCGGTGTGCGGGCTTCCCATTGTGGTGGCTTCTTTTCTTGCGGAGCACGGGCTCTAGGCGCCCCCGGGCTTCAGTAGTTGTGGCTTGTGGGTTCAGTAGTTGTGGCTCATGGGCTCTGGAGCACAGGGTAAGTAGTTGTGGTGCACAGGCTTAGTTGCTCCGCGGCATGTGGGATTTTCCTGGACCAGGGCTCGAACCTGTGTCCCCTGCATTGGCAGGTGGATTCTTAACCACTGCGCCACCAGGGAAGCCCTGTTATTTTTTAAATAAACTTTTAATTTTAGAATAGTTTTACATTTACGGAAATGTCAAGGATAGTACAGAGAGTTCCTGTATACCTGGCACCCCGTTTTCCCTGTTGTCAGCTTCTTAATTAAAATGGTACAGCTGTCACAACTAGTGAACTAGAATTGTTACATTATTATTAACAAAAGCCCATTCTTTTTTTAAATTGAGTATAGTTGACATATAATATTATATTAGTTTCAGGTGTACAACAGAATGATTTGAGATTTGTATACACTGAAAAATGATCACCACAGTAAGTATAGTTACCATTCATCACCATACAAAGTTACAATTTTTTTTTCCTTTTTAAAGTCCATTCTTTATTCTGATTTCCTTAGTTTTTACTTAATGTCCCTTTTCTGTTCCAGGACCCCATCCAGAATACCACATTACTTTTAGTCATCATGTCTCTTTAGGCTTTTCTTGACTGTGACAGCTTCTCAGATTTTCCTTATTTTGGATAATCTTGACAGTTTTAAGGAGTACTGGCTAGGTGTTTTGTAGACTGTCCTTCAATATGGGTTTGTCTCATGTTTTTTTCATGGATAGGCTGGGTTTATGGGTTTGGGGGAGAAAGACCGCAGAGGTAAAGTGCTAGTTTCATCATATATCCAAGGTACATACTGTGAACATGACTCATCACCGTTGATGTTGACCTTGATCACCTGGCTGAGGTAGCATTTGCCAGATTTCTCCATATTGTGAAGTTACTCTCCCCCCACCCCCGCCACCTTTTTCCATCCTGTACGCTTCAGAAGGAAGTCGTATTCATCTTGATATCGTCAGCATGAAGGCATGGTCTGGCACAGAGTAGTGTTTGTTGAACTTAATTGGTTCCCTTTTATTTTGTGAGTCTCATTCAAGTCCTGACAGATAATTTTCTCTGTTTTATCAATATGAAATAAAAATTAGTGAATTTGAGTAACTTCCCGAAAGTCACACAGTAAGTGGTCAAATTGGAATTTGAACCCAGTCTTTCTGAATGCAAAGCCTGTGGTCTTTACCATTCTGGCTTCACAGAGGCTTGTATTTACTTTGGCCATCTTCCCTAAGTACTTGTAATACAAAAGTGTCTATAGATAATGTGGTTAGATCCTTGGTTATATGGAAATTTCATTCTTCTATAATTCATCTTTTCAATTTAAAGTTGTACTTTAGACTTCTTAGCCTCGAAAAGGGGAGACGTCTGTGCCCTGTATTGCTTGATCCAATTCCAATGGAATGTCTTCTTTTTAATTCCCTACAGAATTGTGGAGGGTGGGTTGCAGCAGGGCCATACTGGGAAAATGGATACCAGTTAGGATGCTATTACAGTAGTATAGGACTGGCTATATAATTTGTAAGACTCAGTGCAAAATGAAAACATAGGGTCCCTTGTCAAAAATTATTGAGATGGGAATTCCCTGGCAGTCCAGTGGTTAGGTCTTGGTGCTCTCACTGCCAGGGCCCGGGTTCAGTCCCTGGTTGGGGAACTAAGATCCTGGAAGCCGTGCGGCACAGCCAAAAAAAAGATTATTGAGAATTTCGAGACAGTGACAGCAGAGCATTAAACCTAGCATAGGGCTCTTCTAAGCATGAGACCCTGTGTGACTGCACATCACACAGCCATGAATCTGGCCTTGCAGTAGAAGCAGGAGGCAAAGAGGGCCAATATTAAAGCTGTGGGAGTAGGACTGGAGAAGAGTGGTAACGCAAGATATTAAAGAGGTAAACCTACAGGGATTGATTGATGATTAGATGTGATAGGTGAGTGGGCGGATAATATATGAAATGTAAAGTTTCTGATGGTTTAATACTATTCACTGACACAGGAAATCAGTGGACCAGGTTAGCTTTGAGGGGAAAATAATGAGTTCAGTTTTAAACATATTAACAACCGAGTGTGGATATTCAGGCAACACTTGGATATACAAGTATTTATAGAAAGAGAGCAGGAGGATACAATCAGAACTGAAAGTACTTACCTATCTCTGATGTTGAGGACCAGGGTGGAGGGTGGCCATTGGGTGGGGACTTTAACCTTTTAAAGAAAGTATCCATGTATTTCTTGTATAATTGAGAAATAATATTTTTATTCATGAAAATCAAGTCACAAAGTATTATTGTGTTTGTAAGAGAAATGGATTGAGTCTGAAAGCAAAAGTTTGCAAAAGTTTATACTAGTAAAAAGAGAGGCATTTATGAAAGAAATAGATTTGCAGCTGCATATTTTCTGTTGCCAGTAATACCATACACATGATTCAAAATAGGCTGTTAGTTTACTATTCTTTAATTTTTTTGTTGAGCACTTACAATCTATTGGTTGCTCTACAGGGTGTATAATTTTAAAAACTTAGGTAAAATTTTACTCTTAAGTTGTATCTCTGTGTGATCTTGGGAAAATTACCAAGCTTCTCTGAGTATAGTTTCTTTATTGGTAAAGTAGAGACGAAACTAACTTTACTGGGAATGTGAGAATTAAATAGGATTATAAGTGAAAGTTCTTTGTAAACTCTAAATTTTGTAAATTCATACCCTTTAGCTCTGCACCCTTCTTAGTGAGCCTCCCATCTCCTTCCCAGTTTCATCTCCAGCAGCCTACCTTCTCAACTCGTTTTCTCACCACCTCCTGAACATCCCTTGTACTTTTCTGCTTCCTTAACTTTGGTTTCATTCATTTGTTTAATCAACAAGTGTGTATTGAGCATCTCACCCCCCTCGAGGCTTTGTTTAAATATCACCTTCTCAATGAAGCCTACAATGTCTACCCTATTCAAAATCACAATCTGCTCTTCCTCTTTAGCACTCCCAATCCCCCTTAACTTTTTTATATAACTTCACACTCATGACATAACAAATTACTTACCTATTGTCTCTTCTCGCTATACCGTCTTCCCAATAGAAGTAAAATTTCATTTAGATAGAGATCTTTGTCTGTTTTGTCTTATGATGTATCCCAGGCATATAGAACACTGCCTGGTACAGAGTAGGTACTCAATACAAGTTTATGGAATGAATGAATGAATGAATATGCACTGTGCCAGACTTTAAGCCAGGCATCGGGTAGATAGTTGTGAAGAAGCAGAGATGGTTCCTGCCCTCATGGACCATCCAGCCTAGCACTATAGTGGTTTTTCTGCCTGCTTGGGCTGCCCTCCTGCAGGAAATGTCAGTGACTAATTGCTGAGTTCAGAGTAGGCTTTCTGCTCAGCAGTGAGCAGTTTTCAGATAATTTTGCTTTTAAGTTTAAAAAAAAAATTCTGATAGAAAGGAAGAGGGGGGAAAATAGCAATGCATTCTCTCTAGTCATTCTAAGTTAAAAGTCAACAGTTTTCCCCAATGCAAGGCAGAACAGTATCCTCTTTAAAGCGCCGGGCCTTATAGATTGTTGAAAGAGGTCATGGAGTATAGCTAGTTTACTTTTTCGTTCTTTCTTTTTAACCTGAAGAAAGATGGTTGTAATTTTTCATGCCATTGACGAATGAAAAGATGTGCAGTAAACATGTTTATTGCTGTCTTTTTGTAAATTGTAAAATGCTTCATCCATGAGATCTTGACCTATTTCTTCAGGTCCTCTATATGCAGTTGGTCAATATGAGTTTTTATATTGCTAGAACTCTTTTTTAAGAAAAGAGGGGAAAAAAGAGCTCAAATTGAGTGTATTTAAAAATAAGCTGCTGACCCAGCACACTTAAAACAATGTGTCAGCAGCTATTCTTTCTCTCACCCTGTTCTCATACAGGCAACCACACAATCCATGGACCGTCCAAGGCTGGGGGGCCTACCTGCAAGATGGAATAAAGAATTAAGGGAGAACACTGCTGCACAGGTATGCAACTGAACTAAATGATTTTTAATATCCCTTCCAAATGGAGACTATTGATCTTGATAATTTAAACTCCCAAATCCTGTTTGTCCTCATTTATTTGAATAATCCAGTTGATAACATTTTGTGTATATATGTCTTCTAAATAACTATTTTAATTCTTCACCTCACTTTGCTATCAAATATCTTCTAACTTAAGTTTGATATTCCACCTTAATTTCTTTCTCTGTATGTAAATTCTGATGTAAATATGGATTATTTTTGCCCATGATCTTTTTGTCAGAAAAAAATTGATGAAATGAAACTCTTGTGGAAGTAGCCTCAATCTATTGTAAAAGATTTCTGTGGTGTCCCATGAACCCATGATATGATGTAAAAAAATTTACTCTGCAAGATTTTTATTATTATCTTGCACTAGGTAACAACTTAACTTTGTTTAACAATTGTTGTATTGTGAATAAACTCTACAAGATCCTCAACAAAACAAAGAACAATACAAAATAAGAATTCAACTCAAGCAATGACCCCTATGCAAGGTCTCCTCTAATGCTTTTGACTGATTTATAAGCCCTCTTGTGTGCTAACATCACCCTTTAGATACACTTCTATCATAGCATTTATGTAAATGTATATAATGTATTATAAACATTGATGCCAATGTCTTCTTTTAGAAAGTGTTCATAGACATTTCCAAGGATACAAGAAAAATCTCCGAAACAAAGAAATCACACACACACACACACAGGATGCCATAAATTAAAAGTGCAGAGAATGAAGAAATAAAAACATGGCTAGAGACAAAATAGAGCCAGGGACAAAGCTAAAAATGCAGATAGGAATGACCTTCACATTTGCTACAGCTGGGCCATGAATTTGTCTCTAAGCTGACAGCCTCATTGGTCCTACAATTCGTGGTGTCCATAGGTAAAAAAACAAACCTGTTACTCTGGAGAAGTAGAACTATTCCCAGAATTGAGATCAGATTGGACTGTCTCCCAGGGATGCTCATGAAGAGAACATTGTGTTATATGAGGAGCAGTGTCCTTGACAGCATCCCTGACAGGGTGTCTAGTTCACAAGGATGCCTCTTACAGCCTGATGGCAGCACACCAAAAAGGGATTCAATGGGTTAAAGCACTGTTTCTGAGGTGGAGCACTCTCAGTGATCATGGCTTCACAGCATTTTATTTCTCACACCCACTACAGTTATTGGCATATAGCAGGTGTAAAAAAGTATTTGTTGAGTGAATGTCAAATGGAGAAGACATAGTTCAAAGGCTCCTTCTAAAAGGCCCCACTGATTACCAAGACCTAACATCCTGCTCCCCAACTCTGCACCCCTTTTTAGCTATCAAGCGATACAGTTATGAAATATTTCTTCTACTGTTGGGGTAAATTGCCATTTCAGTTTTAATATTAAACTTATCATGTCTTCTCCAAATATGGGAGTGAGGCTGGGCCATTTGTGTGTGAGTGTACATACTTGCTGGTGGTGGTAGTGGTAGTTTTGGGTCAAGAAAGTACTCATCAAACTGGGAGGTCAGTTTGCTAGTGACCTTCACAGTGCTACTGGCTTAGATCCAGACTCCCACATCCAGGCTGTTCTTCAGAGCAGAGGCAGAGTTGGTGATGGTGCCACATTGGGCCTTCGTCATTGGTCTGTGTGCTGAGCATAAGGAAAACCCAGTAACAAGTCACAGTGGCACTGGCATTAAAAGAGACTCAGCGCTGAGCTAGCAGCTCCTGACTCAGGGCTCGTTATAGTCCTGTAGGGTGACTGGGGTTGAGCTGAGTTCACGGGTTGGGGTTCAGTCATTTTAGCTGGTAGAGTTAGAGGCTTGGGTTAGGGCCTGGTATAAGGGTTTTTCTTCCTGGTGTGTGTCACCATCTCTCATTCCTGTCTGTCATCTTCTTGTTGTCATTGACGTTGTAAAGGTGTTTTAGAGCAGGAATGTGGTCCCTCTGTGCAGCTTTCCACCTGCATAATAACAGGGGTGTCTTCATCATGATGAGGGAACTCTTCATCTTCTGGTGTGAAACCTTTCCTTGTTCTTGCTTCAACAGCAATGGCACTGCCAGGCCTAGAACAGGAAACTGGGGGGGCAGTGTAGTGGCAAAGAATATGGACTCTAGAAGCTGACTCCCTGGGTTTGAATCCTGGCCCCTTGACAAACAAGTTACTTATTCTTTCTGTGCCTCAGTTTCCTCATCTGTAAAAAAGGATAATAATGGTACCAAGCTCATAGGGTTATTGTGAGGACTAAATTTGTTGATGCATGTAAATTGCTTAGAACAGTATCTACATGTAGTAAACATTATATAATAATGTTTGCTCATAATAATAATAAAATAACAAGTATTACTGTCCTATTCGAACAGAAGAACTAATATAACTAGTAAATCAACATAATATTGACTTACTAAAATATTGATTGAGTGCCTACTATGTGCTAGGGTCTTTTCTAGGTCATTGAAACAATGTTGACCATGATAGACATAACCCTTATGGAGCTTACAGATGAATGGGGCCACAGACTTTAAACTAACAATTACACCAGTATAATTGTACACCGGCATCTCTCTTATTAGGGAAGTTGAACCTTGACCCAAGGTTCAGGCATTTTAGTCTTAAGAATTCCAACATATAGTAGAAACAGCACCTCTTTTTTTTTTTTAAAAAGAGTGTTCTTGTTATCTTATGCTGTATGACAAAATGCCCCCAACATGGGTGGCTTAAAATAACAGTAATTTATTTGCTCAAAATTCTGCAATTAGAGCAAGGTTTATCAGAGATAGCTGATGTTTGTTCTGTGTGGTGACTACTGAGATTGCTCAACTAGGGCTGGAGGGTCTATCCAAGCTGGATCACTCACATACTGTCTGTTGGCTGGGCGCTTATCTGGGACTGTTGACCAGGACCCCAGTACTCCTTCATAGTATCTCTTCATGTGGCTAAGTTGGGCTTCTCACAGCCTGGCAGCTGGGTTCTGAAGAGAAGCACCCCGAAAAGATAGGCCACAATGTGCAAGCACTTATCAAGGCTCTGCTCACATCCTACTTCTTAATGTCCCTTTGGCCAAAGCCAGTTTCTTGGCCAAGAACAGAGTCAGTGTGGGAGGGGACTATACAAGGGCAAGAATTCTGAGAGGGGAGAATCAATAGGGTCTAGAAAAGTAATAGACTGCCATAGAGAGAAAGACTAAATCTATATTTTCTAAAAAAATTTTTTGTCCTTTTTTCTCCTTAATCACATATGCCATATCCCCTATCTCTGAGACATCAGGGAGAAGTCACATATGTGGGAAGTGAGGTCTCTTCTGTATCGAAAGTCCTTTGGAGAGTGGTTAAAAACTTCTGTTACAGGCCATATAATTTAGGCCAATATTATTCTATGTTAAGTAGACGTTTTACTCTCATTGAAAGTATGGTGAAGAAAGAAAGAGTAAATTTAATTAAACTGTGTTATTTTGATATGCAGAGCTGGATCTTTGCTAGTGAAAAGAGTGACAAAGTAGGAGGGTCCCAGGGTTGTCTGAATAGTGTAAAAGTATAGACATACAAATTTGTTGTCAAGAGGAGCCAAACCATGGTCAGGAAAATGCCACTGGGCATCCAGTTTGAAGTATAGTGAGAAAGACAAATGGGAGAAATTGCAGGTAGGTCAGTATCTGAAGGACACTGACAAGTTCAGGAGAGTAGAAGAGCTCAAAAGTGAGTCTGTGAAAGCTGAGTGTGTGCTGGAACTGAGCTCCCTGCACTGAAAGTTCCTTAAAGGGAGGGGCTGGGTCTTGCTTGTTGCCTTCTCTGTCCTCAACACCTAGCTCACTGCCAAATACAGAGGAGGCACTCCATGCAGTTGTTGAATGGATATAGACATTGAGGTTTGAAGAAACTGCAGGTTGTAAACCATTCCCTCTTTTTAAGATCCTGGTGCCATAAAATAATTAGAATGACTCTTTAAAAAATATGTACCCTTTAAAAAATATGTCACTCTGCGGTGGTTGGAGGTGGCGGGGCTCAAAAAGTCACTCCTCTGATTAAAATCCTTTGATGGCTTCCCTTCCCACTTAGATATCTACATGGCTTCCTTCCTTCTTTTAGGTCTGTACTCAAAAAAAGGCCTTCCACAATAAACAAAATATCTTCATCACTTTCTATCCTGCTTTTTCTTTATAACATTTATCCCCACATGACCCGTATATTTCTTCTTTTTAAAAAAAATTTATTTAATTTATTTATTTTTGGCTGCGTTGGGTCTTCGTTGCTGCATGTGGGCTTTCTCTAGTTGCGGCGAGCGGGGGCTACTCGTCGTTGCGGTGCGCGGGCTTCTCATTGCGGTGGCTTCTCTTGTTGCGGAACACAGGCTCTAGGTGTGTGGGCTTCAGTAGTTGTGGCACATGGGCTCAGTAGTTGTGGCTTATGGGTTCTAGAGGGCAGGCTCAGTAGTTGTGCCACATGGGCTTAGTTACTCTGTGCATGTGGGATCTTCCCGGACCAGGGATTGAACCGTGTCCCCTGCATTGGCAGGCGGATTCTTAACTACTGCGCTACCAGGGACGTCCCTATCCATATATTTCTTTTTTATGGTCTGCCTCTCCCCACTAGATTGTAAGCTCCTTGAAAGCAGGAGCTTTGTTTTGTTCACTGTGATATAGGCCCTGGCACCTAAAACAATACCTGACATGTAGAAGCTGCTCAAAAATACTTGTTGAATGAATGAATAAATGTACCAAGCACTGGAAAGCTAGAGCTAATCTGATTTCATCTGGCTAGAGGCCAAGACCCTGGAGAATGCGGGATGCAAGTGTCCATGTGGGCTTCTAAATCCATGTCCCTCCTACTTGACCAGAGGGAAGAACTGATCTTGACAATGCCAGGAGCCCAGGCCCTCCTGTTCTGGAGTTACTGTTAACTCTCTGTAATTGTGAGGTTGAGGGCCTGGATAGTACAGGATTCATATGGTTTGGGAATGTTACCAAGGGCAGCCTCATCAATCTTTAAGTTAGCTAGAGTACTTTTCCAGCTTCCAACCAGAGAACCTTGACTGAATGGGTTCAAAAAATTGAAAGAAACCCCCTGTGTTGGGTATGTGGATAGGCAAGGAAAAAGTGGTAGATAGGATTATGAGAGATAGATAACATCTCGTTTAAAAGTAAGACTAAAAGTTACTGAGTTTAGTCAGATTTGTGTTTTGAAATATTTTCTCTAGTTGCATGTAAATGGATTGGAGGGGGCTGGAGTGAATTAGGGAGAAAATAAGGAAGAACATTCCAGAGGAAATAGCATGAACATCAAGGAATGCAATAGAGTATTACAGCTGGGCCAGGGCTTAGCAGGGATAGCTCATCTCTCTCTCTAGAGTACTGAGGAGGAGGGGGTGGAGGGGTAAGAAGTTCAGCATTGCTCGTACAAGGCTGGCAATGAAGAGATGGTAGAAGGTAAGCAGGATAAGTTAGAATTAGTATGCTTATAAGAAATTTCAGAAGAGACCACCACAACATCTGCAATTTACACAAATAAGAATTGATGAATTGAAATGGAAGTTCTAACAGGAACCATCAGTGGTATGAATGTTAGTACTTGGGATTACAGTGACGATCCCGTAAACTCTTGCAAAGTTAGATTCTTGAGAGAGTTAAGCTATGAAATCAACACATAGTGGGAGAGGTTAACTAGTATTGAAAGTAGGAGTTGAAAACAATAAAGTATAAATTATAGGTGGAAAATTTTAAAGTAAATTGCAGGGTATAGTTTATGGATACATTAGCATGTTTACTCTGTGGTGTATAGAACAGAACTTCTCTACTGGTGTGCCAATTATAGGTGTGACTCTAAGAATTTAAAAAGATTATCATTAAAAACTTAATCAGAAATGATATAGCTATTTCACCATGAAACCTAATGTCAAAAAGGTAATATTCACAGAAACATGGCCAAGTTTCTCATGAAAAATTTTAAAATATTTTATTTGGATATTTAGCCAGAATCAATGTTATTTTCTCAAATGGTCTATTTTAAATTTTTATCACATGTAATTATAAAGAAAATATAATGATTTTTTTTCACCAAGTTCCTCATAGACCTTAAGGTGACCCCAGTATGATCTGCATATATAATTTTATCTTTGTGCCATGACATCAAAAAGTTGGGAAGCAGTAGGAGTTACTAACTTACCTAAAAAAGAGAAATAAAATATCATTAGAAAATATTCAGGGACTTCCCTGGTGGCACAGTGGTTAAGAATCCACCTGCCAATGCAGGGGACACGGGTTCGAGCCCTGGTCTGGGAATATTCCACATGCCGCGGAGCAACTAAGCCCGTGCACCACAACTACTGAGCCTGCGCTCTAGAGCCTGTGAGTCACAACTACTGAACCCGTGTGCCACAACTACTGAAGCCCGCGCGCCTAGAGCCTGTGCTCTGCAACAAGAGAAGCCACCGCAATGAGAAGCCCACGCACCGCAACAAAGAGTAGCCCCTGCTCGCTGCAACTAGAGAAAAGCCCGCACGCAGCAATGAAGACCCAGTGCGGCCAAAAATAAATAAATAAATTAATTAATTAATTAAAAAAAAAAAGAAAATATTCAGCAGGAGTGTGTAGGTTGTATTCCCCCAGAAGCATACACAAGGCAAGGATTTGAGTGCAATTAGTATGTTTAGGAGATGATAGCAGGAAGCATCAGTAGGGGAGTGGAGAAGTGAGACAGGGATGGGAGGGAAGCAGTACCGGTGGGTTAATGCACAGGTTACCCCTCTAGACAACTGGGGCTGGAGAGCCTCCGGGAGACAGAGTAGTTTATGCTTCAAAGTTGTTTCGCCCCAGGGGTGTGGAAACAAGTTTACCCATCCACTTCTTTACATCATTTTCACTACTGCTCCCAGGAGTGTAAATCCCATCCCTTCTGGCCTGTATGCAGTCAGAGAAGGCTCTTGGGGCCAGAGGAAGCCTTCAGGCAGAGTCGTAGGTACTTGCAGTGAGAAGTTTTTGGATATGTGAAAGATGCAACTACATGTATAGCTCACTAGGTTTTGGTCCTATCCCCACTAAGTGACTTATTATTTGCCATCTGACCTAGGTTGGCCTACAGAGAAGAATATGTGTTGTCTTATCCAGTTGCTACTGCCTCCAAAATAGCTCTTAAATCAGTCCACTTCTGTATTCTTGTCCAGGCTGCCAACATCCTTTGTGCTACATCAGTAAACTCCTAACTGCTCTCAGCCTTTCTGTTCTCATCCTCCCCTCCAATCCATTCTTCTTCACAGCAGCCACAGTGATCTTCATAAAATGAGAATCAAATAATGTCACTCCCTGGCTAACTCTTTAGGGTTTTTTCATTGACTATAGGATGAGCCTACATACAGTTCCTGAATGGTTTACTACCTGACCCTTGCTCATATATCACCGTTTTCCTCTTACAATCTACTCTTGAGCTCCATTGGATTTCTGTCATGCCTGAAAGAATATGTTAAAAGCCCTACTGTAGGGCTTTTGTACATGCCCTTTCCTCAGTCTAGATCATAGACCTAGAATATTCTTCTACCAAGTCTTGTCTGTTTCATTTTCATCTTTCTGGACTCAGTTTAATTGTCCTTTCCTTAGATAGGTCTTTCCTGACACCCCTCCCCAACCCCTCCCACTCTACCCTCTGTCCTGCAACAAACAAACAAACAAAATTTCCTAGCTATATTTTCTCTCAGAACTCTGTATTTTTCCTTTTGAGAAAATCTCTGAACCAGACCACTGCAGCCTCCCCAGGTTGGTCCTCTGGCTCCAACTGCCTTTCCCTTAGACCAGGGGTCTCAAAGTATCAAAGAAAGAAGGGCCTTTAAGGGACGGGACAGGTTACATAAATGAGTGGGTGGAGACAATGGCAACTAGAGAGCACTTGGCAGCCACTCCAATTCCATCTATTTGTTGCCAGAATTTGCTGGATTTCTTGATTTTTTCCCCAAGAGACCAAGAATCCTGCAAGATTTTCTAATTTCTAACTGTTGTAATTAAAAAAAAAATTACCCCCCCTGAGCAAAATAGCCAAAACAATCTTGGAAAAAGGGATAAAAAACCCAAACAACAAAGTTGGAGGTCTCACACCTCCTGATTTAAAAAGTTATTACAAAGCTACAGTAATCAAAACAGGGTGGTACTGGACCAATGGAATAGAATAGAAAGCCCAGAAATAAACCCTTGCATATGTAGTCAAATGATTTTCAACAAGTATTCCAAGACCATTCAATGGAGAAAAGACAGTGTTTTCAACAAATTGTGTTGGGAAAACTGGATATCCACATGCAAAAGGATGATGTTGGATGCTTACTTTATACCATATATATAAAAAAAAAAACCTCAAAATGGATCAAAGACCTAAATGTGAGACCTAAAACTGTAACACATAGGGGAAAAGAGTCCAGTGATTTCTTGGATATGATACCAAAAGCATAGGCAGCAAGAGTAAAAATAGATAAATTGGACTGCATCAAAATTAAAAACTTCTGGGGCTTCCCTGGTGGTGCAGTGGTTAAGAATCCACCTGCCAATGCAGGGGACATGGGTTCGAGCCCTGGTCCGGGAAGATCCCACATGCCGCGGAGCAACTAAGCCTGTGCGCCGGAACTACTGAGCCTGCCCTCTAGAGCCCGTGCTGCACAACAAGAGAAGCCACCGCAATGAGAAGCCTGCGCACCACAACGAAGAGTAGCTCCCGCTCACCGCAACTAGAGAAAGCCCATGCGCAACAACAAAGACCCAACGCAGCCAAAAAAAAAAAAAAAAAAAAAAAAAAATTAAAAACTTCTGTGCAGGGCACAGTTGACAGAGTGAAAAGACAACCTATGAAATGGGAAAAAATATTTGCAAGTCATATATCTGATAAGGGGTTAATATCCAGAAGATTCAAAGAACTTCTACAATGCAACAACAATAAAATAACATGATTAAAAAATGGGTAAAGGACTTGAGTAGATACTTCTCTGAAGAAGATATACAAATGGCCAAAAAACATATGGAAAGATGCTCAACATCGCTAATCGTTAGAGAAATGCAAATCAAAGCCACAATGAGATATCACCTTACCTCACACCCATTAGGATGACTGCTATTAAAAGAAAAAAAACCCAAATCAGAAAATAACAAGTGTTGGCAAGAATGTGGAGAAATTGGAACCCTTGTGCACTGCTGGTGGGAATGTAAAATGGTGCAGCCGCTATGGAAAACAGTAGGTGGTCCCTTAAAATATTAAAAACAGAATTATGAATCAGCAATCCCAATTTTGGGTATATATACAAAATAATTGAAGGCAGGATCTCAAAGAGATACTTGTACAACGATGTTCACAGCAGCATTATTCATAATAGCCAAAAGGTGGAAGCAGAGGAATAGTGTGGTGTATACATGCAATGGAATGTTTTTTAGCCTTGAAAAGGAGAGAGGTCTTGACACTTACAAGTGAATTAACCTTGAGGACATTATGCTAAGTGAAATAAGCCAGTCACAAAAAGACAAATACTGTATGATTTCACTTACATGAGGTATCTGGAGTGGTTAAACTCACTGTAACTTGAAGTAGAATGGTGGCTGCCAGGGGTTGGGGGCGGAGGAAATGGGGAGTTGTTTGAATTTTGGTTTTGCAAGATTAAAAAGTTCTGGGGGGCTTTCCTGGTGGTGCAGTGTTTAAGAATCTGCCTGCCAGTGCAGGGGACACGGGTTCGAGCCCTGGTCCGGGAAGATCCCACGTGCCGCGGAGCAACTAAGCCCGTGCGCCACAACTACTGAAGCCTGCGTGCCTAGAGCCCATGCTCCGCAACAAGAGAAGCCACCGCAATGAGAAGCCCGCGCGCCGCAACGAAGAGTAGCCCCCACTCGCGGCAACTAGAGAAAGCTCACGCGCAGCAACGAAGACCCAACGCAGCCAAAAAAAAAAAAAAAGTTCTGGAGATAGATTTCACTACAATGTGAATATTCTTAACACTACTGAACTGTACACTTAAAAACAGTTAAGAGGGTAAGTTTTATGTTATTTGTATTTTGCCACAATTAAAAATTGAAAAAAAAATTTTTTATTTGAAAAAAAGAAAAAACCAAACCAAACAAAAAACCCCCCAAAACTCTGAGTATACTAACAAAACACATTTATCACGGTGTGTGGTTTGAAGCCTTTGCCTTCCATCAGTGAATTTCAAATCTAAGCACGTACAATATTAGGATAACCTGGTGGGCTTGTTAAACATATTGCTGGGCCCCGCCCCCCAGAGTTTCTGAATCAGTAAGCCTGGGGTGAGGACTGAGAATTTGCATTTCTAACAAGTTCCCAAGTGTTCTGAGGCTACTGCTACTGATCCAAGGATTATACTTTGAGGGCTACTGCATTAGATAATACCACAGGCTTATTCTCTATTAACCTCTATATATGTGTTTGTGATAAATCTTTGGTTTTGGAGTCCTTGAAAATTTTGTGCCTGCCTGAAGCCGTGCATTATGCCATGTGACCCTGCTTCTTGGGTCGGTAGTATGCTATAGAGAAAGGGCTAGACCTAATAGGCTGGGCATTTTTGCACAGTATATGTTGAATAATCCAACTAGACCTAATAGGCTGCTCAATTTTGCACAATATATGTTGAATAATCCAATTAGAATAATCCAATCTAGTTTTGAATGCAAGACACAACATAGGCAGGTCAGGTTGAAGAAGAGGCTAAGAGAAGCTTAATTCTGAGGAAATAACTGGTCAGGTCACCAGAATAGCCTCTCTTTACCTCGAGCAATGTGAACCACATTCCACTGCCATGAGGCCTGTGTGGCTGCTGAGAAGCTTCCTGTGCTCCTCCACTTGCTGGTGTGACCCTAATATAAACCTGCATCTTCTCTGCTAACAACTGCAAGTCTCCCTTCCTTGTTTCCTGGAAGATCCTCCCACTCTGTTTTGATAGCTCTGATATCGCCATCATACCATTGAGTCTCTGCTTTCCTTTGGAAGGAAACAGTATTCCAAATGAGAGAGGAATTTTTCCATCTGCCAGAATGCCTTCGAATAGTTGCAATATATGACTCTTAAGGAACATCCGGGAATTGCCGTAAAAATCGGTAAACACATCTTATTCCAACATCCTGCTTCTCTCCTCCCTGACTGCCCCTCAGCCAGTTCATTTAGTGAAGACAGCATTAAAAAATCTTAGCAGGTTTCTCCGCTAAGGTTTCTCCCCTCCAGTCCTTTCTACCCCAGAATAGGAGAAAGCAGATTGTAGCTTTGAAAGGGGGCGGCCACAAGCAGCTACTGTCTACAGCGCAAAAGGTGGCCTTAAAAGTAGTGACATTTTCCTTATGAAGGGAATGTCAGAGGCTGGACGGCTGCCTAGAAACGGCCACCGAGAGGAGAGCTGCCTGAAGTCTCTCCCATTTCAGAAACTAAGAGGTGGTGACGGGGTAGCAGCTCTCGCATAGAGAGATGCTGAGAAAGCTCGTCCTCTTTGGGATAACTGCCAAGATCCAAACTTGGACCGTGGCCCAATACGGGTCCAAGTGGAGCTGGCACTTCCCGATCCGGGCATCGGGCGAGACCCTGTCAGCAGGTAATCACTGGTTGCTCTCCAGTCTGTCTCGCGACGTCATCCCACAGCGCCGGAAGTGGAGGAGTTACGTGAGCTTGTCAGCCTCCGCCGTCTCTAGGTAAGGCGGTTATCGGCCTGCCTCTTCTGCCTGCCGGGTTGAGAGCTGTGGGAGTGGGCCTCAGGCCGGGTCCGCTACTGCCTCTGAGTGATGTGCCCTGAATAACGCTCTCACGGCTTCTTTCCTGGCAGGCGTTGCAGCATCCTCGGGCTCTAGGGCTCTAGGGCTCTAGGGCTCTAGGGCTCTGGGCTTCCCATTTCCCGCCTGCCGTGTTTTGGCGGCGCTCACGTTGGCCTCCGTCCCACTTCGCGTTCGTTCACCTGTGCCCCTGACGCCTGTACCTAGCTTGGTCGGAACACAAGCAGAGGAAAGATTAGAGAATGGGCACTGTCCAACCCAAGGAGGCGGCGCAGCCTGTCAGGAAGGACATTGTTTTCTCCAGAAACGCTCCATGAGAGGAACTTGGGGGCACTTGACAGCGTCCTCAGCAGGCCTTACAGGAAGGCCAGAAGAAGCAAGCCTTTTCTCTTGCAGACCAGTGATAGCGGTTCAACAAAGCAAGGATATAATTTCTCTGTGGAATTAATGTGGTCCAGGTTTGGAGCCTTTTGAGAATTTGATTTATATTGGGCGTCATTAGAACACTTGAGACAGGGCTCTTCAGGTGGGGAGACACAACAGATTTGTGCCCTTTCACCTTAGTTGCACAGTCAGTGCTGTCGGATGATCTTTTTACATTTCCTTAGCTCCTGCTTTCATCCTATCTTCACTATTAACAAGAGTGATAGTAGTGTTGAATGCTTGTTTTTTGCCAGATACTGAACTTTTTACTTCTTAATTTAGCCCTTGTGACAACGCTGTGGTGTAGAGCAGTAATTAATATCGTTTTACAGCTGAAGAAATAAAGACTTAGCTTAAATAACTGGCCACAAGTCGCACAGTCCGTAGGTGGTGGAGGCAAGATTTGAACTTGAGCAGTTGGATTTCAGAGGCTTGGATGTTATCCACTATTTTATATTGATTTTCCTCAACTGTTTATCAAGCTCCCAAACACCTTACTCTGTTGTTATCTACTATTTTAGGGAGAAAATTGAGGTCATCAGATGTGCTCTCCCTCAGATTTCTGCCCCTGCCTTCCCTTCATACAGTCATCTAGATTTATACTTATCTTTACCTTTCGTTCAGTATCAGAGGATGAGCTGTCTCCTGATCAAAGTAATTTCCTTTATCTTTGCTTCTGACCTTTCTTTTATACTTTCACCTATGAGACCTTGTTTTCATTTGTCTTTTCTGCCCTTGTCTATGTCCCAGTCATGTATAAACAAGGTCAGGTTTCTCATATCCATGTGTGTGCCCCCCCCCACCCCCCCCCCCCACCCTGCTCCCAAGCTAGAAAGAAAGAAAAAGTTCCTGGTGATCCATCTTCCTTTGGCTCTCATCCAGTAACTCTCTTCCCCTCTCATCCAAACTTTTAAAAGAGTATTCTAAATTCTGTCTCCAACTCCTCACCTCCCGTTCCTTTCTGCAGTCTAGCTTTCAGATCTGTCATTCCCCTGAAATTTTATCCTGTAGTCACTAGTGATTGACTATCAAACCAGATTTGACATTCTGCAGTCATTACTGGATTCCTTTGCTGCTTTTGAAACTTGATGATACCTTTCTCTCCCTACTTCTTTGCTTCTCAGGACAATACACTCAGCTGATTTATTCAACAAACATGTACTGTGATATAGAGATGAACAAGTCAAAGTGCCCCCTTCCTTTAAAGAGCTTACATTCTAGCTGTTTTTCCATGTGCCTCTCACCAGTGATTTCTCCTGTGGATAGTCTTCTTCCTCCTCTCCTAAAATGTTGGGTGTTTCCAAGGCTTGTGACTTTGGCCCACTGTTCTTTTCATTCTGTACACACTGCCTAGGTGAGCACATCAACTAGCTTGGTTTTAACTCCCTCCTGCATGCTCCCAAATCAAAGTGTCAGCTTAGATCTCCTCTCAGTTTCGTGCCCACCTCTGACTACCCTGCTGGACAGCTCTGCCTGCGAGTCCCACAGACTGTTCAAATTCTATCTTCTCTGAACTTACTCTTAGCACATCCATCACTAAGTCTTGTTGATTTTGCCCCCTAAATATTTCTCAAATCTGTGCTCTTTTTTCCATCTCTATTATTGTCTTACTTTGGACCTCATCTTCTTTGATCTGAAATATGATGGCCTTCTAACTGGTATCCCCCCCTCTAGTCCTATATCCCACGTTATCTGTTCTCCACACTACCTACCCTCCTCCCCCAAATGATCTTTGAAAACAAATCTGACTGAGTCAAAGTCCTGCTAATAATATTTAAGGGGATCTGTCCGTTCATTCATCCAATCTTTTCTCTCATTTATTCAGCAAATATTTATTGTTTACTAAACTGCAAAATCCATTAGAGCTTCTAACGTTTGAGCTTTGCAGCTGGTCACCCAGGGCTCTGCTTCATCTGGACCAGCCTGCATCTCCATCCTCTTTTTTTGCCTCATACTTTAGGTTGCAGCAGCCCTGAACTGCTTCTTCATGTGCACTGTACTGTTTCTTTGTGCACTGCCCTTGCTGTTCCCTTTGACTGGAATCTTCTCTCTGATTCCTTTCTCCACTTCCTGCTCCTCACCTAGTTAGGCTGCCCACTTTCACCTAATTAACCCAGTTAATGTATAGGTCTCATTTTAGGCCTACCTCTTATCGGAAACCTTCCTTGACACCTCCTTTCTCCAAGTCTAGGTTGGATACTCCAGCTTTGTTAAATTTAAAAAAAGCTAAGTAAGAAATTTAGTTCCTCTGTTGCACCAGCTACATTTCAGGTGCTTGATTGTCACATGGTGGCTACGTTAGTGTTTAGAACACTTCTATCATTGCAGAATATTCTTCTGGACAGCGTGTTCCAGGTTACCAGATTTCTGGCCTTGTGCGGCCCATCAGATCACTTGGGTCCCTTAAGAAATAATCAGAATTTCTTTCTGACCAGTCCCGACAACTCTGGAATGAAAAGTGTGGGGCTGAAAAATAGAGAATTAGGATTTACCCACATAGATGTGGAGATGGGGTCGCTCAGAGAGAGTAGCAAAGCACCCCACATAAGAGGAGCTAGAGGAGGGGAGAGAGAAGGAAGGGAGGAGAACCTGGATAGGATTATTATCTGGTCATTCACTTGCAAATATTTATTATATTCTTGCTGTATGCTAGGTATTAAGTGCTAGGCGTATAGTGGAAGGAAAAATGGCCTTGACTTCTGCTGTCATAGAGCTTGCAGTTGATGGAGTTTTACTGGATGAGTTATATTGAAGATTCAGGAACATCCATCCTTTTGTGCTCCCCATATTCTAAAATGCTTCATTTCTAGAAGTTGGAATTGGAGGCTGAAATGGGCGAAGATATTGCTTAAGTTTAGTTACATAAGCATCGTGTAGTCACTGCTTCAGTTTCTCAAGGTGTAGTAAATAAGAACATTATAACTTCAGAACTTTAGAGGGAATGAAGCACGTGAATGTGTGTTTGTGTGGGGCAGGAGGGGTAGGCCCTGTTATCCTGCAAAAGTCAGCCATGCTTCCAGCTGTCCACTGGATTCCTTCCTGTCCCTGCTATCCAACTGTTCTCTCTTCAGGCTTCTTTTATTATTACTGTGAGTAGTCAGTCACCAGATGACTTATTTCCCAATGCTTAATGAAGACATACTTCACTTCTCAGTCCATTACCTGCTCATTCATCAGTTTCCAGCAAGAGCAAACAGATGCCCCTCTGAACACATAGCATTTATAAGTGGGACTTGCCTGTAGCACCATCATCATTTGAGGCTCTGGGTTTAGGATTTTAGATTTACAGCTGACTCTTCATGCTCTTGCATCAGCTCCCTCACAAAGGAGCTGCCTTTTAGACCTAACTCTGGCCCACATTTAAGTTATTAAATGACTCATCTCTGACTCTAGATTTCTCCACTCCAGCCTGCCTACACACAGCATCATTTCACCTCACTCTGCAGCTCAGACCCTGGCAGTTGTCTCCTATGGATTGTTAAATCTCAACTTTTCGGCCTAGTGTTCTTTCAACACCTTTGCCTTCTTTGGGTGACTCTCTGCGGCAGCTCCTCTGGGTTGGCCAACTAAGGTCTGCTTCTCACCCCTCACCCATGGCTTGTCATTGCTGAAATCTGTACCATCACTTGTGCTTTTTGAAGTGGAATGTCCACTCCCACTCCTTTTCTTTCTTATCAGTCCCCTTGGCTCTTGGCTTTTTCTACTGGGCAGTTTCCAAAGCCTTTCCTGACTGATCCTATTTCTGTGACTGCACGTCTTCAGCACTCATTTGCTCACTCTGCTTTGCATTATTCTGTCTTTGCAGATGGTAGTGAAACTCTGATTTTGAAAAATCTGGTTTCTTTTCTCTCGCCTTTGGATACAGAGCTTGTGCAGAGCGGCTGATTGAGTGTTGCCTTGCCTGCAAGGGGCGTTTCTCAAAGAGAGGGTATTAGAGGCTTGAGCATTAGTAGGCTTCTGGAGTCTAGGGAGGTGTCCCAAAGATCTAGTCTGTCCCTCCCACAGTTCCCTGTTCTGCCCGTAGGTGATCTCATCCTCTCTTTTTACCCTAACTTCTATGACATGTTGATGCCTCTCATATATATACATTCAGTTAAGGACAAATATTTCCTTTTTGTGTCAGAGCTGGTCATAATTCTTACAACTTTAACAACCTTGTGGCATTTACCTTTATAAGCCCCTGATTCTTTCTCTTCCCTGAAACACTTTCAGTTTTACTCGAAACTGTGTCTTCTGAATTGCAATTCCCAAGACTCCAAATAAAGCACTTTATAGTCTCAAAAAATACACACACACGCACACACACACACACACACACATACATATATATATACACACCTTCAGTCCCTTCCCCTCCCTGAGCTTCATACCTGTATATCCTAGTGTGACTCTAGGATCTTCCGCAGGCAACTTAATCTAATTGTGTTTCAATCTGAAATCATCCCTTCTTCACTTATCATTTATCTCTAAATTATGTCTCCAGTGTATTCCTCATTTTGGGTAATGAGTATTTCCAAATTAGAAATCTTGGTTGGTGTCTCCCTTCATTCCCTTGTCATTCCCCAAATGCAGTCAGCAATAAGTCTACCTTCGCAATTTCTCTTGGCTCTTTTTCCTCTCCATCCTCTTTGTTCAGGCCTCATCCCTCTCCCGAATTTCTTCTCTTTCTCTTCTACTGATATCCTACATGACCATAAAAGTTGTTTTACAAAAGAATATCAGACCCTCCAGTAGTGTTGTGCAGGATGTGTATTGCACAAAGGTGCTGCATTCACACTCTAGAAATTGTAGGTTTGTATATTTATTATGACTATCTTCTGGCAGATGGCAGTAAAATATATTGTTCTAACATCAGTATGTTTTGACAGTTAAGGAATGGAAACCTTGATGCCTATGGAGAACATCCTCTGTTCTTATGTCCTTAGTTCTTTGCCAGGCAAGCTTCTCACCCTTTAAAACTGAGCATGAATATCCCTTCCTCGTGAAGCCTTTTTTGATGCTCCCTACAAGAGTCAGTCATTCCTTTCCCTGGGCTAAGGCCATATTTGGCTACTCCCTTCTTATAGTATCTATTACATTATGTTGTAATAATTGGTATATGAGTCTGCCCCATTGTACTCCAGGCCCCTGAAGGCTAGGGACAATGTTTCATCATTCTTTGATCCTCAGCAGGTAGCTTAATGTCCAGCACATAGAGTGTATCAATAAACATAACAAATATTTGATTGCATAGCATGACTGAGGCACAGAAGTAAATACTTTACCCATATTGTTTTATTTAATCCTCACAACACCTTCATGAGTCCTGTCATTATCACATTTTACAGGTGAGGAAATTGAGACTAGGGAGGTGAAGTCACTTGCCTCAAGATGAACAGCTGGTAAATGGCATGTGTGCTGGTGCTGGGGTGTGGCCCTGGAGGACCTGTGCTAGTTTTTCCAGTGATTCTCTTGTGTTTTGTCTCTCAGAGTAATGATGCGGGTGTGCTGGTTGGTGAGACAGGACAATCGGCACCAGCGAATCAAACTTCCACATTTGGAAGCAGTCATGGTTGGGCGCAGCCCCGAGACCAAGATCACTGACAAGAAATGTTCTCGACAGCAAGGTAACTGGTCATAGGATTGTGGAGATTACCATGTTTGGTTCCCTCAGATAGTGATAATCAAAGATGTACATTTCCTGGATGCTACTGATGGAAAACCTTTTGTGTGCCATAAACAAAACTCAGGAACTGAGGTCTTTTAGCCAGTGCTAGGGCCCCATGCACTCCTGACTCCACCCTCTGAAAGTGGTTAATATTCAGTGTTGGGAGCAGGCAGGTTCTATCCTGTACTATGGGGTGGTGGAACTGAGTTCTGCACTCTGCTTTGCCCAGGGAGATTCCTCTTTGGGCAGTGAGACAATTGAATTCTGGGATTTCCAGGTTGGAACCACGTCTGAGAAGTGATGGGATGGTTTCATCCTTTACATTTTGCCACACACAGAGGGTGTTATCTTTAAAAGACTATGACATCTAGCTCTTGAAATGTTTTTCATGGGATTTAATGAAATGAAAGTCCTTAGGAAAAATCTTTACCATGTACCTCATTTTTTACCTGTAAACTCCAGACATGTTCACTGCTACCAGGCCTCCCCCTGCAATGTGTTTGCCATAGTAGGGGTTCCTAAGGCTTGGAGTCTGCAGCACTGATTATGATTTTTCCCACATGAGTTAATCTAAATGGGAAAAAGAAAAAAGTCATGCTTGAGCTGGCTAAGCCAAACATACAGAAGTAGGCACTGCTTCTTGCTCTCTGTCTGCCTTGTCACAGCAGCAGCTGTAGGGATGTGTATGTCAGCCTGTCCAGAAGCTTTTTGTTCACGTATCTGAACACAAGTATTTAGTGTTACTTCTTCCCACACATGCTCAGACTGTTCTGTCCCTGCAATCCTTTTTCTAGAATATTCTTTCTACTCCTCCTACCCAAGGCCAGCTGAACTTCAGTTTTCTAGGAACGTATCTTTTACCTTTTTCTCTGTTGAAGGCATCTGATGGTTTCATACAATAGTGGAAGTCTTGATTTAATCCTGAGATATAAGAGCTTGTGAGAGAAATGGGTCCCCTTTCCTGACTGCAGAGTCTGTGATCCTGAGTGGGCCAAGGGCTCTGGAATAGGGAGACTTGTGGGGATTCAGTGAAGCTGCCTTATAAAGATATTAGCAGTAGCTAAAGGAGTATGTACACTGTTGGGCATTTTATGGAAGGACCTGGAGCCCTAGCCACCTGAATAATGGATGATTTTGCTCTTAGGCCTTTGAGGAAACCCTCGTCACATTGCCTCCTGGAGTGAGGCTTCACTGTCTTGTAGGGAGAACAGGAGCAAGTGCCTGGTTCTTCATGGCATTTGGGTTTAACTTTCTTCAATCTCTTTCAGTACAGTTGAAAGCAGAGTGTAACAAAGGATATGTCAAGGTAAAGCAGGTATGTCTATTTGTAACTTGGATTTCCATGTTATACTTGATGATTTTCTTACACTGTTGACTTTAGAATGTCTGTGCCAGCCAATAAAGGCTTCTCTGTCACGTGTGGAAGTGGCAGAGTAACAGAAGTGAATATTAAGCACAGTGCCTGGCACATAGTAAGTGGTGAACATAGGAGTAGCTATATTGCTAATGGTGTTATTGCTATTATTGTAATTATTTTCTGATTATTCCATAGGTAGGGGTCAATCCCACCAGCATTGACTCACTCATAATTGGGAAAGACCAAGAGGTGAAGCTGCAGCCTGGCCAGGTCCTCCACCTGGTGAATGAACTTTATCCATATATCATAGAGTTTGAGGAAGAGACAAAGAACCCTGGCCTGGAAACACACAGGAAGAGAAAGAGGTCAGGCAACAGTGATTCTGTAGAAAGGGATGCTGCCCAGGAAGCTGAGCCCAGTACAGGACTAGAACCTGGGAGCAACCCTAGCCAGTGCTCTGTGCCCCCAAAGAAGGAGAAAGATGCATCCACCAAAAAGGTGAGGGTAGTGTGCTTGATAGATGATGTGGAGATTAAATGAGGTGTAATGACTACTTAATTGTTTTGTACGCAGTAAAGCCCAGACATGCCTAAGGGGTTATTAACCATGATGAAAAAGTCACTTGTTTGTGTCACCAGTCAGTTGGGTGACTATCCCTTTACGTACTTTTCTCTTGAATTCCTGAGGTAAGCCCCTTGAAGGTAGGGTGATAATGGCAGTGTGCTTAACACTGAGCTGCTAAAATGGGTCAGTGTATATCTATAGAAGGTTAAGATTGGAACATTCTTCATAGATCATGTGATTCACATCCTGATGTCAAAGTGGAAACTTAGGCTGTAGATGGAGTGGGAGAGGGCAAAGAAGATGCAATTCACACTCTGGTGTTTCCAACCTCTGTCTAGACATGCAGCTCTGAATATGGGAAGAAAATGGGAATGGCTTATGGTTTATAAAGGAAAAGATTGAGGTAAAGAGATACAGTTTAATTCTTAAAGACTGACCTTATTTCCAAGTTTGGTTGGACTTTGCTGATGTCCAGTATTAACTACTGCCAAATTTAACTATCGCATTTGTGATTTACATTGCCCCTTTTTGCTCTAGGAATCATTGGGCCACTGGAGTCAAGGCTTGAAGATTTCAATGGAGGACCCCAAAATGCAGGTCAGAATAAAATTTTGGCATTGAAATACATTTCACGTTTTAAATGATCACTCCACAGAGTTCATAACTACAAATGAAATCAAAGAAGATCAGTCCTTCTGAGTGAGATTCATTTTATTGGACTATTTTGTGAGATCAAGTGGCTTTTCTCATTGTCAGTAAGTTAGCAACTGGAATTCTTTGGAGAGAAGCCAAGTTTTTCAAATGAATATCCCTTCTGCTTTGTTCCTCCTAAACTTCTGGGTACTATTATAAGGGAAGTT
Source organism: Eubalaena glacialis (assembly GCF_028564815.1). Classification (NCBI taxonomy): domain Eukaryota; kingdom Metazoa; phylum Chordata; class Mammalia; order Artiodactyla; family Balaenidae; genus Eubalaena; species Eubalaena glacialis. Next base: position 81,721,751 of record NC_083724.1, on the reverse strand, counting down.
GTGTTAACCTTAGTGTGGTCTCTTTCAACAGAGTGTCGGATAATGTATAGTGACTGTAATTACTGGGCTACACTGGGATTAATAGTCAGGCATCATCCTGGGAGGAGTCTTTGTTCTTAAATTACATCCTGGGGTGACAAGGGGCAAGATCTGATAGGGCTTCTTGGAGCACACTTGCATGTGTCATGTGGTCTGCTGTGTTAGAGTGAGAAGGGTGCATTTGAATTCATGCCTGCAGGGGTTTTACATCAGATCCTCAGGAACTATTTTGTGCTGTGCCTCTTCTGTGTGTTCTGTGTAGTGTGGTGACTGAAAACACAGACTGGAGTCAACTAGATCTGTGTTGGAATCCTAGACTTCCCACTTAGTACTGATAACTATGTGACCTGGCGCAAGACACTCAACTTATCTGAGTCTCTGTGCTTTCATCGGTCAAAATTGGGATACTAAGACCTTCTGCACAAGATTGTGGTGGGAATTAAGTGAGTTAATGAATGTGACAGTATCTGGCCCACACAAGATGAGCTGTAGATGTCCGTTTCCTTCTCTTGTGCCCCTCTGCTAGGTTTACAAAGATGAGCAGGTGGTGGTGATTAAGGATAAATACCCCAAGGCTCGTCACCACTGGCTGGTCTTACCATGGGCCTCCATTTCCAGTCTGAAGGCTGTGACCGGAGAACACCTTGAGCTCCTCAGACACATGCACACTGTGGGGGAAAAAGTGATTGCAGACTTTGCTGGGTCTAGCAAACTCCGCTTCCGATTGGGCTACCATGCCATTCCCAGCATGAGGTAAGCCTTGTGGGGAGTGCTGGTGCGTCCTGGTTCTATCTAGGTGGACAGATGGATTCAGCCTGGGTCTGCTGACTGTGCTCATAGCCCTGAGGTCCACGGGAGTAGGGTGGGGTGTTTCCAAGGCAGGTGGGCTGAAACTTCAACCCTCCTGCCTGACTTGCTTGTAAGCCTTGAGTTCCTACTTCTGCTTATAATTCGATAACATACAGTTCTTTGTTCTTCTCAAAGTGTAAACTCTGAGAGCCTAACTTATGAACTAGATGAAGCAGCTTCATTGCCATCGGGTGAAGAGCTGTGGTCAGTGGCTTTTATCAGATTTTTCGGAAACATCTATAACCCCTAAATGATTAGGGACCATTGCTTTGAAGGAGGCAAGCATCACTGAATTCTTTCATGACAGCCTAGTAGATCTAAGATTTAAAATAAAATGAGAAAAAAGTGTAGAGCCTGTTTTCCTTTGGCTCATACCCAGAAGGATTCAGAAAGGAATGATTGATTCTTTTCAAGGAATGCAAGCAAAGCAGATCTCCAGTTCTTTTGAGCTAAGCAACAAGATAAGCAGAGTGATTGGGTTTCTGAGTCTTTATCTTAGGCTGGTTTTTTTTTTTGGGTGGTAAAATATACATAACATAAAATTTACTATTTTAACTATTTTCAAGTGTACAGTTCAATGGCATTAAGTATATTCACATTGTTGTGCAACCATCACCACCATCTATTTCTAGAACTTTTTTCATCTTCCTGAACTACCTCTCATTCCTTCCTCCCCCCAGCCCTTGGCAACCACCATTCTACTTTCTGTTTCTATGAATTTGACTTCCCTAGGTACCTCATATAAGTGGAATTATACAGTATCTGTTGTTTTGTGGCTGGATTATTTCATTTAGGATAATGTCTTCGAGGTTCATCCATATTGTAGTATGTGTCAGAATTTCTTTTGGTTATTTTATTTAACCACCTAACAGTCTTCACATTTTGTTAGGTGGGTAATTATGACCTAGATTACTGGTCACTTTAACAAGTAAAATTTTTGTGCCATATTTTTTCCCCATCAATACTCTTTATTTTAAATTGAGGCATGACTTAAATACAATAAACTGCACAATAAGATCTATAGTTTGATCAGTCTTGATGTATATGCCATGTAACTATCACTGTGATCAAGATACAGAACGTTTCTATCATATCCCAGGAAGTTCCCTTGTGCTCCTTTCTTGCAATCCTCCCCTCAATCCCCAAGTGTTGTTCTGCTTTCTTTCAGCATAGATTAGTTTTGTCTGTTCTAGAACTTCATATAAATGGAATCATACAATGTATACTCTTTTTCTGTCTTTTTTTGGTCAGCATAATGGATTTTGAGATTCATGCATGTTGTTGTGTATATCAGATATACTTCATTTTTTTGCTCTTGTATAAATACCCAGAAGTGGAATTGCTAGGTCACTGGGTGGAAGTTATGTTGTATCTCATTAAAAAAATATTTTTTTAATTGTTAAAACCTTATTCAAAAATTTAGGGGGGCTTCCCTGGTGGCGCAGTGGTTGGGAATCTGCCTGCTAGTGCAGGGGACACGGGTTCGAGCCCTGGTCTGGGAGGATCCCACATGCTGCGGAGCGACTAGGCCCGTGAGCCACAACTGCTGAGCCTGCGCGTCTGGAGCCTGTGCTCCGCAGCAGGAGAGGCCGCGATAGTGAGAGGCCCGCGCACCGCGATGAGGAGTGGGCCCCGCTTGCCGCAACTGGAGAGGGCCCTCGCGCAGAGGCGAAGACCCAACACAGCCATGGATAAATAAATAAATAAATTTAAATTGTTTAGTCAGGGAAGGCTGCCTGAGTGCAAGAATCTTGTCTGTTTAAAAAAAAAAAAAAAAAAAAAATTTAGGGCAAAAAGTCACCCATAATCCTATTTCCCTAATGCTGCAGAGCTCATGACTAACAGCCCTCGATCACAAAGCCCTTTTCACGTAGTAATCATGGTGTACATACCTTTTTTAAAAAAATTTTTAATTGAGGTATAGTTGCTTTACAATGCTGTGTCAGTTTCCGCTGTACAATGAAGTGAATCGATTATATGTATACATATATCCCCTCCCTCTTGGACCTCCCTTCCCCCGCCCCCATCCCACCCATTGAGGTCACCACAGAGCACCGAGCTAAGCTCCCTGTGCTATACAGCAGGTTCCCACTAGTTATCTGTTTTACACATGGTAGTGTATATATGTCAATCCTAATCTCCCAATTCATCCCACCCCCTGCTTCCCACCCGGTGTCCACACGTCCGATTTCTGCATCTGCTGTTGTGCTAAGGAGAATGCTAAAGGCAAGAGCTGTGACTGGTGTGGGTGGGAAGCAAAATGACCAGTAAGTAAAGTTTCCTGTTACATATCCTTTTATGATCACTCTTTATGATATCATTTTGAATAAATTAAAGATAGGAAGGAAAAGGTAATAAATTAAATATTTTTTCTATTGTAAAAGTAATATATTTTCAATTTAGAAAATATAAAACTGGAAGTATGAAGTAGAACAAAGATCTTCCATAGTATCACCACTAATTAAACTCTAGACCTTATTCGAATTTCAGCCATTTTTCTTTCCATTTTTTTCTGCTCCAGGATCCCACATTGCATTTATTTGTTGTCTCTCCTTAGTCTCCCTGATCTGTGACAGTTCCTCCTCCTTTTCTGGTTTTCATGACTTTGACACTTTTGATGAGTACTGACTAGTTGTTTTATGGGTTGGCTCTCAATTTGAGTTTGTCTGATGTGTTTTCATGACTAGATTGAGGTTATGCGTTTTTTTTGTTTGTTTGTTTTTTTTGCCAATATACCACAGAAATGATGTGTGTCCTTCTCAGTGCATCATATCAAGGAGTGTATGATGTCGAGATGGTTTGTTGCTCATGATATTCACCTTGATCACTCTGTTGAGGTGGTGTCTGCCAGGTTTCTCTACTCAAAGTTATTATTTTTCCCTTGTAATTGATGAATATCTTGGGGGGAGATGTTTAAGACTATGCTACTATATATTTTCTCCTCAAACTTTTGCCCAGTGATTTTAGCATCTATTGGTGGATCTTGCCTGCAACAGTTATTATTATGGTGTTTACCTAATGGTAATTTTGTTTCCCTCATTCCTTCTAATTTATTAATTGGAATTCCTCCGTGTGGAAGAGCTGTCCCTTCTCCCCCATTATGTATTTATTCAATACACGTATGGACTCATGGATATTTATTTTAGTCTATAGGATTTAATTTAATCTATCTCTGTTTATTGCTCAAATTGTTCCAGCTTTGGTCATTGGAAATTCCTTAGATTGGCTCCTGTATCACTTTGACGTGCCCCAAACATTTTTTGAGCTCTTCCTTATTTTCTGGCTCCTTATTTTTTGGAACAAGATGTTCCAGGCTTATCTTATATTTTTCCTGTTCTAGCCCTGGAATGAACCACTTTTCCAAAGAACCCTAGTTCCTTTTAGTGGATAATGACATTTATAAGCCAAGACTAGGGCACGAGGTTTCTGCAGAGAGAAGTGGTTGGTTCCAGAGTGTCTTTGCTTCTAGGTCCTCTTAGCAGATGGAGCCAGGAAATACATGCATGAATCCTAACCCACACAGATACAGACACCTCTCTGTTTACCTGCCTGTACATGTATGTGGAAAGCCATGAGCTCACGCTGATGCTTCTGATTCCAGTCTTTGTACAATGTTCTTTTTATCTTTACAGAATCCAGTCAAAATACTGTGTTCCAAACTTAATTAGGTAGTTATTTTCTTCCTGACCCCCTTCAGTGTGGTTCCCTTTTCATTTGTAATACAGTTAGGTTTATTTGTTACTGCTTATATTCCATTTTAAATTCCCACACGGCACTGGTTGGTTTTGATGATTTATTGGGGGAATGTGAAATATTACTGATTCTAAGAGTCAAAGCTATACAAAAAGTCATCCTACTTGGTTTAACAAGTCCAAAAGCAAACTCTTGGTTTTCTTCCTCAAACGTGCTTTTCCTGAAGCTTCTTCATCTCAGCAAGTGGCACCTCCCCAAACCCACATCCAATCCATTAGTTGGTCCCGTTGGTTCTATTCCGGAATATATTCAGAATTGGATTGCTTCTTGTCATCTCGACTGCTATAGCTCCTGTCTAAAACATGATTATTTCTGGCCTGGACTGCTGCAGCAGCCTCCTAACTAGTCTCTCTGTATCCATCCTTACCCTTTCTACAGTCCTTTCTCCACACAGTAGCCAGAGTGATCTTTTAAAGTGTCAATCAGATAACAGGACTCCCCTGCTTAAAATCCTTCAGTGGTTCCCCAGTGTAATCAGAATAAAATGCAAACCCTCTGCCAACTTATAAGACCCTTTATGATCTGGCTCCTACCTAGTCCCTGCTCCTTGTTTCCAGCCATTCCAGTCATATTTCCTTTCTGCTCCTTGGTTGCACCAAGCCCTTTTTCAGGGCCTTCACACTTGGTCTCCCCACTCCCTGAAACACTCTTTCAGATCTTTGCTTTCATGACTGCTTTCTCAGCTCAAATCACTGCCTGGGAGAGGCCTTCCCTGGACACCCTAGCTACTTAAAGAGGCAGCCTCTACCCTCCGGCACTCTCTATCCCATTTCCCTGTTTTATTTTTTTCTTAGCAATGTTAACATTTTGAATTTTCCTTGTTTATCTGTTTACTTATTTATTATTTCTCTCCCCTCATTAGAATATAATTTCTGTAAGGGCATAGGCCTTTCCCATTTTGTTCACTGCTAAATTCCCAGTGCTGGTACAGTGCTTGGCCCGAGTAGGTACTTAATGAGCAGTAAATAGTCTTTTTTTTTTTTTTTAAATTAGAGTATAGTTGCTTCACAATGTTGTGCTACTTTCTGCTGTACAGTGAAGTGAATCAGCCATATATATACACATATCCCCTCCCTTCTGGTTTTCCCTCCTCTCTAGGTCACCTCAGAGCATCGAGTAGAGTTCCCTGCGCTATACAGCAGGCTCTCACTGGTTATCTATTCCATACATACCAGTGTATACATGTCAATCCCAATCTCCCAATTCATCCCATCCCCTTTCCCCTCTCGGTGTCCATGCGTTTGTTCTCTACGTCTGTGTCTCTATTTCTGCTTTGCAAATAAGATCATCTATACCATTTTTTTTAGATTCCTCATATATGCATTAATATATATTGGTTCTTCTCCTTCTGACTTACTTCACTCTGTATGACAGTCTCTAGGTCCATCCATGTCTCTACAAATGACCCCATTTGTTCCTTTTAATGGCTGAGTAATATTCCATTGTGTATATGTACCACATCTTCTTTATCCATTCATCTGTCGATGGACATTTAGGTTGCTTTAAATAGTCTTAAGTGAATGAATGAATGAGTGGAGTTAAATGGAAACACTATCAATATTTTACATACCCATACTTTTTGTCATTTTGATTAAGCTGGGTTTAATGGTCAATCTTTGTTTCCTCTCAACTAGCCATGTACACCTTCATGTGATCAGCCAGGATTTTGATTCTCCTTGCCTTAAAAACAAAAAACACTGGAATTCTTTCAATACCGAATACTTCCTCGAATCACAAGGTAAACGGTGTTCTTTGGTTTTTACATTTGTTTCATTTTCTCAGTTCTTTTTTTTTTAAAATTAATTAATTAATTTATTTTTGGCTGCATTGGGTCTTTGTTGCCGTGCACGGGCTTTCTCTAGTTGGGGCGAGAGGGGACTACTCTTCATTGCAGTGCGCAGGCTTCTCATCGCGGTGGCTTCTCTTGTTGCAGAGCACGGGCTCTAGGTGCGCGGGCTTCAGTAGTTGTGGCACGCGGGCTCAGTAGTTGTGGCTTGCAGGCTCTAGAGTGCAGGCTCAGTAGTTGTGGTGCACGGGCTTAGTTGCTCGGCAGCATGTGGGATCTTCCCAGATCAGGGATCGAACCCATGACCCCTGCATTGGCAGGCGGATTCTTAACCACTGCCCCACCAGGGCCCTTCTCAGTTGTTCTTATACTTGATTCATTTGTTTCCCAAAATAACTTGGCTTCAAAAACCCTTGTACAACTTTGTGTTGCCTGTACAGAGAGCCCCATTAAAAGAAACTGTGTTATTTGGATTGTAGTAGGATTGCCACTTTGCTGTGAGCAGCCTTCTTAGGGGACTTAGAATGCTGTTATGTCAGGGTCTAAAAAAGATTGTTTATTTTAACAATGGGGGACTTCAGAGGTTGTCCTGAGAATTACTGGAGTTCAGGGATCTGAAAGCTGTAAACAGTTATTTCTTCCTTCTGCCAGCAGCTAGGAGGAACTTGGGGGCTGCCTTCCATCAAGAGTGGTTACTTAACAGGGGAAGGCTGTGTATACAGAAGGAAGCATTTCCCAGTGTGTATACTATGGAACTTCATCATGCTGGGATGTTAATGATGACAGCTACCATTGACCAAGGGCTAACTAGGGGTAAAGCCCTGTGATAATAAGCCTTTGACATAGTAACATGGATTGCTTAGAGTGTATCCTGAAGGAATGTAGTCATCTCAGAAATAAGTTGCTCAGATTTAGAACCTGACTGAGCCCATTTTCCCAGTAGTGAATGTAACCTCAAGTTTACTAACTTTAAGGATACCTGGCATATTTGGGAGTCAGATTTTCTTCCTTCCTTCCTCCCTTCCTTCCTTCCTCCCTTCCTTCCTCCCTTCCTTCCTCCCTCCCTCCCTCCCTCCCTCCCTCCCTCCCTCCCCCCCTCCTTCTTTCTTTCTTTGTTTCTTTCTTTCTTTCTTTTTCTTCCTTCCTTCCTCTTTCTTTCTTTCTTTCTTTCTCCTTCCTTCCCTCCTTCCTTCCTTCCTTTCTTTCTTTCTTTCTTTTTTTTTTTTGTATCTGGGCTCTAAACTCTATTTCCTTGCTTGCAGCTGTGATTGAGATGGTACAAGAGGCTGGCAGAGTGTCTGTCCAAGATGGGATGTGTGAGCTCTTGAAGCTGCCCCTCCGTTGTCATGAGTGCCAGCAGCTGCTGCCTTCCATTCCTCAGCTGAAAGTGCATCTCAGGAAACACTGGCCAAAGTGATTCTGTGGAGCCTGAACTTCTGCAGCAGGTGTGGCTGATTGTTTCGAGCAAATTCCTGACACCTGTTCTGGATTTTGTGTGAACTTTTATTTCTTGAATTAAAACATGCAATTTTTTTTTTTTCAAAGCTTGTTCTGTTCCTGAGTGGCCACAATATGGGGCGACTTGAATAGTTCAGGAATTAGGGTTTGTCATGGATGTGTCCTCTGGTGAGGGTGGTTGGGATAGGCCTGGCCCACCATCTCCAGGAGCCACATCAGATCTGACTAATGGGAGCAAAGCCATGTTCAAACTGATCAAACACAGGATATAGAGGCAGAGGGCTGCTTATATATTTCTGTTTCTTACATTTATCCTCCCTCCTCAGAGGCAGGTGGTACCCTTTCATCAGAGCAGCCAGAATGGTCTCTTATTTATCCCGAAGGCACTGATTGGTCTTGTTCTCTGATGTTAATCTGGTCTGTAATATTCTCTCTCTTTCCCTCCTTCATAGGGAGACTTAGTTTCTTCTGTCCCCTTCATTGCTTTCTATCCCAAACCACCCAAATGCTGCTTTCCCCAGGAAGTCTGTCTCATCGGTTCTCCTTCACTCTGAGCAAACAGGCTAGGTGAGCGGGTAGAAGGATGGAGTTTTCTTCTAATATGAGGAGTTCCTGGATGGTATGGAAATACTCGGCCATATGTTCATCACAGTTCAGCTGTCAAGTCTTCTTGGTGTCTTGCTTAGATCTGTTGTCTGAAAATAAAGTTCATTTGTTTGGGGTATCTCTCTTAGGTAATTGAAAACTATCAGGAGTTCAGGTAATAGTCACAAAGTCAGCTCTGATGCACAAAAAGATAGTTGTTGAATGAAAAGTTGCACAGAACCCCATTGCTTCACTTTTCCCTCAGAACAAATTTGGATGGAACAGTTGGATTAAGTTACTTTTTGGATAACATCAAAACTAAAGGTGAAGGGAAGTCTGAAACATGATTTTTGATCAGTTGTTGATCTATGTGGCGGTGTGACATTTTTTGCTCTTGTTTGTAAAAAAAAAAAAAAAGAACATCTTAACAATAACTTCTCTCTGAAGAGAGAAAAACCTCAATCCACAGAGACCATATTTGACCTGTGTCTTTCACAAATAAACAAGATGCCACAGTGGTTTTTTGGTGAGCAAGGGTATAGTCATAATTAGTAGTAATTAGTGATTATAGCAGCTAACACTTGTCCAGCTCCTTTGTTTCTGGTATTATGTTAAGTACTCTATCCAAATGATCTCTTTTACTTCTTACTGTATGTAACTCTGGGGTAAGTACTATTTTTTTTTTTTGATTTTATTTATTTATTTATTTATTTATTTTTGGCTGTGTTGGGTCTTCGTTTCTGTGCGAGGGCTTTCTCCAGTTGTGGCAAGCAGGGGCCACTCTTCATCGCGGTGCACTGGCCTCTCACTGTCGCGGCCTCTGTTGTTGCGGAGCGCAAGCTCCAGACACGCAGGCTCAGTAGTTGTGGCTCACGGGCCCAGATGCTCCGCGGCATGTGGGATCTTCCCAGACCAGGGCTCGAACCCGTGTCCCCTGCATTGGCAGGCAGATTCTCAACCACTGCGCCACCAGGGAAGCCCCATGGGGTAAGTACTATTGTTATGCCCCTTTAAAGGATGAAGATCTAAGAATCTGTAAAAGATCCTGGGCTCCAAAGTTGGTCTTGGTTCTGGTGCATTGAACTCATTATTTTCCCTCTCAGCTGAACAGTAAAATGCAGTACTAACCAGCAGAGGTCATAGACCCGCAGGGGCCTTGGGCCCGTGCTGACCAAAAGTTTCCATGGCTTTCGTTGATTTCTCTGAGGCTGGTCATTTCCTTTAAAGCCCTTTTGTCCAACATTTTTCGTCTCTGTCCTCTGTTCCTTCTGCATTCCAGGAATGTAGTCCTTATCTTATCAGCCCAGCTTATCCATAAATAGTTCCTTATCCAATAAATAGTTCCTTCTCTCTGGCTCAACTCTGGACCTTTGAGCCTGCCCAGTTGTCTGCTTCCTCTCCTGCAGTGGTTGCCTCCTTACCCTGTGGCCCATGGCCTTCTCCCTCGACCCTGTGGAGGGGATGTGGCTTCATAGCTTTTCCTTTGATGTCAGGATGTCAGACTCTGGATTCAGATCTGGGTTTCAATCCTGGCTCAGGTACTCAGAGCTGAGGGATCTTAGGCAAATTACTTATTTTCCCTGAACTTCAGGGTTATAAGCATTAAATAGAATAATCCATGTAAAAGATTTAGCATAGTATCTGGCACAGAGAAGGGCTCGATAAATGGTAACTGGAAGCCTCTGCTTTTATTTTGGTGGGGGGAATGGTGGGGATTGGGAAAGAGGGTTCACTTGATCTATCCCCTTCTCCACATCTGATGCCTTAGAACCCAGAGAAACTCTGTTTCTAAAGGTATACTCCATGGACTCCTGAGACCAGAATTACTAGTTTCCTTTTAAAAAATATAAATACCTGGGTTCTACCCCAGAACTATTGAATCACAATCCCCTGAGTCTAGGAATCAACACTATATAACAAACATTCAGGATGATCTTTATTCATACTAAAATTTGAGAACCAGAGTATAAATCAGCCCTTGGCTTCAAAACACCTTGCATTTCTGAAGCTTCCAGATTAGGCTGTGTCCTGCCAGGGCACATACTGTATTTTCTGGTTGGCTTTCTGGGCCAGTTATGGGTCTTCCTTCCCTCTGCAGGGTCAATGTTATTTCAGGATCCAGGAAGACCTTGGGCATTAGATGAGGGAGAGTGACTGGCTGTAGCCACCAGCCCCTTCCTTTCTGCAGGGGTTGGAGGGAGCCCCTCTGGCCCCAGGCTCTTAGGAGCCAAGTTGAGCTGATGACTACTCCTCTTCAATGGCTCCCATTCCCCTCTTCCTGCCCAGAGGTCAGTTTCAGAGGCTTGGCTTGGGACCCTGATGAATGTAGCTAGCCGTAGACTCAGAGCATATATGTTTTTTCCTCTCCTGGGTTTGTCTCTTTGATATCCAGGGATGAATAGTCCCTTCAGGGACCAGGCCATACTTGGGATGGTCATTAAGAGTCTCTGCAGGTTCAGTGACATTTCCTGGAGTTTCATCACATACATTGGATATGGCTAGATATCAGAGATTCAGGGCTCGTCTGTGACAGAATTGGCCTAACTGCCTCTCTCTTTGTCCCAGTAATGCCAACTTGGAGACTTCCACAGAGCTCTTCCATAGACTAGATTAAAAAAAAATATATGATAGGGAAGTCCCTGGTGGTCCAGTGGTTAGGACTTGGTGCTTTCACTGTGGTGGCCCGGGTTCAATCCCTGGTCGGGGAACTAAGATCTTGCAACCTGTGTGGTGCGGCTGAAAAAAAAAAATGATGAAAGCCATCAAGCCTGCTCCCCAGGATAATGTATATATACACATTTTATATGCATTAATAGGGAGTTTATAAAGTCCCTGAAGTGCTTCCATAGACTCCCTAGTGGTCTGTGGACCTCAACTTACGAACCTCTGCTCTGGTGAAAAGGTTCATCATGTGTCTGGGATTTCAGGAGGTGTCTGTGATCACTGTGGAAGACAAGGGGCCAGATCCCATCTCCAGGATGTTTCTGGGATGCTCTCCTTTGGTCTCAGTGCTCCTTCCTCAGCCCTTTAGTACATACACATCCTGGGGGCCTCTGGCTGGAGTTGGAATCTGGACCCTGGAACTGCTGGCTGCAGTTTAGCCACCACACTCAGGCAGAAGTCTTGGGAAACAGGGAGATCCTCAGTGGGTCTGAGGGCTTTGGGAACCTTGGCTGACACTCATCATAAGCTATCTAAAAGGCATTGAATTGGGACTTCCCTGCTGGTCCAGTGGTTAAGACTCCACACTTCCAATGCAGGGGGTGCGGGTTCGATCCCTGGTTGGGGAACTAAGATCCCACATGCCGCACGGCTAAATGAATGAATGAATGAATAAATGACATTGAATCTACTTTACCAAAATGAATGTCTAGGGGAAAACTGTACCGATCATCTGCACAAATAGATCAGCTGCACCATGATTGTATCTCAAGTCTGAAGACCCAGTACAGCTTGTAGCAGCTTGTACTGTTAAACTAAGGCAGAGATTTTACTGAGGCCCCAGCCAGTGTACTTGAGAATTACAGAACATTTAACTAAATTTCAGATAAAGTGCCCAGTGAACTTTAAGAAATAGATACTGCAGAAGGATTCAATTTAATTTTCCACCTAATCAATAATGTTATATAGTTTAGCATATCAATATGAAAATCAAGATGAGAATATTTGATAAACTGCAACCAAGGAGAGACTGTATCACAGACAGTATAATATGTGAGAGATAATGAAGGAAAATTTGGAAGTGAGGTGGCCACCTCTAAATTCTTTGTTCAGCCAGGCTACTCAGTGAGCTTGAATGATAGCTCTTTTAGAAGAACAAACGTAAATAATGACTTGGAGGGGCCAGAAAAAGGATGCAAAATATTGAGGTGTATAGGCCCCACGTCATCCCCTCCCCCAGGTGGGCTATTGTTGACATTATCACTAGAAAAAATTACCTTTCTTTGCCTGTTTAACCCAGATTTATCACTGCATTGCAATTGGGTGGAGTCTTCTCAAGGTACAGGGCATACTGGCATGAAAAAATAGACCAAAAGCATGTAAATCACATTTGTGATGCCAGGTCGTAGTATTTTCTCCATTAGGACTATCCTCTTTTATCTTGGCCCTATCATAGCCAGGCAAGACAGCAGTTTTATTAAAATAAAGCAGTTGAATATGGATGGATACTTTAAACTCTAGTCAAGAAGGCACATTTACAATTGAGTTCTTCTCTTGCTGAAAGAGAAGGTAGGTAAGATGTGACAGAGCTGAACTGGAACCTGAAACTGATCAAGTCTTACATGGTAGCATGAAGAATAGGCTTTGAACAAATCATAAGTTGGAGCTGGAGGAAAGGGCTCTCAAAGTCCATTAGCTTCTCTGAAATGGAGTAATCTATTATTTATATCTTAATCTGTTAACTTTTTTTTTTTTTTTTTTTTAGCAAACAAGCTACCACCAAGGAATGAGCTTTGGGTCTTAGAGTCTCCTAATGAGTAGAGTTCTGATGCTTCCGACTCAGGGAGGGGCTGGTACGTGAGCAGTATGTAAGCAATTGTCAAATGACTCATCAAATCAGTGACATCCTCAAATGCCTGAGAGTTCCTCTCTTGGCAGTTGCTCTCTACCCAGACCTCGGGGAAGGAAACAGCCTGGGCATGGGGCAGTGGGAAAGGAGTTCTAGGATTCTGGGCCACTCACTATTCAATTCCTTTTGCCTGTTCCATTTTGCAAATTTATTTTGAGACCATCTATTTCAACTTTGTCATTTTTTAGAAGGCTACTGGGACTTGGAGGTTTAAAGGTTTCATTTAGCAATTTAAACCAGATCTTGGCCTGTATTGGAAGTCTTCTTGACTCTTCCCAGATGCGCTCAGGGTACTGACATCTTATTTAAGAATAAGGAATGGCATCAGTGCTAAATCCCACTTGTTTCTTGTCTTGCATATTTTCTTTATCTAAAGGTAGAGTAGGAATAAAAGGACTTAGGCCTTGCGCTCTAGAGCCCGCAAGCCACAACTAATGAAGCCCGTGTGCCTAGAGCCCGTGCTCCGCAACAAGAGAAGCCACCGCAATGAGAAGCCCGTGCACTGCAACGAAGTGAAGCTCCCGCTCGCCGCAACTAGAGAAAGCTTGCGTGCAGCAATGAAGACCCAACGCAGCCAAAAAAAAAAAAAAAGGCTTAGGCTTGTATTTGAAGCTCAGCTCTGTCACATGTTAGCTGTGTGACACTGGAGTAGTCATTTAACCTCTCTGGCCTCAATTTTATCATCTGTGAAACTGAGCTAAAATGTGTAATCCCTGATTGACTGTGAGGATTAAACAAGTATGAACGTGAAAGGCCCAGGTACAGCACTCATCAATCCTAGTCTTCTCTGCTAAACTAACCCCATCTGACCTGTGAGGCCTCAGTGAGTATTCTCTCCAGCAAGTTCTTTTTCCCTTCCAGTCTTGGTTTCTCATATTTAAAACCAGGGCTTTGGACTAGATAATACTTAAAGTCCCTCCCAGTAGTAAGAGGGACTTATAACTTGCTTCAGGCTCCAGCCGGTTAGCTTCTATTGCTGTGTCCCTAAGGTCTCCTTTTTTTCTAAGATCAAAATTGGCAGATGAGCTTTCTAAAATACAGAGATTCTTTACATCCATGCCCTTAACTGTTAAGTAAGTTTTAAAAGAAGTCTTCATCTGCCCCAGTTTATGCTGATTCTGGACCCATGGTGGGGAGCAAAGGGCATAGCTGAATCTAGGGGTTTAAGTGACATCATTAGAACTTTCCCTTTCCGTCTCTTACTTCTGCTTTCCTGTGTTGACTCTCTCCAGGGGGCAACAAAAATAGCCATGGGCCTCAGAGAGAGAGAGGACAGTCCTTTTCCTTGACATTCCTGCCCAAGTATAGAAAGGACCCTGAGTCTTCTGCTTAGGTCACATACTCATCTCTGGACTAATCACTGTATCTCTTAGGAGGAGACGTACTCTGGCCATTTTGAGGAACAGGACCGTCTTGAGGCGAGAGGGGTGGAGGGCCACAGGACTGATGGCCCCGCTAGAATTACACAGAACAGAGAAGAGCAGTTTGCAAAACAACAGATATTTACCACTCACATGGACTGCACACATCATTCCAAAACGCTGGTAGCTCCCTTAGCCCTATGCCATTGACATGGGATCTAAGACTAAAACGGAGGCAGACAATCCTGGGCTTCTGGTAGCTACAGGTTGAAAGTTGACACAACCCACTGCCCCGACCCCCAGCCTGTACTGTTTGCCTTGATTGGAGGAAAAACTATCTATTCAAATTGAATAGTTTCTCGCTAAGGACCTTTTGCAGAAACTTCTCCAGAAGCTGTAGGATGCACTCTTACAACACTGGCTAGAGTTGCCAGGGTCCTGAGGCACCTCCATGTCCTGGCTCACTAGTAGACCACCAGCTCTGCTGCTCTTTCATTGGCTGCTCTTCCGGGGGTAGGAGGCCAGGGCCAGGGCAGAGGAAGGGGCTTTGGGAGTTGCCTGAAAAGCCAGTTGAGCAGATGGATTCTTTTGTGTGTGTGTGTGTTGATTCCTTCCTTCTTTTCTCCCTTCCTTCCTTCCTTCCTTCCATATTTTAACATCTTTATTGGAGTATAATTGCTTTACAATGTTGTGTTTCTGCTGTACAACAAAGTGAATCAGCTATAAAATGTTCATGACAGAGCAAGGGGAGGAAATAGGTAAAATACTAAAATGTGATCCCTCCAGCTTGTCAGGCATTAGGGAAGAGACCCAAGATTTTGGAGAAAGGCCCCAATAGGCACCCCTATCTGAATACCCCACCTGAGAAGCTGTTAGTGTATGTCTCATGTGAATGAGAAAAAGGCACCCTCTGCAGGTGGAAGCTTTTAGCCCACACTCACCCCTGAGTCTGGGGCTCATGTAGGTCACAAATGTGCAACCTTACAGGGTGGGGACCCTGTTTCTCACCAGACCATGAGGTTCACTAGAACAGATGCTATTTCTTTGGTTCTCTGACATGTACCCAATAAAATTCAGTGTACCTGGAACATAATAGGATCCCAATAAAATTTTGTTGAATGAGAAACCTTGTGTCATACTTTGAAAGCATATAGGAAACAACTCTTTCTGTTGCAGCTGGATTTAACTGTCAACCATGTGGTCTGTGGAGTCTGCATCTGGCTTTTGGAAACATTCTGATAAATATCCTGCTGCCATTGTCTATGAGCATAGTATCTCTCTTTTTTTTTTTTTTTAAACATCTTTATTGGAGTATAATCGCTTTACAATGTTGTGTTAGTTTCTGCTGTATAACAAAGTGAATCAGCTATACGTATGCTTATATCCCCACATCCCCTCCCTCTTGCGTCTCCCTCCCACCCTCCCTATCCCACCCCTCTAGGTGGTCACAAAGCACAAGCTGATCTCCCTGTGCTATGCGGCTGCTTCCCATTAGCTATCTATTTTACATTTGGTAGTGTATATATGTCCATGCCACTCTCTCACTTCGGCCCAGCTTACCCTTCCCCCTCCCCATGTCCTCAAGTCCATTCTCTATGTCTGCGTCTTTATTTCCTGTCCTACCTCTATGTTCATCAGAACCATTTATTTTTTTTAGGTTCCATATATATGTGTTAGCATTCGATATTTGTTTTTCTCTTTCTGACTTACTTCAGTCTGTATGACAGACTCTAGGTCCATCCACCTCACTACAAATAACTTAATTTCGTTTCTTTTTTTTTTTTTAATTAATTTATTTATTTTTAAAAAAAATTTTATTTATTTTTGGCTGCGTTGGGTCTTCGTTGCTGTGCACAGGCTTTCTCTAGTTGTAGTGAGCGGGGGCTACACTTCGTTGCGGTGCGAGGGCTTCTCATTGCGGTGGCTTCTCTTGTTGCGGAGCACAGGCTCTAGGTGCGCGGGCTTCAGTAGTTGTAGCACGTGGGCTCAGTAGTTGTGGCTCGCGGGCTCTAGAGCGCAGGCTCAGTAGTTGTGGCGCACGGGCTTAGTTGCTTCGTGGCATGTGGGATCTTCCCGGACCAGGGCTCGAACCCGTGTCCCCTGCATTAGCAGGCGGATTCTTAACCACTGCGCCACCAGGGAAGCCCAATTTCGTTTCTTTTTATGGCTGAGTAATATTCCATTGTATATATGTACCACATCTTCTTTATCCATTCATCTGTCGATGGACACTTAGGTTGCTTCCATGTCCTGGCTATTGTAAATAGTGCTGCAGTGAACATTGGGGTGCATGTGTCTTTTTGAATTACGGTTTTCTCAGGGTATATGCCCAGTAGTGGGATTGCTGGGTCATATGGTAGTTCTATTTTTAGTTTTTTAAGGAACCTCCATAATGTTCTCCATAGTGGCTGTATCAATTTATATTCCCACCAACAGGGCAAGAGGGTTCCTTTTCTCCACAGCCTCTCCAGCATTTATTGTTTGTAGATTTTTTTGATGATGGCCATTCTGACTGGTGTGAGGTGATACCTCATTGTAGTTTTGATTTGCATTTCTATGAGCATAGTATCTGTAATGGATCGGAATTAGTGGAACATAAAAATGTTCGTATTTTCCCACATAACGTTCCAGATTATCAATCTTTGCTAACAAACAAGGTGATAAAGGCTCTTGGGGTTTTCCATACCTTTTCTATGAAGGATCTATTTTTAGGGGGATTATTATCTTTGGCCACCAGATGGCAGCGTTTGAACAATAAAGTCTTAATTTGTCCTTTTTTTTTTGCAGGGGGGAAGAAGTTTTATGTAACTTTTATATTTTAGAATCAGTGTTTTAAAATAAAATATAGAGGGGTTTTAAAAATAAGGTTTATGTGTGTTTAACTGATCTCCTAATTAAGATAGAAGTTTGACAGAAAACGAGGGTGTAGGTAAGAATATAAAACATACATGATTGATAGAGGAGGCCATTTGGCTTGGAGGTTAAATAGACTCTAAAATTGGCTAGAGCCATGGTTGAGGTCTGATTCTGGCACTTAACAGTGGAGGGTCTTGGACATGTCAAGTGCATGGTAGGCATTGAAAAATATGCTATCTCGTTTCCTCCCATTTCTTAAGTTGACCCCAAGGTTAGTAACTCTTGTTCTCGTCACAAGTATACCTGGAAGCAGCACTGGGAACAGACATTTCTGCTGGGCATAGCTTTGAAAAGTGGCATCATTTTTACATTGACTTAATTCTCTGATGGTTCGATATTAGAGGAAGCACTGTCAAAGCGAGATGGTGATCCACAGAGAAGGTAAAGGGCTGTGTGTACATTTTTCATGGGCCAGTTTCCCCCAAAGCCTCTTTCTGATAAAAGAACCTAGCTTCACCTCTGTCCTCCAGCTCTTTCAATGCTTCTCTCTTCTAAACAGGCAGAATGAGTGCCCCAATCTCAGATAGTACCAGAATATTAGAGCTGGAAAGAACTTTACAAACCAGGGCTCCTGACATTTTGAAGGAGTCACAGGTTCTGAGAGGTGAAAGCTATGGAGTCTCTCAGCATACATACATTTTCATACAAATCAATTATCTATCGATTTCGTCGGGCAGAAGTTCTCAGCTGGTGTGTGTGTGTGTGTATGTGTATGTACATCTCTTTGACCCTGATTATTTTGAACCGTCTGGTAGGGCATTTTTCCAAACGACTACAGAAATTCACTCTGCCACCAATGGGAGAACATCTAATACTGTGTTTTGCGGGCAGACAAATGTTTAAACTCTTGTCTCAAGAGTCTGTTAAAATTCTTTAGTCTAGTAGCCTCTGATATCCCATTGAGTCATTTGGGACACAGAAGTGATTGTTTTAACACCAGTGACAAACTTAAGTCTTTATTAAACACCAAGAATGCTGATATTCCCAAACTCATGGTGGGAGAATATATACTAAAATGTTAATTAGTGGTCTTTTCTGGATGGTGAGAATGTGGGTAACATAAATTTCATTATGTTGTGAATATTTCTAATTAGCTACAGTGAATATGTTTTTGGGAATGTGAGAAAAACCAAGTTTTATTTAAAAAAAGTAATAGGTCACAAGGGAATGCAATCAACATTCAGTTAATTTATATTAATAACTGGTAAAGCCAAAAATGGCTAATAATTTTAACAAGTCATATCACTTCTCCAGTCCTCTATAGATGGAAAGACATCCTGCAAGGCCAAATTCCAAGCCTTTAACAGGTTCAGTTGGGCCTGAGAATGACACAGATGAAGGTAATTCATATTCTGGATCTGATTTCCCTATCACTAGATTTAGAAGACTAGATTTTCTCTGTTTGCCCACAACCTCAATCTCTGTTTCTTTCACAGAGATATCAACTACATTTTGTTCAAAATTGTTGTGCACAGCAACTTCCTATTTGTATTTACAAATGTCTTTCAGCAGCCATTGAAGTCCCATGATTTCCCTTGTGTTATGTTGATGTGGCATGTTATATTAGGTTTCCAAATATTGAACCATCCTTGAGTTTTGGGAATGAACCCTCTTGGTTCCTGAGGGCTAATTTTCAGTGTTGACTTGGACTCCAGGAAACATTTTTGATGGGGTGGGAATGGGAGATAATGTTTATAGGTTAGTTCATGTGTGAGTGCTTTGTGGCCTGGAAGCCAGACTTCAGACATAAAGATCAGGAGAAGTGGAGGAGCAAATAGGACCTGAAAATCAGGAGGAGAATGGTCAGGACTTTGGCTTCAGATATCCTTTGTGGTAGAGAATTCAAGTAATGAGAGAAGTGGAGAGGCAACAAAAAGAAGTCAGAGAAGCTAAACCAAACTACATAATGAAAAGGGAGGAAGAGAAAGAAGATACAGGAGGTGAACATTTGGAGAAGACCTTGAGTCATTTGGGAAGTGGGAGCTTTTTTGAGTGGTCGGGAGAACTAGGGAAGGGAGGAGGAGATTTTGGAGAAGGGTTACTCTCCCTGATGTGACCTGGATCCCCTTTAATAATTTTTGAGAGTTGAAAGCAAAGATTATATACGTCATCTTTTTGGGGGGGGGATTTTGATTTCTGTTGTTTTCTTTCCATTTCCCATATCTTGCATTTTGTGTTTCTTCCTTTTTTCTTGATTGCATTTGCTGAATGTTTGCTTATATTATAAAGTGATATTTTTCAGAAAAGTAGTTCTTGGATTTGTTAGTTACTTTCATGATTGAACTTTTTAAATAATGAAAATATTTACTGCTATGAATTGATTGCTGGATTGGATCTGAGACTTACGGAGACTGCCTTGGCTGTTGATAACAAGGAAATATTTAATCTAATTTTAAGACCTGAACCATCAGATTTCCTTATGTCCATTGAGAAGGCATATGTTCAAGATGCTAAAGTGGAAGTGGTATGTTTATCCCTAGAATAAGACTTTGTTCCTTGTACATGTCACATGTATTTTTTCTTTGTATTTTCTTGTAAATGAGTAGTTGTATTCAGGTGCTCTCATCTCCTTTCTCCTTACCTGTATCACAGCAAGGAAACAATATGACCTAGGCAAGGATCTGCCATTAGTCTTTTATACTTTACTGTGATTTTAAACCCCAGTATTCTCTCCTTCAGATAGGAATTTGCATTTCAATTCTATTTGTACAACAAAAAATTTTGTCCCCAGTTAAAGGATTTTTAATTTTAATGAAGTGCAACTTATTATTCATTCCCCCCCCCACTCCCTCTGCCCCAAGTCATGTTGTAATGTCATGACCAAACCCATTGTCACCTAGATTTTCTCCCATGTTATCTTCCTGGAGTTTTAGTTTTGTATCTTATATTTAGGTCTATGATCCAGTTTGATTTCATTTTTGTGACAGGTGTAAGGTCTGTGTCTAGATTCATTTTTTTTTTTTTTTTGGTGAATGTCCTGTTACAAGATTTTTTTAAAAATTAATTAATTTATTTATTATTTATTTTTTGGCTGCATTGGGTCTTTGTTGCTGCGTGCGGCTTTCTCTAGTTGCAGTGAGCGGGGGCTGCTCTTCATTGCGGTGCGTGGGCTTCTCATTGTGATGGCTTCTCTTGTTGTGGAGCTCGGGCTCTAGGCGTGTGGGCTTCAGTAGTTGTGGCATGCAGGCTCAGTAGTTGTGGCATGTGGGCTCAGTAGTTGTGGCTTGCGGGCTCTAGAGTGCAGGCTCAGTAGTTGTGGTGCACGGGCTTAGTTGCTTCGTGGCATGTGGGATCTTCCCGGACCAGGGCTCGAACCCGTGTCCCCTGCATTGGCAGGCAGATTCTTAACCACTGTGCCACCAGGGAAGCCCCTGTTACAAGGTTTAAAGCATTATCTGATGGGGAAATTTTTTGATATGAAGTAAGCATCTCTTTTCTCCCCTCCCAATGTCCCACTTCTCTGATAATGAGAATCTATGATGAGAGAGAAGAAATTTCAAGGGAAGAGAATACAGCTGCTAGCAGCAAGCCATGTAAATTAGGGAGACTAGAGTGAGAGACCTCCACTCCCCCTCCAGCTGTTTGTTTTTCTTCCTCTGACAGTTGGCGGGGGTGGGGTTTGGAAGCCGCTGCCTTCCTGGGCTCAGTGTGCACAAACATTTCTAACTCCAGCATAGCTGTCAGCAGAGGCCCCTCACCGCTTGCCTGTGCCTGGCTGCCAGTTCACAGGTGCCACGGAACAGAAGCAGGGTTCAGAAAACCACGCATTTGCCTCCGTATCGCTGTCCCAAGCTCACTTCAAGATTCTGGGGAAAATGAGCAAGGGCAGCTACCACCCATGTTAAGTGTAAAATGTCAGTCCTTTGTAGAAGGCATGATTGAATTGTCACAACTTGGAAAGAACTTGTCACAGTGTGTGATCTGCCCAGAGGCACTCTCCAAAACACCGCAAAATCCTCCAGGAGCCCTTTCATCTTTTTGAAACTCCAGTTTGCCAGGCTGACCTGCCGAGCATACTGTTCTGTAAAGGCAGAGCTTTTCTTCCAGTTGCTGGTGGCGGGAGGAATACCAGAGGGGAGTCTGCTTTTTGAGAAAGAGATGACCACTCATTTGTGAAAGGGAGATGGGCATAGGGAGCGTTAGGCTGCCCACGTGTGTGGGAGAGCAGTGAGGACAGGCATGTCTCTGGGGACAAAAGCAATTCTCAAGCTGGGTTTGCCCTGAGAAATAGAAACTGGTCTCTTCAAGATAAGATTTTTCCCCTCCTCTGGGGCCTGGAAATATGGTCTGCTGGGTATAGAGGGAGACACTAAATAGACAGCACTGAGGCTCCCTTTGTGACAGTCACCAACCTTGGCAGCAATGCCATAAGGTAGGTGGGTTCAGTTTCACTTTGCTTGAGGAATTTAGTTTCAATTTGCTTGAGTGGTTCTGGGAATTCCCTGGCGGTCCAGTGGTTAGGACTCTGTGCTTTCACTGCTGTAGCCTGCGTTTAATCTCTGGTCGGGAGGGACTAAGATCTTGCAAGCTGTGCAGCGCAGCCAAAAAACAAAACAAAAAAACAAAACAAAACAAAACTCAGAGTGATTCTGTTCCAGACCAAGGTAGTGGGTGGAGAATAGGGAATTAGAAGCTAGAACTCTTCCCTTATGTCCAGGTGCCTCCTCACGTATTCACACAGAACATCTCCCTTAAACCGGTTACTGAGCCTTAACTTTCAGTCAAAGTATGTTAGAAGGCAAGTTGAGAATGACCAAGCCTGGCTGAGCTGAAGGCAATGAGTCTGAAGGCTGGGGCATCTTATTTGAACAACCTGACTTCTTCCCTCAGTCCCCTTCATAAAAGCATGTGCTTCCCATCTCCATCCTTCCCTTCTAACCATGTGAACAGAGAAAGGTGAAAGTATAGCTGAAAAATGACTTATTCCAGTAAAACCTCTGCTGCTACTGAGCAAGGGGAGGTGGAAAGGGCAGAGTAGAGAGACCCAGCATGTTTGGCTGTTTGGATCCTCCCTGCTCTGGCTGGCTTTTCGGAGTCTCAGTTTCCTTTATGGTAAAATCAGGTGTTAAAACAGTGAGAAGTAAGTGAAATAAAGTATCTAAAGTGTCCAGTACAGGGCCTGGCCCCCTGGATTTAAATTTCCTTTTCTTCCCTGCCAGCGACGAGGTGGAATGGACGGGCCTGCCTGGAAGTAGGTACCAGGCAGGTGTGGACCAAGCCCCCCAGGAGGGGGCGGAGGAGAGTGGGCGGGGTAGGGGCCTGGGGCTGCGCCTCAGCCCATGTGAAGCTCTTGCCCACTTCCTCCCTCACCTCTCCTCCCATGGAGATGGGCTGAGATAGGAGAGCCACTCTCTGCACTGAGTTGGGGGAAGGAGCCGAGCCAGGATCCTCACCGTGAGAACGCCCCTGGGGCTCTGAGCCATCCTTGGCTTGTTGGTGTAGGCCAGAGGCTGCCCATAGGGGCTCAAGCCAGAGGAAGTGGGGAACAGAGGAGACCGTGACCAGGAGGGAGTCCTGGGTCCCAGAAGGCTGGGGTTAGAGGAGGGTAAGCCCCAAGCCCTCCCCCAGGCTCCTGCTGGAGACTTTGAGGCCACCTCGCTCCCTCACCAGGGTTTTGTGTTGGGGACTACCTGGGGCAGGAGTTGCCGGGGTGGTGGTAGTGGTTGTGGTGTGGGGACCTCCCTGGGGTTTGGAGTCAGGGAGGGCTCAGAGAGGCCTTCTCAGAGATCAGGAGCTGCTTGCTCATCGCAGGGACCTGGGCTTTGCAAGATCTGGACAACGAAGACTACACCTGCTGGCTGCTGCTCCGCCTGGATGGACCAGGGCATCATGCTGGACTGCGGGGGGTGAGTGCAGCTTGCTGGGCAACCCACCAGGGCTGGACTTGGATGACCAGACGCTGGGCAGTGAGGAAGGGGCCCCATAATATCCTCGGAGCTCCAGGGCCGCCAGTCTAAAAGTGATTTTAACATCACCTCTTGGCAAAATACCTGTGCCTTTTCTATCCTCAATGACCAGTACTGATTTTTCTTAGTCTCTCATGTTAACCAAAACAACCCACATCCTAGTCGCTGGGTTCAAATGCCAGATCTACCACTTAGCAGCTGTGTGACACTGGCAAGTTGTTTAACTTCTCTGATCCTCAGATTTCTCACCTGTAAAACAGAGACAAAATAGGTCTACCTTGTAGGATTGCTGTAAAATAATGACAGTTAAACACTTGGTATATGGTCACTAAATAAGTATGATGATTATGGCAAATAGTTGTCTTCTAAGGAAACTTTCTTGTAGATTTGGTCTAATCTATTCATTGGAATTCTTGGTTTCTTTTCTGATGTAAGGAACTGTACAACATGCAGGTTCTCTCTGCTCTCCTGCCCTTTCCACCTCCCTTGCTCAGTGGCAGCCAGCTTAGGTGAGCAGGTTAAGAAAAGATTCATTTTGGTAGATGCCAAATATATCTTAGGACCAAATAAAACATTCTTGACAAAAGAAGTCACTTTTAATTCAAAAGAATTTTGAGAAAGGAAATAATTTAGCCCCTCCTCCAGAGATAGGAGCTAGCAGAGTAGTTTCTATATTAATTAATAAACTGTTATGTTTTTAAAGTGGAAAAATAATCTAACAGGTGACAATTTTAGGTGAATTCACTTCACAGTTGTTTGGAGCAACAGTCAACTTCAAGATTAAACTTTCAGTCACTTGGCCAGGTACGGATTAACACTCCAAGTCATTTGTGGTGACTAAGGAAAGTAAACATTTTGTATAATTGTAAACACCTATCATTATCATGGTATCCACCTTCTGGGTCCTTTCCTCCTGTTTTCCGTGTATTCTATCGCTACAAAACCTATGAGGTTTTTTTTTTTTTTTTTTTAATATTTTATTTATTTATTTATTTATTTATGGCTGTGTTGGGTCTTCGTTTCTGTGCGAGGGCTTTCTCTAGTTGTGGCAAGTGGGGGCCACTCTTCATCGCGGTGCGCGGGCCTCTCACTATCGCGGCCTCTCTTGTTGTGGAGCACAGGCTCCAGATGCGCAGGCTCAGTAATTGTGGCTCACGGGCCTAGTTGCTCCGCGGCATGTGGGATCTTCCCAGACCAGGGCTCAAACCCGTGTCCCCTGCATTGGCAGGCGGATTCTGAACCACTGCGCCACCAGGGAAGCCCCTGTGAGGTTTTAAACCAATGTGACTAATAGCAAGGATAGTCAACAGGGCATCCTCTCTCCTTCTGTGGCTCATTTTTTCCTGGATGGGGCTACTCTATACACATAATATAATTGTGTTTTATATTTCACCTTATCTACTCCTTTAAAATCTGAGGAGGAGTTATCAAAACAAAAAGCAAAAGACCTTTGAAGATGAATGATGCAGGCAGATACTTTGGACTTTGTACTGTAATTAAAATTGTTTCTGAATTGCTTTTTAGTTTCTCATCACTGTATTCATATGGCTTCTGTTTCTTGAGAGAAAAACCTAATTTTTGTCTTTTTAACAGAATTACCTAATTGCACAGTCATTTTCAACTGTACAAAAGCCCACATTAACAGTGAGCCAAGGGAAATAATTATGACTCGCAGACTGGGAAGAGGTAATGATCTGATATGTAGTTCTTGTGCTTGAGGAATTTAATTTGACATCAACAGAAAGAGCATTTTTCTGAAGAAAAAGATCTTGTAACTTAATTCACAGTGTGCTTAGCTATAGACAGTTCTATTGACATAATTCGTTTAATGTTTTTCTGATTCATTTGGTGCTTAACAAAGGACTTTAGCTCTTGCCTCTCAATTCATTGTTGTATGGTTGTTTAATCTTAATTTTTATTGACTGGTGAGATATATAAAATAATTATAGTGAGAGATTTTAGTATGTATATATCAAAATTGAACATCTCCAGGAGACAAAGAATAAGTAAGGACATAAAGGATTTGAATACTACAATAAGTAAACATGTGTGTGTGTGTGCGTGCATGTACACGTGAGCACCCAGGTGTGCACTCATGTATAGAGGAGAAAGACTCACATCCTTTGAATAGAGAAGATATACTCCCCCCATATGTTCATGGAACATTTAAAATAGTTGATCCCATATTTGACAACAAAGAAAATTTTGATACATCTTTGTGTTGTTTCACTTTGTGCAACAATCATGTATTACATTTATGATGGAAAAAAACACCAAAATAAAAGCAAAATTAAAAAAATGTGTTTCTTCTATTTCTAATGTCTAGAACAATGTTTGGCACATATTAGGTACTCAATAAATGTTGGCTGCATAAATAAGCAAATGGCTTTTAACATTCGTTGAATACCTACTATGTACTAGGCACTGGACATCAGGCATTGCCTTTTGGCTGTGTGGCCTAAAGCCATTTGAGTTAAAAGGATTTGGGTATATCACAGAGCAAACCATGTGCACTCAAACATAACTAACAGATCACAAGTCTGCAGTTATTCCTTTAGCCCATACCAGGGGCTATATCTGTTCTCCAACTGCATCTGCTGAGGTGGTTTACTTCATATCTTTGATATACAGGTATACGTTTCCCACACTTCACGTAATAATTTACAGAGTGAGGGAGGTGTGATAAGGGCATATGGAGTAGGGAAAGCTCTCTGATACTGAAGATGCTGACTGCATTAGGTAACTCTGACATCCTCTCCAGCTTTACCGAGAATAATTCTTCCATCTCCAGTCACACTGGCTCCGTTATCTGTTTACTTATGATCATTTTTTACTTGTTATCTGGAAATAGGTTCTTTTTTCTTTCATTTAAAAATGCTTCTTTTCAAAATATTGGCTTAGTTGAAGGGGCTGAGTTTCTGCTGTAATTGCTGACTTAATTAATTGTAATAGGCACACCCTACTGAAGTACTGCTCACCATAACAAGCACTTATTTTTAAAGACATTTTCAATCAAGGAAAATGAAGAGCCCATAACTGGATTAGGCTATTCACTGTTTTTTTATTAGACATTTGCTTACAGTTTGGAAATGTTTGCTGCCCATAGGCAAAATTAGCATCAGTATTAAAGGTAGTACATTTTTCTACCCAATAATGTGTTGTGCATCTTCTTTAATAGTAGGCAGAAAAGTAGGGTATCTGTGTGTTTTTTCTCTTTTTTGCTTTTTAAAAATGATCAGTTATTGAGAGCTTGGTATGTGTTGGGCCCTGAACAAAGCTCTTTAAGTAAATTATTTTAATCCTCACAACAATCTTATTAATTAGGTGTGATGAAGAAACCAAGGCAAAGTGAAGATAAATAATAAAACTAATAACAGAAATTCTCTCTGGCTTCAAAGCCCATGCTTTTAACCACTGTGCTATACTTCTCCTGTCTATTGCATGGTCATATTCTGGAACTTGCCTTCTTCTAGAACACCTCCATTTTAGAAGACTCAAGTAAAACTCAAGTATCCTGATCCCAGCCCTCAGTTTTTTCATAGTTTCATTTCTACTATCTCTGTTTTTCAGCATCAAGATTTCCAGTCCCTTGCTCTTTCCACTTCCTCCCAGTTTATCGGTCCCATCTTGGGCTTTCTTTCTTCTCCATGAACCCTCATGTTTGATCGCCTAAAATATTCTCCCACAAATACCCCTTTTATTTTTATCCTACTGCTCATCCCACTCTACTGTATCCCAACCCTGGATCAGTGCCACAATTTGCTTCCTTTACTCTTATCTTCAGATTAATCAATGTTAGAAAAAAATATCAGTAGATCTTGCAATAAACCTTGCAGATTGGCAACCCCCCCCCTCATCTATGGCCTTGAACCCTTGTTGGGCTCTCAGCACTCTCCTTTCATTCTGTTGATTGGCTGTTGTCAGGTCCCTCCTTCATTGTCTTCAATAAATATTCGATGTCACTACCACTGTCCTTAAGTTCTCACTTACCTTACTCTTAGCTGACTATGTTTTCTCCTACTTGATCAAAAAACTGAGGCCAGTAAGAATTATCTTGCTCACTTTCCATCCCCCTCACTGCCGCTCATCTACATGCATACAATTCCTGACTTCCTTCCACAGGATAAGGGGGTCCCTCTTCCTGTTCAAATCCAACTCCTCACCTTGACCTCAGGTCTAAGATGGAAGCATCTGCACTCTGGGCAGTAGGATGTAGAGTCAAGGACCCACACATACTGTTTCTTAAGAAAATTCCTGGACCCTCCTTCATGACCCTTCTCTATAACTCCATGGCCAGCATTCATTCACATGCCACAGGTGACTAATCTCTAAGGGAGGTTGTGAAATATAATCTTTATTTTGTGTAACTACACGCCCAATTAAATAATAAAATTTTATTATTATAGAAGCAGCACAGAATGAGAATTGGAGATATTGAACAGTCTCTGTCAATGTTCCTTGCACATGAAAAAAATTGGGTTACCTCTCTTTTTGTTCTTGACATATTTGTTACTTATTTTGCAAATACTTAACAAATTTAGACCTTTTAACTTTGTTTATGGTGTCTCTCATCATACAGAGGTTTAAAATTATGTAGCCAAATCAGGCATTCTTTCTTTTTTCTTCATTGTTTCTAAATTTTATATTTTGCTTAAGTAGGCCTTCCTCATCCATATGTTCTCATATTTTCTTTTGGTACTTTTATACTTTTGTTTTTGACTTTAGGTCTTTATTACATTGGCATTTATTTTGTGGTATAGTGTGGGTAGGGATCCGTGTTTATTTTTTCAATTTTTAGCTAAATACTCCAACTCATTTATTAAACAAGGCTTCATTTCTTATTCACTTGAAATGCCACATTTATGGTGAGCTAAATTTTAATGCATACGTGAGTCTATTATGGACTCCCTATTCCACTACTATTGAGCTATTTGTTACTAAACTCATATCACAATTTTCATTAATATTATTTTGTAGAATTTCTTTATTCTTCCTTCTTTTTCTTCTCCTTTTCCTCCCCACTTCTCCTCCGTTCTCTTCCCTAATACCATTTCATCTAGCCAAGTTTGTATGAGGCTTCTGTGAAGCTGAGGCAAACTGACACAGTATCCAGCTTTATTTCCTTAACCATGGAATCTTTGTCCCTTCCCTACTCATCACTCCCCCATTCTTTGTTGCCCATCATTACCCCTTCTAGGTCTTGCTGAGGTTGGAAGGATTGTGGCTTGTAGTTAAGGCTTGTTCTTTGCACTTCCTCTTTCTGATCCTTTGGACCCAGTGTCTGTGTAGAATCTATTTCTCTTTACTGCTGGATTTAAAAACTTTCTCTAAGTTCTCTGAAGATGTGAAAACATCACTGACACCAGTATATGTGGATTCACCTCTTCCTTTATTTCCTCTTTTATTTATTTTCTTTGACTGAAGCTCTTCTCTGAATTAGTGAGACGTTGAATCTCAGAATCATGTAGCACATGAATGAGTTACATGATGCTCAGTGGTCCCATATGGCCATACAGCCTTGGACACAGTTTGGTGCTCAAAGTTTGTCTGAACTTGTTCTGGGTGCAGATAATATGGAAGTGCTGGTGTCTGTCTCAGAGTGATGAGAAATAGGCATGCCTCTCCCTAGGGCTCTCCCTCCTGAGGCTCTATGAACTACTTTGCTGCCACCTACCTTGACTTTCTCTATGGTCATGGCTTGTTTGACCAGTGTTCTTCTTCTTCAACATTTTATTGACTCTTTAAAAAAAACCCAAAAAACCCCAAAACAAAACAAAACAAACCCCATAAACAAAAGGGAATCCCCTGGCAGTCCAGTTGTTAAGACTCCTTACTTCCAATGCAGGGGGTGCAAGTTCAATCCCTGGTTGGGGAACTAAGATCCCACGTGCTGGGTGGCACAGCCAAAAATACCCAACATTTTATTGGCTCTTATACAGTTACTATTCCAGATGAAATTTCTCTCCAACTAGTCAGATTTTATTAAAAAATCTCATTAGACTTTTGACTTTGATGGTTTTTAATTTATCATTTAATGGGAGGCATATTAACCATGTTAACCATATTGGATCATCAGAACAGATTCTGATGACAGGAGCTGGGGCTCTAGTGGATATTATGAGTGTGTGTGTATGTTTATAGAATGATGGTGGTGGTGGGAGATAAAACATGGAAGGCTTTCCTTTATAGTGTGATTTCAATAGGAATTTTAGAGGAAAAAGTAAATTTACTCTGTTAGTCAACTCTGATGAATTTTATGAGATAAAACAATCTATATGTAAAAAGGAGTCAAGGCCGAATAAGCCAATACAGTTTGATTTACATCTAAGTGCTAATATATTATAAAATCACTGAATGCACATTGAAGAGTTGCCATAGTAATAGTGATTTGCATGAAATGATTTTGGATACTAGATTCTTGAGTGATGGCATTCCTTGTTATTTGCTTCAAGGTATCTTTAGCTCTCTGTCCTTCTCTCTCTTGTCTCCTTGGAGGATAAACACAGGAAAGGGACCAGTACCTGGTACAATTCTTTGATTTCAATTATTTGATTTAAAATTTGAAATCAATTTAAAACTCATCTAAGCAAAAAATATATTTATTGATAGGATTAAAGGATGGTTCACAGAGTTGAAGGAAATGTGGAAGAGGGGACCTTCAGAGGGGTCAGGAATATGGAGCAACTCTAAGAACCTGGGAAGCAGTAATCATGACATAGCCTCCTCAGGGCAACCAGAATGATGAGTGAGCTCATACTGTTTTCAGTCTTGTATCCTTATATTCAAGGCTCAAATTCTAGGAAGTTTCTGATCTGCTTTGTTTAAAAAAACCTGTACATCTTGCCACTTAGAGATTGGTTCAAGATGGCAGAGTAGAAGGACATGCGCTCACTCCCCCTTGTGAGAGCACTGGAATCACAGCTAACTGCTGAACACTCATCAACAGGAAGACACTGGAACTCACCAAAAAAGATACCCCACATCCAAAGACAAAGGAGAAGCCACAATGAGATGGTAAGAGGGGCGCAATCACAATAAAATCAAATCCCATAACCACTGGGTGGGTGACTCACAAACTGGAGAACAATTATACCACAGAAGTCTACCCTCTGGAGTGAAGGTTCTGAGCCCCACATCAGGCTTCCCAACCTGGGGGTCTGGCAACGGGAGGAGGAATTCCCAGAGAATCAGACTTTGAAGGCTAGTGGGATTTGATTGCAGGACTTCGACAGGACTGGGGGAAATAGAGACTCCACTCTTGGAGGGCACACACAAAGTAGTGTGTTCAGTCTCCCATAGGAGACTGAACCAGACCTACCTGCTAGTGCTGGAGAGTCTCCTGCAGAGGCGGGGCGTGGCTGTGGCTCACTGTGGGGACAAGGACACCAGCAGCAGAAGTTCTGGGAAGTACTCCTTGGCGTGAGCCCTCCTGGAGTCTGCCATTAGCCCCACCAAAGAGCCTGTAGCCTCCAGTGCTGGGTTGCCTCAGGCCAAACAACCAACAGAGAGGAAACTCAGCCCCACCCATCAGCAGACAAGCGGATTAAAGTTTTACTGATGGCTGCCAAACAGAGCAACACCCAGCTCTACCCACCACCAGTCCCTCCCATCAGGAAGCTTGCACAAGCCTCTTAGATAGCCTCATCCACCAGAGGACAGAAAGCAGAAACTAGAAGAACTACAATCCTGCAGCCTGTGGAACGAAAACCACTTTCACAGAAAGATAGACAAAATGAAAAGGCAGGGGACTATGTACCAGATGAAGGAATGAGATAAAACCCAGAAAAACAATTAAATGAAGTGGAGATAGGCAACCTTCCAGAAAAAGAATTCCAAATAATGATAGTGAAGACGATCCAGGACCTTGAACAAAGAATGGAGGCAAAGATCAAGAAGATGCAAGAAATGTTTAACAAAGACCTAGAAGAATTAAAGAGCAAACACCTAGAAGAATTAAAGAACAAACAAACGGAGATGAACAATACAATGACTGAAATGAAAACTACACTAGAAGGAATCAATAGCAGAATAACTGAGGCAGAAGAACGGATAAGTGACCTGGAAGACAGAATGGTAGAATTCACTGCCACAGAACAGAATAAAGAGAAAAGAATGAAAAGAAATGAAGACAGCTTAAGAGACCTCTGGGACAACATTAAATGTATCAACTTTCACATTATAGGAGTCCCAGAAGGAGAAGAGAGAGAGAAAGGACCCAAGAAAATATTTGAAGAGATTATAGTCGAAAATTCCCTAACATGGGAAAGGAAAGAGCCACCCAAGTCCAGGAAGCACAGACAGTCCCATACAGGATAAACCCAAGGAGAAACACACTGAGACAGTAATCAAACTGACGAAAATAAAAGACAAAGAAAAATTATTAAAAGTAACAAGGGAAAAATGACAACATACAAGGGAACTCCCATAAGGTTAACAGCTGATTTCTCAGCAGAAACTCTACAAGCCAGAAGGGAGTGGCACGATATATTTAAAGTGATGAAAGGGAAGAACCTACAACCAACATTACTCTACCCGGCAAGGATCTCATTCAGATTCGATGGAGAAATCAAAAGCTTTACAGACAAGCAAAAGCTAAGAGAATTCAACACCACCAAACCAGCTCTACAACAAATGCTAAAGGAACTTCTCTAAGTGGGAAACACAAGAGAAGAAAACGACCTACAAAAACAAACCCGAAACAGTTAAGAAAATGGTAATAAGAACATAAATATGGATAATTACCTTAAATGTGAATGGATTAAATGCTCCAACTGAAAGACACAGGCTCGCTGAATGGATACAAAAACAAGACCCATATATATGCTGTCTACCAGATATCCACTTCAGACCTAGGGACACGTACAGACCGAAAGTGAGGGGATGGAAAAAGATATTCCATGCAAATGGAAATCAAAAGTAAGCTGGAGTAGCAATACTCATATCAGATAAAATAGACTTTAAAATAAAGAATGTTACAAGAGACAAGGAAGGACACTACATAATGATGAGGAAGAAGATATAACAATTGTAAATATATATGCACCCAACATAGGAGCACTTCAATACATAAGGCAAATGCTAACAGCTATAAAAGAGGAAATTGACAGTAACACAATAATGGTGGGGGGTTTTAACACCTCCCTTACACCAATGGACAGATCATCCAGGCAGAAAATTAATAAGGAAACACAAGCTTTAAATGACACAATAGACCAGATAGATTTAATTGATATTTATAGGACATTCCATCTGAAAACAGCAGATTACACTTTCTTCTCAAGTGCACATGGAACATTCTCCAGGATAGATCACATCTTGGGTCACAAATCAAGCCTCCGTAAATTTAAGAAAATTGAAATCATATCAAACATCTTTTCCGACAACAATGCTATAGGATTAGAAATCAATTACAGGGAAAAAATGTAAAAAACACAAACACGTGGAGACTAAACAATACGTTACTAAACAACCAAGAGATCACTGAAGAAATCAAAGAGGAAATCAAAAAATACCTAGAGACAAATGACAACAAAAACACTACGATCCAAAACCTATGGGATACAGCAAAAGCAGTTCAAGAGGGAAATTTATAGCAATACAATCCTACCTCAAGAAACAAGAAAAATCTCAAATAAAGAATCTAACTTTACATTTAAAGGAACTACAGAAAGAAGAGCAAAGAAAACCCGAAGTTAGTAAAAGGAAAGAAATCATAAAGATCAGAGCAGAAATAAATGAAATAGAAACAAAGAAAACAATAGCAAAGATCAATATTATGAAAAGCTGGTTCTTTGAGAAGATAAACAAAATTGATAAACCTTTAGCCAGACTCATCAAGAAAAAGAGGGAGAGGACTCAAATCAATAAAATTAGAAATGAAAAAGAAGTTACAATGGACACCGCAGAAATACAAAGCATCGTGAGAGACTACTACAAGCAACTCTATGCCAATAAAATGGACAACCTGGAAGAAATGGACAAATTCTTAGAATGGTATAACCTTCCAAGACTGAAGCAGGAAGAAATAGAAAATATGAACAGACCAATCACAAGTAATGAAATTGAAATGCTGATTAAAAATCTTCCAACAAACTAAAGTCCAGGACCAGGTGGCTTCACAGGGGAATTCTATCAAACATTTAGAGAAGAGCTAACACCCATCCTTCTCAAACTCTTCCAAAAAATTGCAGACAAAGGAACACTCCCAAACTCATTCTACGAGGCCACCATCACTCTGATACAAAATCCAGACAAACATACTACAAAAATAGAAAATTACAGACCAATATCACTGATGAATATAGATGCAAAAATCCTCAACAAAGTACTAGCAAACAGAATCCAACAACACATTAAAAGGATCATACACCATGATCAAGTGGGATTTATCCAAGGGATGCAAAGATTCTTCAGTATATGCAAATCAATCAATGTGATACACCATATTAACAAACTGAAGAATAAAAACCGTATGATCATCTCGATAGCTGCAGAAAAATCTTTTGACAAAATTCAACACGCATTTATGATAAAAACTTTCCAGAAAGTGGGCATAGAGGGAACCTACCTCAACATAATAAAGGCCATATTCGACAAGCCCACAACAAACATCACTCTCAATGGTGAAAAACTGAAAGCATTTCCTCTAAACTCAGAAACAAGACAAGGATGTCCACCCTTGCCACTATTATTCAACATAGTTTTGGAAGTCCTAGCCATGGCAATCAGAGAAGAAAAAGAAATAAAAGGAATACAAATTGGAAAAGAAAAAGTAAAACAGTCACTGTTTGCAGATGACATAGTACTATACGTAGATAATCCTAAAGATGCCACCAGAAAACTACCATAGCTCATCAATGTATTTGGTAAAGTTGCAGGATACAAAATTAATGCACAGAAATATCTTGCATTCCTATACACTAACAACGAAAGATCAGGAAGTGAAATTAAGGAAACAATCCCATTCACCATTGCAACAAAAAGAATAAAATACCTAGGAATAAACCTACCTAAGGAGGTAAAAGACCTGTACTCAGAAAACTATAAGACACTGATGAAAGAAATTGAAGATGACAGAAACAGATGTAGAGATATACCATGTTCTTGGATTGGAAGAATCAATATTGTGATAATGACTATACTACACAAAGCAATCTACAGTTTCAATGCAATCCCTATCAAATTACCAATGGCATTTTTTACAGAACTAGAACAAAAAATCTTAAAATTTGTATGGAGACACAAAAGACCCCAAATAGCCAAAGCAATCTTGAGGGGAAAAAAACGGAGCTGGAGGAATCAGACTTCCTGACTTCAGACTATACTACAAAGCTACAGTAATCAAGACAATATGGTACTGGCACAAAAACAGAAATGTAGATCAATGGAACAGGATAGGAAGCCCAGAGATAAACCCACGCGCCTATGGTCAACTAATCTATGACAAAGGAGGCAAGGATATACAATGGAGAAAAGAGAGTCTCTTCAATAAGTGGTGCTGGGAAAACTGGACAGCTACATGTAAAAGAATGAAATTAGAACACTCCCTAACACCATACACAAAAATATACTCAAAATGGATTAAAGACCTAAATGTATGGCCAGACACTATAAAACTCTTAGAGGAAAACATAGGCAGAACACTCTATGACATAAATCACAGCAAGATCGTTTTTGACCCACCTCCTAGAGGAATGGAAATAAAAACAAACAAAAAAAAACAAATGGGACCTAATGAAACTTCAAAACTTTTGCACAGCAAAGGAAAACATAAACAAGACAAAAAGACAACCCTCAGAATGGGAGAAAATATTTGCAAATGAAACAACTGACAAAGGATTAATCTCCAAAATTTACAAGCAGCTCATGCAGCTCAGTATCAAGAAAACAAACAACCCAATCCAAAAATGGGCAGAAGACGTAAAACAGACATTTCTCTAAAGAAGATATACAGATTGCCAACAAACACATGAAAGGATGCTCAACATCACTAATTATTCGAGAAATGCAAATCAAAACTACAATGAGGTATCACCTCACACCAGTCAGAATGGCCATCAACAAAAAATCTACAAACAATAAATGCTGGAGAGGGTGTGGAGAAAAGGGAACCCTCTTGCACTGTTGGTGGGAATGTAAACTGATAGAGCCGCTATGGAGAACATTATGGAGGTTCCTTAAAAAACTAAAAATAGAACTACCATAAAAACCCAGCAATCCCACTACTGGGCATATACCCTGAGAAAACCATAATTCAAAAAGAGTCATGTACCAAAATGTTCATTGCAGCTCTATGTACAATAGCCAGGACATGGAAGCAACCTAAGTGTCCATCGACAGATGAATGAATAAAGATGTGGCACATATATACAATGGAACATTACTCAGCCATAAAAAGAAACGAAATTGAGTTATTTGTAGTGAGGTGGATGGACCTAGAGTCAGTCATACAGAGTGAAGTAAGTCAGAAAGAGAAAAACAAACACCGTATGCTAACACATGTATAAAAAAAAAAATTGGTTCTGAAGAACCTAGGGGCAGGACAGGAATAACGACGCAGACATAGAGAATGGACTTGAGGACACAGGGAAGGGGAAGGGTAAGCTGGGACCAAGTGAGAGAGTGGCATGGCCTTATATATACTACCAATGTAAAATAGATAGCTAGTGGGAAACAGCTGCATAGCACAGGGAGATCAGCTCGGTGCTTTGTGACCACCTAGAGGGGTGGGATAGGGAGGATGGGAGGGAGATGCAAGAGGGAGGAAATATGGGGTTATATGTATATGTATAGCTGATTCACTTTATTATAAAGCAGAAACTAACACACCATTGTAAAGCAATTATACTCCAATAAAGATGTTAAAAAAAGATTAATCTCCAAAATATATAAACAGCTCATGCAGCTCAATATTAAAAAAGACAAGCAACTCAATGAAAAATTGGGCAGAAGACCTAAATAGACATTTCTGCAAAGAAGACATACAGATGGCCAAGAGGCACATGAAAAGCTGCTCAACATCACTAATTATTAGAGAAATGCAAATCAAAACTACAATCAAAACTCACACCAGTTAGAATGGGCATCATCAGAAAATAACAAACAACAAATGCTTTAGAGGGTGTGAAGAAAAGGGAACCCTCTTGCACTGTTGGTGGGAATGTAAATTGATACAGCCACTATGGAGAACAGTATGGAGGTTCCTTAAAAAACTAAAAATAGAATTACCATATGACCCAGCAATCCCACTACTAGGCATATACCCAGAGAAAACCAGAATTCAAAAAGACACATGCACCCCAATGTTCATTGCAGCACTATTTACAATAGCCAGGTCATGGAAGCAACCTAAATGCCCATCAACAGACGAATGGATAAAGATGTGTTACATATATACAATGGAATATTACTCAGCCATAAAAAGGAATGAAATTGGGTCATTTGTAGAGACGTGGATGGACCTAGAGACTGTCATACAGAGTGAAGTAAGTCAGAAAGAGGAAAACAAATATCGTATATTAACGCATATATGTGGAATCTAGAAAAATGGTACAGATGAACCCATTTGCAAGGCAGAAATAGAGACACAGATGTAGAGAACAAACATATGGACACTGATGTGGTAAGCGGGGGTGTGGTGGTGTTGGTGGGATGAATTGGGAGATTGGGATTGACATGTATACACTAATATGTATAAAATAGATAACTAATGAGAACCTGCTGTATAAAAAATAATAAAATTATATTAAAAAAAAACCTGTACACACACGCACATACACACACACTCGCACACTTGTTTTTCTTGTAGAAAGGTTTCTTACAGAGAGATTCTCATAGCGGTTTGCAACCTCTTTCAGATTATGAATCAGGATGGCCATACAAGTAATGCTAGTTTCAAATGGAGAAACACATTGTGCTTGAACAGTTTTACTTCTATGTACAGGTTTCTTAAAACTTGTCTTTCGCTATGATTTTCTTTTACACTCATGTATCTATGTCTTCCTGATGTCTTATCTTGTTTTTCCTCATTTCTGAATTTTCATCAGTGAATTTCATTCATGAGGGTGTTCTGTTTTATTATGTTCTCTTCCAGAAACCTCTCCTGTGGCACCTCCCTCAGCCTTTCCTCCCTCATTGGCAATGTCCAGAGTGCTACGTATTTTTAGACCCCATTTCCCCCATTCCTCCTGTCCTATTTCCTTAATGTCCTCCTTTTAAGACTGGCTAAGTATGAAAACTATTCCCAGAAGAATCATGGCATGTGGAGCATAGCTGCCCCAACCAACACGCACACCCACGGCATGAGGCTGAGCTGTCCCATCACACCTGAAGATTTATGAACACGAGAATAAATGCTTCTTGGTGCATGCCCCTTGGTTCGGGGTCAATCTGTTAAGCAGCTTTTTTGGGGCAATAGCTTACTGATACATTACTTTCCTAGCAAATGTATTTTCATTTAAACTGGAGTATTCTGGAGTTCATGCCTTAATTCTTGTGCATGTCTTATAGAGTAATCCCACTACTTAAAATTTGTATGGAGAGAAAAGAGGGTAGAGAGAAAATGCTGGGCAGAAGGTGTCTTGTGGGATCCCCTCAGTATACACCAAGAGGCAAAAGCCTACTATGTGCATGTTGGTTTCACGCACTAAATGATCAATGTTTTGTGAAGTAGATTCTGGAAAACCTTTATAACACAGTATAGTTATCCAGAGTTCTTTTCCCAGCTGAGTACATTTTCATCATGATTCTAGTATAGGTTAGAGTGTGGCCCTGGTTAGCATAAGCTCCTTTGATGGGCTCTTGAAACTCTGCTTAATATGGTCTCCAGCAGGTTTCCAGGCAGAAGTATTCCAAGGGGAATGTCATCAGCACTTTCCTGGAACTTGCCTGGTCTATGAGATCGACTCTGAGCTCAAGACTCTAGTTTGTATTTTTAGTCTATAAAGATCAGTGTTTATATTAGTGTTTATTAAGAATCCTCTTATTTGTGGCAGTAGGCAGTATATAGAGGAGTGCTCATCTGTCATCCATGTCTTCCAGGAGCTTATACTCTGAGAAGACAGTGTGAATTTTATTTTAACATCTTTACTGTTTTTTATGCTTACAAAAAATCTGCTTCTTATAAAATAGTCAAACACATAAATAAATGGCACTGTAAGTAAAATTTGTCAGCAATCCTACACCTTAGAGAAAATGACTCCCCATTCCTTAAGGTTTTTCTATGCATGTACAAAAATATGCTTTTTTTTTTTTTTTTTTTTACAAAAATGGGGTTACACTATAAATGCTGTTTTGCAGCTTGGTTTTTTTTTTCTACCTAACAATATATTTCAGACCTCTTTCCTTGTTAGATATTATTCTAGTTTTGTTGTTTTTTATTATTTAATTTTCTTCACAGTTAGAACTATTTGTAAAGTGATTCTCTTTGAGGCATAATTTTGTTTTCTTTTCTAGGATCATATCCTAAACCAACATACTTGGTTTTTGTAACTGCTGAAAGCAGTAAAAACTTGGAAGAAAAAATTCCAAAAAGATATTGGATAACCAAAGTCAAGGCTAGCAGGTCCGGGTGATAGAAATTCACAGTCTTTACTCAGGAGTGGGCCTCAGTCTGAGCCAACTTTTTGCTTTTACTTCACACTCAATTTTTTTACCTTAGTGTAAATCCTTAGTAGAAGTAGGACATTAGAGGGGAAATGAACTGCTAGAAACCTGTGTGATGACAGCAGCAAGAAGTGACAGGTGCCATTCTGTTCGGAGGAAGGATTCAGAAAAGACATTTCAAAAGACCCAAGGGTTTAAAAAAAAAGATAGTGATCTAGAGCATTTTAGTATGGAGGGAAAGTATCAGTAATTCCTCAAGAGTTCCTGACCACAGTCCCAGGAAGAGAGCTGACATACATCATCAAGCTCCTGAGCCATAGGATAAGTTTCATTATTGCCCCCTCTGTTGAAACAGAAAAACTGTTATGCATCAATATGTTTAAAATTAAAAAATGAAATGTTTAAAGGGGAAGCTCCAGTTATATGAAGAAGATATCAACAATTGGGCAGCTCTTTTCTTTGCCTATTGAATAAACGCAATTGTCCATTCTTTTAGTTGGGGTAGGGAAGCAGTGTGAGCCCCCTTCCTGGGCTCCCTTGCAGTTAGGTTGGTCGTGAGACTGAGTTGTAGCTACGGAATGTGAGCAGAAGTGAAGGGCACCTCATTCGGAGCTGGCTCATAAACAATATTCATCTCCATTTTCTCCCATGTGCTGGTGGGACTTTGATGTTCAGGGCAACACGAAAAGCCATGTGTTGAAGATGGCAAGGGCCTTCATCAACCTGGCTTCTCTCCTTTTTCCTTATCCCAGGCTCATTGGACTTCTAAATAAGCAAGAAAGTAGTTTTCATTTTGTTTGGCTATTGAGAAAATGGGCTTATCTTTCTTTACAGTGGCAAGCATTACTTTTGCTAATATAGAGTAACACAGTCCTACCCCAGGAAACCTGGCAATCCTTGGAGATAGTCCAACTCCACTTGATTGTATTTTTGTGTGTGTGAAATCTCATTCCCACTAAAACATGGTGACAGATGAACCTGGTGATGCCTTTGACATAGTGTCTTCCCCATTGTCCAATGACTGATGACTAGAATCCTTCAGGAAGCCTAGTTTTCTAGGTATGGGTGTCACTAAGTCACTGGTTTTGGTCTTGAATGGGGTCTCAGTGGGCCTGGGTGGACTTTGGTCTTACAGCTCTTGCACTTCCCTGGAAACAATTTGATTCAAATCTTCCTTTATGACTTACAGCATAGTTTTGTAATTTTCTTTCAATCTATATCCTCCACATTTCTTCTTAAGTTTATTCCTAGTGGTTATTCTTTATGTATAATGAGATCCTGTTGCACTTGGAGTGCAATTTATATTTTTCATCACATTTTTGGTCTATTGCTAATATAAGGGAAAGTTAGTAATTTGTTTCATAACTAGCCCCTTAGTGAATAGTCTGATTAGTTCTAATTAGTTCTGATTGATTTCCCAGAGTTTCTAGATAGAGTATCATGTGATAATTCTTTCTTCTTTCTGATAGTTATACTTGTTGCTTTTTATTTCCTTCTTCCCACTCCTATTTGCCAAAATATTCAAGGCAATATTAAATAATAGTTGTAATATTGGATATCCCTGTCTTCATCCTAAAACATATCTATATTTGTAAGAGGCTTGATTTCTCATTTTCTGTTTTTCTATTCAGGGATATGTGGATTTTTTTTTTTTAATTAATTAATTAATTAATTAATTTTATTTTTGGCTGTGTTGGGTCTTCGTTTCTGTGCGAGGGCTTTCTCTAGTTGCAGCGAGCGGGGGCCACTCTTCATTGCGGTGCATGGGCCTCTCACTAGTGCTGCCTCTCTTGTTGCGGAGCACAGGCTCCAGACGCGCAGGCTCAGTAATTGTGGCTCACGGGCCCAGTTGCTCCGCGGCATGTGGGATCTTCCCAGACCAGGGCTCGAACCCATGTCCCCTGCATTGGCAGGCAGATTCTCAACCACTGCACCACCAGGGAAGCCCTGGGATATGTGAATTTTGTTAAATGTAGGAAATTGTTCTCTAAGTTTAATGCTCTGTAATGGATTACAGAGCATGGAAATTATCTGTACCTTGAAAATGTGTTATTTTCAAATTACGTCAACTGGGTTGTTAGAAAAACACATAAATCTTTAGAAAGAAAGAAAATTATGATAACAGAAATATGTTTTTCCCACTTAATAACAGAAGTCAACTTAGCAGTAAAGTGCTTGTTAGCTAGATTTTGAAGGTTCAAGAAAAGTCTCCAACAGGTTTATTGGGGCATATTTTACATGCAGTAAAATTCACCGTGTTTAGGGCAGAAATAGAGACACAGATGTAAAGAATAAATGTATGGACACCAAGGGGGGAAAATGGTGGGGTGGTGGTGATGGTGGTGGGATGAATTGGGAGATTGGGATTGACATATATACACTAATATGTATAAAATGGGTAATAAGAACCTGCTGTATAAAAAAAATAAAATAAAATTCAAAAAAAAATTCACCCTGTTTAGATGAGTAGTTCCATGAATTTTGATCAATGTGTAAAGATTGTATAATCACCACCACAATCAAAATATAGACTATTGCTGTCACCCCAGAAAGTTTCATCATACCCCTATGAAGTCAATCTCCTTCTTCCACCCTGCCCCTTGGCAAACACTGATCTGTTTTTCTACCCCTCTAGCTTTGTCTTTTTCAGACTCTCACATAAAATGGAATCATAAAGTATGTAGCCTTCTGAGTATCAAAAGTTTCAGTAGTTTGTTCCTTTTTATTGCTCAGTAGTATTTCATTGTATGGATATATCACAGTTTTGTTTATTATCGGGTTCATGAGCATGTGGACTGTTTCCAGCTTTTGGGGAATATGAAGAAAGCCACAATAAATAATTGCATACAGAAAAAAAAAAAGAAAGAAAAGTCTCCAAGACAGATGCATTTGCCTTGATTGAACTATTCTCCAGCTCCTGACACCCAGGGAGAAGATAAGAACTTTTTTAGTCCTAAAAAAATCCTGTTAATTCCTTTCCTGTAGCACACAATAAACCCTTTGTTTAATTATTGTCTCTGGCACTTATGAACTATTGTTTAGATAAATTATATTGTTTATATAAATTATATTATTTTAAAGTGGTTTTTAGGAAGAGAAATAATGAATTGTTCAGTGTAGTAATGATTCACAGTAAACTTCCAAGACCTTCCTTAAAGGCGAATTGTAACCAACGTTTATATAAAAATGTATTCCTCATTTCTTCTACAATAGTAAATTAAAGAAAAAGGTCTCTGGGACTTCCCTGACGATACAGTGGTTATTTAAGGCTGTGCTTCCACTGCATGGGGCATGGTTCGATCCCTGGTAGGGAACTAAGATTCCACATGCTGCTTGGTGCGGCCAAAAAAAAAAAAAGTTCTCAACGGTTTTGCCCCCTTAAACCTGAAACTTAAACACAATGCAATAAATAATAGGGTGAGATAATTACATGATCATATATAACCCCAAATTGCAGAGTAAACCAAACTCATTAAGTCAATGTACAAAATGTGTTTAGTGTAAGCTTATTTGGCACATGTTACATTGAGAATTAGGCACACACTTCTGAGTTATGTGCATCACCCACTTTCCTCAGCCCTGTGCTCTTCCCACCTCCTTCACTCCCACCCCTCCTCTGAGAAACCCACTCATAGAGGAACCCACTCAGCCTCATCTCCCATTAATTAACTTCCTTGACTTCTTTCTTCTTCTTTTTTTTTAAATTTTATTTTATATTGGAGTATAGGGTTTTTCTTAAAGGCTTTTTTTTAAAGAATTAAAAAAAAACATTTTATTTATTTATTTTATTTTATTTTTTGACTGTGCTGTGTGTGTTAGTTGCAGCACATGGGATCTTCACTGAGGCATGTGGGATCTCTCGTTGTGGCGTGCGGCCTTCTCTCTAGTTGTGGTGTGTGGGTTTTCTCTCTCTAGTTGAGGCACGCGATCTCAGTAGTTGTGGCCTGTGGGCTTAGTTGCCCTGCGACTTGTGGGATCTTAGTTCCCTGACCAGGGATCGAACCCGTGTCCCCTGCATTGGAAGGCGGATTCTTTACCACTGGACCACCAGGGAAGTACCTGGAGTATAGTTGATTAACAATAGTGTGTTAGTTGCAGGTGTACGGCAAAGTGATTCAGTTATATATGTATAGGTATCTATTCTTTTTCAAATTCTTTCCCCATTTAAGTTATTACAGAATATTGAGCAGAGTTCCCTGTGCTATACAGTAGGTCCTTGTTGGTTATCTACTTTAAATATAACAGTGTGTACATGGCTTGACTTCCTTCTTTTCTCTCTCCATCATTCGCACACCCGCCCCTCACCCCAGGGCTATGCTTGAAGGCAGTTGAGGCCACTTGCATTTAGCCATAAGGTTTTTAATTAGGAGAATAAAAGAAATAGAGGATAGTCTGTTAGGTTTAAGAGAGTGTTCTTCAGTGGGCAAAGGGAGTAGTGTAGGTCAGGGCAAGTTGAAAAATCCTCTCTTTTGTTCTGCTGGTGTGCTATGAAGTTCTTCTCAACTCTGTGAG
The DNA here is from genome assembly GCF_028564815.1 of Eubalaena glacialis. Classification (NCBI taxonomy): domain Eukaryota; kingdom Metazoa; phylum Chordata; class Mammalia; order Artiodactyla; family Balaenidae; genus Eubalaena; species Eubalaena glacialis. Next base: position 81,678,413 of record NC_083724.1, on the reverse strand, counting down.
ATTATTTTAGCCTGATGTGGGCACTCTGAGGAGCTCCAAGTCAGTGAAGGGTGGGAAAGGCTTGATTCACCCCAACAGCCTCTCTCCCATCATTGAAATTCTTCTCACATATTAATCTGGTTATTTTCTTTTACATTTGCACAGGGCACCTATGGCATGAGTCACAGTAAGAGACTCATCATAAGAGTGTGCCAGATTACAAAATAGATTTCCTTTCTCCCACTAATGGCAGATTCAAAATTTTAAAATTACAGTGACTCAGTAGGCTTAAGAGCATAATTTTTGAAGCCCCATACTTTTTTTTTCTGCTAGTGTAAACTGCATTTTTTTTTCCGGTTGCAACGCGTGGCATGCGGGATCTTAGTTCCCAGACCAGGGATCCAACCCGCGCCCCCTGCAGTGGAAGCATGGAGTCTTAACCACTGGACCGCCAGGGAAGTCCCTGAACTGCATTTTTGACTATAAAATTAATTAAAATTGTTATTTAATTCAGGCATTCTCAAATTTAAAACAATTGTCCCTACAGAGCTGTACACTTCAAATTGAAAATGAAAGGTGCAGTTACACCATAAATGGATGCAAAAAGGGGATCACAAACACAAGTAGCACATGCCACTTTACTGCTAGTGTGTGGAGTGTGTGTGTGTGATTTCTGTGGCATGGGTGTCTTGTAGTGTATGTGCATATATGTGGTGGATGTGTGGTTTGTGTGTTGGGTATATATGTATTATATATATGTGTGTGGTGTATGTGTGTGTATTTATGGTGTATTTTTTGGTGATAAGTGTGTGTGTCATGTGGTGTGTGTATATGTTTGCTTGTGGTGTAAGTGCATTGTGTGTGTGATGAATATGGTGTGTGTGTGTGTTTGTGTGTTCTGCAGGGAGCTGAGACCCAGGGCTTAGAGTTTTTGTTTTTAAAAGTATCTCTGCATTGAGATCAATTGGTAAAGTCTTTTCAAATGTTTCATCTCCCCAGAAATCATTTGGAAGGTGTTTTCTTAAGCCCAAATATTTGTTTTTTAGGAGGAAACTTCAAATGTTATAAACTGCTTTAAGTGAAAACGATTGATGCAATACTTTATCAGCTGATACTGTAGTTTAATTTAACAAACAAAGCCACTTGTATTCAGAGTTATTGTACTCAGAGCTTTAAGAGGTCCCATTTCCTCTGCGTCTGACGTGAACGCCATTTCCCCTGTTCAGTTGCAACCGTTTCTTTCTCTTTAGAGGCAGTTGTGAGGGACGATGTACCTCATTTTGGCATCTCTCCTTATTGACCCTGTGCCATCACTTGGGAGACAGTGTAGCTTTAAATGCTAAGAATGGGAGCTCTTGAGTGAGAACACATGGGTCCAAATGCCAGCTCCACCAACTGGGTGAGGGCTTAATCTTGATGAATTTCCTCCTCTGTGAAATGGGGTGATAGTGGTACTTACCTTGAAGGGTTCTTGGAAGGCTTACATGAGATGATAATGTAAACATAGTGCTTGGAAGATAGTAAGTGTTAAGTGAACACACGCGTTGATGATGGAGTGGATCTTGTATGGGTCTGGCTGTGCCGCTATAGATATGGGGGGAGTGGAAGCTGCTAGGGGACCATTTCTCCTAAGATTTATTGTGAATTTATTCCATTTGGCCTGTATATACCAATTAGATTTATGAGCGACCTCTCAGCTTTTGCATCAGGGTAGCCTGATTTCTTGGTGGGGTTAATAATGCATCATTTAATGAATGCTCACGAGGGATTTTGAATATGCCAGTGGTTCTAGGTCTGGTCCAATGTTAGGGCAAAAAGTCCCCTGAGCAAAAGTGCTCTCCCTCACATGTTGAAACTAGCTACCATCTGTTTCCTGCTCTGGAATAGGTAAGTGTCTCAGCATCAGATAACTGTATTTTGAGAGCATTAAAACCCCCACAAAACTCTGGCATATTATATAAGTTACTCTGACTAACATGCAGTTATTTGGCACAATTTTCAGATGAAACTTCACATTTTGTCCCTGCTATTTCTGGGCCTCGATGTAGACATTAAAGTTTGAGCAGAGTATCCAGTAGAAGGCTCTGGGTGCTGAAACAGAGGCTGTGGATGTGGGGTGTCTGCTTTTCATTTTTGTTTTTCCGTCCTATTTAATGCGGAGGGTCTTGGGCCCTCTCCTGGTGTGAGGAATGCAAGTTGTAGATTCCGGAGGCATGTTGGGGGGTGGGGAAATACCTAGAAACTTAAAACCTTGTCTAGTACTGCAGCTGCTCCCAAAGAGTTTTGTGAAGATGTGGAGTGCCCAGGGGCTGCAAAGATGCCAGTGGGGACAGTTGCTGCATCCACCATGCCAGCATCTACTCCTGCCTGCTGGCCCTCATGTTTAGTGCTGGGCTTTTTGCTGAACGTCAAGAATTAATGGTGAAGGGGCAGTCCTGCCAGATTTCTATCAGAACTTTACATCTCCCTCTCTCTCTTTTTCCTGTCTTGTCTCTCTAACCTCAGTCTAGACATCAGACATCCCACAAGGATGTCTCTAGGGTTCCCACCTCCAGGTAGTTCTCAAGCAGTGCTAATGACAAAGCCTTCACTGTTCCCATCCCTTTAATCCCAAATTTATCCCACCTCCCCTCAACCCCATCCACTCTGCCAAGGGGTCTTCATTATTTCTCCAGCAAGATTTGGATCAATACCTTCACCTTTCTTCAAGGCCCACCTCTAGGCATCCTCAAATTTCTTTCCTTCCCTTATTTCACTTCCCCTCCACCAGGTTTACCAGGGCATTTTCTTGGAGAACCTTTCACCTCTTCTAGGTTTTCTGCCACTAAACTTTGTGTCAGGCTTAGCTGCGCCTGTGATGTCCTCCCAGTCCAGCTTACCAAGTCAAGTTCTCTTTTATATAACATAACTCCTGCTCTCTCACTTCTAACAAATTTTTGTCCACTTTCTGAAAGGGAAATGACAATTTTCTCTAGACCCTAGCTTATTCACTTGTAACCAAAGTGTGGTTGTGCTGTTGATCAATGAATGAGTGAAGAAGTCAGTACATTATGAATGTTATTGAAACATTCACTTTGCTGTACACAAATCAACTATACTCCAATAAAAATAAAAAAAAAAAAAGAGTCTTGGGACCTAAAAGGAAAAAAAAAAGAATGTTATTGAGCAAATATAAGTTCTACCCCTTGATATGTGCTTGAGGGCATATGAAGGGCAGTTATATATAGGTCGGCTTTCAAGAAACTTAGTCATGTTAGAGAGATAGTATTAACACACATGAATCAAAAAAACAACAGAGGACAAGTATGTGTTGATTTTTATAGTCTGCCTACACAAAGGAATCGAGATGGTTTATAATAAAAGATAGCTCTATAAAATGTTGCAATAATGATAAAAGATCAAGATTCATGTAATGGAGAGATAATTAAAAAGGAAACCCAATTTAAGGTAAGTTGTTGGGCTTGAGTACAAAGTTAAGAATTGGGCTTCCTGGAAGTTAAGAAAAAGGGAAACATGATGAATTGTATGATTTCTGTGTTTCATAAGAGGATACATATCAGTTTGCAAATACTGAATGTTTTTTGGTACTACATACTAAGAAGAATCCACCCATTTATTTATGTATTTATTGTGTACATATGTGTTCCAGACATCATGGATATGAAGATATACAAGAAAAACAAATTCTCTGACCTTATGAGGTTTATAGTTTATTGAAGAGGGAGAGTCAACAAACAAGTTAGTAAAGTACCATCAGGTAGTGGGTGAATGCTCCGAAGGCAAATAAAGTGAATTAATGTGGTAGATCGTGCTAGGAAGGCAGGGGAAGAAAGGTCCGTCTGAAGAGGTGTCATCCGAACAGATGCCTGAATGAGGAGAGGGAGTGAGCTCTGCAAAGAACATTTCAGGAGAGGGAACAGCAGGCTCCAAGGCCCACAGGTAGGAAAAAACTTGATATATTTGAGAAACGACCAGTGATACTGGAGAAGACTTGCATATAGTGGGGTGGGGGAAATAACAGTGGTGGGGCAAGTGGCAGGGGACTGGTAGGAGATGAAGCTAGAGAAAGTAGCCATGTATGGCTTCGTAGAGATTTGGATTTTTTCCTCAAGTGTGATTGGGGAACTGTTGGGAAGTTTTGAGCAGGGAGTTATGTCATCTTTTAAAGTGTCTAATTCTAGTTCCCACTGGCTACTATATGGAGAATAGAACATTGCAGGAGGCAAGAGTGGTAGCAGAGACCAGTTGGGAGGCTGTGGGAAAAGTCTGGGTGAGAGATGATGGTGGCTGGTCCAGGAAGAAGCTGGTGGAAGTGGTATTAAGTGTTCAGATTCAAGTACAATCAACAAGACTTGCTGATGAGCTGCACGAAGGAAATGAGAGAAAGAGAGGATTGAGATTGCTTTAAGTTTTTGGCCTGAGCAAATGGATCAATGAGGGTCCATCTTTTGAGATAATGAAGACTGGGCATAAGCTGGTTTGGGGAGCAAAAATAGGAGTTCTGTTTTGGACATGTTCAATTTGAGTTATTTATGAGACAACTCAGTTGAGATGTGAAGTGGACAGTGGGATACATGAGTGTGGAGCTCAGGGAAGTGATATACATTTGGGCATCAGCAGCACACTCACGTTGTGTTTAACCATTTCAGTGGAGCACTTAACATAATAGACAAGGTTTTCAATGGGGGAGAATATAGAAACATTTTTCAAAATGGCCACTTGGTGACTGTATTAGGGCTCTTCAGAAAAACAGAACCAATAGGATGTGTATATAAACAAACAAACATTTAGTATAAGGAATTTGTTCATGTGATTATGGAGGCTGAGAGGGTCTCAAGATCTGCATGTGGCAAGCTGGAGACCCAGGAAAGCCAACATGTAGTTTCAGCCTGAGTACAAAGGCCTGAGAATCAAGACAGCTGATGGTGTAAATTCCAGTCTGAAAGCAGGCAGGCTCTAGACCCAAGAAGAGCTGGTGTTTCAGTCTGAGTCCGAAGGCAGGAAAAGGCAAGTGTCCCAACTTAAATACTCAGGCAGGAGGAATTCCCTCTTACTCAGCCTTCTTGTGCTAAGTTCTTCAGTTGATTGGATGAGACCCACCCACACTGAGGAGGGCAATCTGCTTTACTCAGTCTTCCAATTCAAACGTTAATCTCATCCAGAAACACCCTCACAGACACGCCCAGAATAATGTTTGTCCAAATGTCTGGGCACCCCCAAGGCCCAGTCAAGTTGACCCAGAAAATTAACCATCACAGTGACAGTAGAGCATTACATCAAATTATAATTCTATGAGGAATGTGGGTGGCTAAAATAGGGAGTTTTCTGGTGATCTAACTTGTTATAGGGTTAGAACCTTTAAATTCCAGAGGCATGCCTGGTTTACATGGTAATGGTGGTTTTTCCCGATCACGAAAAAACTTTAGTTTTTTTCCTAATAGTACCGTAGATTGTAGGCAGAGCTGAATCCCGTGAGCCTGACATAATGAATACCAGGCAAAATAAACTAATGGACCTAGTGCATGAAGTTAATTAATTAATCCATCAGTCCATTAGGCATTTATAAAGATTTTTAAATTTGCCAGATAATACCATTAGGTCATAGGCTATTTGGGAGACCACCACATAAACAAATTGTGATTCAGCAGGGCTAGTGCCTGGCCACGATGAAGTTGTGAGGAAAAGGCTAGGAAGAACAAATGAGGAAGAGACAATTCTGATGGAACAGAGAGTAGTGGCCAGGGAAGGATTCACAGAGAAAGATAAACCAGGCTTTGCTAGGTGAAGGAGGCAGAGGAGTGGCATATAGAGAAAGGCGTGGACGTCTGGGAGAGCCTGAAGTGTCTAGGCAAGAGCAACAATTTCAGTGTGACTGATGTGTAGGGTGCACAGTATAGAGAGGAAGGAACTCAGATCAGCCGGGCCCAGAGGGTGGAGGACCTTGTATTGCTGCCTAAGGAACTTGTCTCCACCTTTAGCGGGCACAAGAATCACCTGGGGAGCTCGTTAAAAATGGGGATCCTTAGGCCTCCTCTCCAAGGAGATGGATGCAGTCACTCTGGGGCTCAGAAAGCAACAGCTTAATGAGGTCCCCAGCTGATTCCAATGCATCTAGTCCACAGACCCCATTGCTATGGGCTGTGAAGGCTTTTAAGAACAGGGAGTGGCATGACCTGATTTTTTTTTTTTAGGAATATAATTCTGCCAACTGTGTGGAAAATGGACCGACTTCACCAGCAGGGAAAACATATAGGAGGTTGCTGCAGGCATCCTGGTAAGAGATGAGGAGGACTGGGGCTAAAGTGTTGGTGGAGATGAAGAAAAGGGCTAAATCTAAGAGACCTATCTGAGTTAGAATACGTGGTTGACCTGAGCAGAAGAAGGGCTGAGAATAATGAAGGTTTATTCTCAAGTGTCTAGCTTGGAAAAATGAGTGGTCAATAATCGCTGACACTTGGTAACTATTTGTTGGATCAATGAATGAATGAATAAATATAGGATAAAAAGTAGGCGAGGTGGAATAAGAAAGGAAAATTCCATTTTAGATGTGTACATTTGAAGGCAATACAAGAACTATAGATCTAGTAGTTTGTGAGGAAAGTTTATGCAGGTTTGGAGATATGGATTTGGAAGTTGTTGGGATAGAGATAGTTCTTGAAGCAATAGTAGAATCTGAGACCACTCAGCAAGAAGGTGTAAACCTTAAAGAGAAGAAAGGCAAGGATACGAACCTTTGGGGGTATTTAACGGACAGACAGAGGAAAACTAGCTGGCAGAGAGGGGAAAGTGGCCGAAAAGAAGTTAGAGGATTGAGGGAATCCCCAGGCGGTCCAGTGGTTAGGACTCTGGGCGCTTTCACTGTGGTAGCCCGGGTTTAATCCCTGGTCGAGGAACAAAGATCCCACAAAAAAAAAGAAGTTAGAGGATTGAGAGGAGGTATGTTTTGAAAAGTTTTGAAAATAAAGGGAAGAAACAGTTTCAGAAACTATGTGTGCATGTAATATGTGAGTATGAGTGAATGTGTGTTTGAGTGTGAATGTGTGTGTGGGGGTGGGTGGGTGTGTATTTGGGGTGGGGGTGTGTGTGTGTGTGTGTGTGTGCGTGTGTGGTAGAGAGGTATACTGAGAGTACGTTGTCAATCTGAATGCTGAAATATGTTCTACCAAACTCTTTTTTCTAACATAGTTTTCCAGTAGATTTGCTCTCTTTTAAGGTCATTCCTTGATTCATGATTGAACAGCCAGGTCAACAGCATAAAGGAAGATAGTAGTCTTCCTATTTGCTATAGCTGGAGGGCAGTACTTATTTCAAGTAAGAGCTATTTCAACTTACTTAGACATGACGTGGGCTAGGACATATCAACCCCCATCCCCACAGCATTTGTTTCTTTATAGCATTTAGATTAGAATTAGCTTTGTTTGGATTTCTTTTTTACTGTTAGGCTTCCACAGTTTTGAAGACATATTAACATACCAACCAGTAGATACGAGGGTGCCCATCTCTCTTTTTGTGTGTAAAAATTATTATTTAAAAAAATCTCTGCTAATATGTTTGGCAAGACAGATAACTCATTTTAATTTTAATTTTGATTTCTACCCCAGGTAAACACTTTTCAGATGGTTATTGAACATTTGTATTAATATTTTTTTCTGTAAACTCTGTTCAGGATTGTTGCCCACTTGTATTTTGGGTCTTAGAGGTCTTTTGGATTGATATTTGTATGTTCATTACCTATTAAGGGCATTAATAACCCTTTGTTATACTTGTTATAATCATTTTTCCAAACAGTCACTGATGCAGTGGTGGGAGGGGAGGGTTAACAGTCTTGAGAGCAGGCTCTCCATCAAATTCAGAGGCTCACCAGCCAGGCTTCTTGACCTCTGGCCCTTACCCTTTTGTCTACATTTCTTAGAGGTTCTCCAACCAGGCCCAAGAAGGTCTCCTTACAGAATCAGTGTCCCTTGGAAACAAGGGTTCTCCTTGAAAATAAACTGAAGGTGAGCTTGTGGATTGTACCAGCTGTATGATTTAGCTTCCTTTCTTCTCTCCCAGAACTCAGGCAGATATACCTGGAACTATTGTGGCACCTGGAATGTTGGGTTTCCTTGAAGGCCTGTCTAAAAGGAAGACATGAATGTATTCATGTATGTTGGATAAACAGGAGTCCAGTTATTTAAATATAGACTTTATGACTTCCTCCAAGGTGTTAAATTTATCATCAGATAATTATTTAAAGAAATTAAATCTGAGCTATATTGGGGAGGGGGGAGATGAGAGTTACTATTATATCATTTTTCAAATCTCATTTTCTTATGGTTTATTTTTGGTATTTTATTTTTGTTATATATTAACCTTGTTTACTGGTAAATTTGATAAATTCATTAATTTGTAGATTGTCTTCTCTGAGAGAGGTTTTCTTAGTATTGCTGTTTCTTCTTCCTTAAATGGAAGAATTCATCAGTGAAACCAACTAGATATGGAGATTCCTCTGTGGAAAGATTTTAAAATGATAGATTCAGTTTCTTTAATGGTTAAAGCATTATTCAGACTTTATGTTTTTTCCTATATCAGTTTTGATAAGTTTTATTTTTCTAAGAGTTTGTCCATTTTATCTAAACTGTCAAATTTATTGGCCTAAAGTTGTTCTATAATTCCATTGGCATCTCTGATGTTTGCAAACTCTGTAGTGAGGTTTCCATTTTTATTTCTGTTACTGGTAAGCTGTACCTTTCCTCTTTTTTCTTGTTTGGTCTTGCTTAAAAGGATGGCCAGTTTTATTAGCCTTGAGGGGAAATCAGTGAAGGCGAGGCTGTCTTCCCTAGGCCTCCCTTCTTCAGGAATCTTGGCAATTTAAGTCCTGGCTGTGTTGGCAGGCCCCGATTTTATTTTCCCTCCCCAAGTCCGTGAGATTACTGGCATCTCTGCCTCTAGCGTCCATTCTCTGCCTGGCTTCTCACCACTCTCACCCTCCCTCCTGCCCTCCCACCCTCACCCCCTACAGCCTCTACCACCCTAAGAACCATCATTTCCCTGAGGAAAAAAAGAGGTAAACAGAATATTGGACTCACTTTAGCGAGCTTCCCTTTTCTTTGGAATCTTGGCCCTTCAAATCCTGGTTATTTTGACAGCTCTCTGATATCTTTAAACAGATGGCTAAAACCCCATAACCTGTAGCTATCACCCTCCCATTCCACCTTCCCCCCATCCCTAAGCAAACATTTACTTATAGAGTTACCTATTCTGGAGAGTTCATGTTAATGGAATTATATAATATGTATTGAGTAGTCTTCTGTGACTGGCTTCTTTCACTTATTTCAAGTTTCATCCATGTTGTAGCATGTGTCGGTTCTTTATGCCTTGGCAAATTGTTGTAATCTTTTCTAAGCCTGAATCAGCTTTCAACACTTTATCCTTTGCACTTTCAATGTCATGAAATATCTGAGAGTTCTCTTAACCTGAGTTTTTCTTTGCCAGTGTCACTTCCTCTGGGACATCTTCATGCTTTTGTCACAGTCACTTTCATATTGAAGAGCATCATAACTACCTGCTTTAACTAATCCTTACAACCTGGGTTCAAATTTCACAGCAGCATCCTTATTTGTGCTAACCACTTCATCAGATAGCTTAACATTAATCAATTCATGCCAACATCTGAAATGATGGAACCTGTTACCGGCAGTAAAAGGTTCTTTTTTGGTCTCCCTGTAATTAATGTTTTCTTTCAGTATGGCAGCTAACTTTAACACTTTGGCCTGAATGCTAGCTGACCTGATTTAGATTATTTTTTTATTGCAGCCTTCAATCCATAGTAGAAGTAAGTGCTCCATTTCAGCCGTAATTGGTTTTCTGTTGCTGCTACAATTTAAACTAAAATATTTGGAAGCAACTTTACCTTGTTTTTTATATTCATTGAATTTTGTCAACACAGTTTAGACCATAGTTTCATGAAAGCCTAGATCTCATCCTACTTTGCTTTTCTTTTGCCATTTTTCAGATCCTCTAGTTGCATCCAGTTTCACTTCCAGCGTTACCACTTTTTGTTTCTTTGCTGCACTTTAATGTTTTTTGTAAAATATTTCATGAGTTTATCTCTGGGAGACAAGGAGCTAACACAACTGTACTCTTTACTCTCTGTGAAGAAATAACAAATGCGCAGTGGCCAATTGCTGACGGCCTTGGAAAGAAGTGATGTGAGCAGTCACTGATCGTGATGCCCATCTGTTACTTATGTCATGATTTGTGGACTGAAGGTTAGCAGCAAAGTTTGTATCTTATGTGATTACTCAGGTTAATATACGGTGGTAACTGAAATTTGAATTGTTTTATTGAACAACTGGTGTTATTTAACTAAACCATAGTAACTGAAATTTGTACATCTTGGGACTGTGCAAAGCAAGGGCTGCCTGTGTTCTATTTCAGTGCGTCACTTACCTTTAAACCGCATCTACTTAATACTCTTGGGTCTCGAACTAACTCTGAATGTTTTATTTGTGTCAGAGCCTTGAGGTGGTACCATTCTGACCTTTGGATTTAAAAATTATAGTAGAGAAGACGATTCCTGTGATTATCTTCTCAAAATGAGGGCTCCCCTGGCCTGCTACCTCCACTAATGAGGCCTTGAGCAGCTCTGCCTCTGACATATGTCATTTTCTTCTGTGGACAAGACAGCAAAGCCTTCTCTATCTCTGATGTCTGCTGTCCTCTGTCTGTTTCTCTACGTTCTTGCGATTTAGAACTGCCCTCTAGAAACACATGGCAGCCCTCACTTGGCTTTATAGCTCTTGCCTTCCAGCCAGGATGAACACCCACGGTGGCAGCCAGCTAGATGCTGCCTTTCTCATGAATAACTCATAAACACCAGAAGCACTGTTTTCCCTGAAGAATGCCCCATAGTGGCTGTTACAACCTCTCTTTCAAACCTCAGGCCAATCTGTTTTTTCCCCCTTTAAGAATCTAGGTTTCAAAAACTCTTCTGTAGTATTAAACATGAGCTTCAAAGGCTCACAAAGGAAAAAGCATTCCTGAAGTTCTGTCTCTCTTTTTCCTTTGGCACCTTTGAGACATTTTCAATGTGACAAAATAGGTTTTAAATGGATCCAGAGAGATTCCTGTGCTTCTTTTGTGCCTCCAAACACTTAGAACATAGGAAACATTTAACGAATGCTTGTTACTTTATTGGTTGAAATGACAAGCTACAGGCATACTTTGATTTACGCCTAAATTTATTTCTGAAAATTGATTTTTTTGAGGATGGGGAGGGAGACATGATACTGGATGGGCAGGAAGGGAAGAAAACTTGCCCTGAGAAGATTCATAATGTGGATCATCCTAACAGTGGCAAAATATCTTTTGTTTAAATCCATGTTTTAAATATTTGCTTTAAATGTGATATCTATCTATTAGTGAAAAACCATTGCAGTCAGAATAAAAAGATCAGGGCATGAGGCTTGGGAAAAGGTATTGTGACTTGTTCCCTGGAGGGGAAAAGCGTGAAACCCAATGGGAATTTCTCCTGGAGACATGCTTATGGCCAGGCCGTCAAGCCCTCTAACTTGTTAGACGTCTGGGGTATTTTCCTTTTCATTTTGTCTCTGCTATGATCTCTATGAATTCAGCAGACACCTAAGTGTGCATGTAGTTAGAGTAGCCTCCTCCCTTCTGCTGTTACTTCTGAGCAGCCCAAGGGCTATTTGCAGGTAGGGGCAAATCCACTAGGTGGTCTTGGCTTTGTTTTCTCTAGCCCCTAGCAGAGAAGGGGACTGTGCACACAGTGGGTGCCTAGAAGTGTTCAAGGAGTGATTAAATCATGCTTTCTTTAACAGTTTGTAAGATCCACTCTGGGAGAATCAAAGGTCAGTTACAAGATCAGTTCAGGGCCCAACAAGGAGGATCTGAGAGCTCATGGTGCCATGTCATGAGACTGGATTCAGGAACAGCAAGACTCTAGGAACTCCTTTGTGACATGGTTCATTACATGATTCAGATGGTCTAAGGGTAAACTGGCAGCTGCACACAGTGAAAGTCACACATAATACCAGGACTAATTCCACCCCAAAACAGCAGAGTTCAGGGGTTCCTTAGTGCTTACTTAATTTGGTTTTTGCTCATTCATGTTAGTTTATGTTTTAGAGGAAGAGTTTCTAGAAAGTAGGGTTCAGAGCTGTATGGGTTGAACTGTGACCCCACCCCCCAAATTCATATGTTGAAATTCTAACTCTCAGTACCTCGGAATGTGACTGTATTTGGACATAGGGCCTTTTTTTTTTTTTTAAAGATTTATTTATTGATTGATTGATTGGTATGTTGGGTCCTCGTTTCTGTGCCAGGGCTTTCTCTAGTTGCGGCGAGCGGGGGCCACTCTTCATCGTGGTGTGCGGGCCTCTCACCATCGTGGCCTCTCTTGTTGCGGAGCACAGGCTCCAGATGCGCAGGCTCAGTAGTTGTGGCTCACGGGCCTAGTTGCTCCACGGCATGTGGGATCCTCCCAGACCAGGGCTCGAACCCGTGTCCCCTGCATTAGCAGGCAGATTCCCAACCACTGCGCCACCAGGGAAGCCCCATAGGGCCTTTTAAAGATGTACTTAAGGTAAAATGAAGTCATGTGGATGGGCCCTAATCTAAATATGACTGGTGTCCTTAAGAAGAGATTTGGACTCGGAAATGCACGGGGGAAGATCATGTGAAAACACCAGAAAAAGAAGGCCATCTGTAAGCCAAGGAAAGAGACTTCGGAATAAACTAACCCAGTTGACACTTTGATCTTGAATTTCTAGCCTCTAGAACTGTGAAGAATTAAATTTCTGTTGTTTAAGCCACCCAGTCAGTGGGATCTGTTATGACAGCCCTAGAAAATAAATACAAGGTCTATTTAAATTTCTATGAATAGTATCAAGTCTCAAGACCATATGTAAAATAGATGCATTTAATGGAGCAAGCAGAAATACAACAGATGGACAGAATTTTTTTTTCCCCCTTTTAATGGCAGGTATGGCATTTAAAGGCTAGGAATTGAATCAGGCAGGGTCAGACAGGATCATAGATTTATTATCTTTTATTTTATATTTGAAGATCTTTCAACTCTCCCAGAAGCAAGTCTTTGGTGGGATGTGGGGAGCAAGAGGGACTTCTGGGCCACTCTGATGCCATTAAGGGTTTAGTAGAAGTTATTTTGAGAAATCACTTTGGAGAGAGGTTTAGAAATGATGATATCTACTATTGTTTAGCTAAGCAGTGGTTTTAAATGGCACGGTCTATTGCTACACCTTGATTTTATCAATATCCCGAGAAAAATAAGGTTGTAATAACAGAACACGCATTATGTATCTATTTTTTGCCCCCATTCACTATTGTGGGACCTTTACCTTGCTATCAGTCTCCTTACCCCTCCTCTTTGTTTCAAGTGATTCTCAGGGAGAGATTCTCTCTCTCTCTCTTTTTTTTGTCTGCATCAGGTCTTAGTTGTGGCATGTGGGATCTTCGTTGAGGCATGCAGGATCTTTCGCTGCAGCGCGCGGTCTCTTTGTTGTGGCACGCAGGCTTCTCTCTAGTTGTAGCATGTGGGTTTTCTCTCTCTAGTTGTGGTGCACAGGTTCCAGGGCGCGTGGGCTCTGTAGTTTGCGGCACACAGGCTCTCTAGTTGAGGCACGCGGGCTCAGTAGTTGTGGCACGCAGGCTTAGTTGCCCCGCGGCATGTGGGATCTTAGTTCCCCAACCAGGGATTGAACCCATGTCCCCTGCATTGGAAGGCAGGTTCTTTACCACTGGACCACCAGGGAGGTCCTGGGAGAGATTCTCTTATATCCTCTTGAACACAGACCTCTCATGATCTCTATTACTGTCTATCTAATTATCTATCTATCTATAACAATTTAAAGACTTGTTTGATATACTTCATAATTTTTAAGTTAGTTTAGACGTTTTAGTTTATTTATACATATTTTATGACAAGACTAATCACAATAAAAGAAAGTTTGGAAAGCAGATAAAAGAAAAAAATCACCCATAGTTCCATCATTCTAAGGCAATTTTTAGCATTTGATTGATTTTCCTTTCAACCTTTTAATCCTATGCATAGGAACTTTTCTCCAAAATTTGGAATTCTAATATATATACATGAGTTTCTATGCACCTTAAAAAAGACTTAAATTGTTATCATGAGCCTTTATCAATGGTGCAACAGAATTTTCTTAAGCATCATTTTAGCAATATATAATATAGCATTGAGTTGACACAACAGTTTACTTATCAGTTTCCCAATTCTTGGACATTTAGGTTGTTTCAAATTCTTTAAAAATGAAGAACAATAAACAACACAGACATCTTTGACAATGGATATGTTTGAACGTACTTGTTTTTCCTTTCCTGTTTTGCATTTCTTCCTTAGAACACTTTCCCATTTGCTGATTTACAGTGGGAAGAGGCATGCTCTTTTTTGTGCAGAAGCTTAGAGTGTGTCCTACTGTTGGCGGTAGGATCCCTTATAGAGAATTTGTATCTGGGGCGACTCTTTTTAGTTTAACCTGTGCCAAGATCCCTGATGGCTTAGAAGCTCTGCTGCTGCTTTTGGGGAATCACCTGTCTAGTTCACAGCTAGTGCATTTTGCCTAATAAGCTGCAGACTGAATTTCATCAGTCTGATGAAATTCAAGGATAAATGAATAGATGGAACCAGACAGAGTGTGTTTAAGACTCACACTAGGAGTTGGTTTGTGTCCTTAGATACCTCATATCCTCGGTGACCCTTCATATGTCAGTGAAGAGGAGTGTGAGCACCAGAAATCAGACACAGAGAAGCAGCTCTGTCGCACTGACCAGGGAGGAGAACAGGAGACTGTAGGGACTTAGTAACCGTGTCACTGGGCTGTGGGTCTTGCCTGGGGAACAAGATATCACGTTTTCCTAGAGTTAGGGGAAATGTGTCTCCCCAACCTGTTATTTTTCCTTTGTTCTGAATAATCTTCTGATTGTTGTTTGGCTTCTTTGGTATCTTGATACCAGGATGGTGGCAGCACACCATGTAACTCACTGTGTTTGCCTCTTTATTCTGGCTACGAGGAGGCTACTCAAGAAAGAATATCGCACCTCCTGCTATGCTTTGTGGGCTGACTTTACTCCCAAAGCCATCTTGCTTTCTTAATTTTATTTGCTCTTTGCCTCATCTTTTTATTTTGGATTTATTTTCTCTTGTAACATGTTTGCATATTTCTAAGTAGCCTTAAATTTGTTTTGGAATAAGTCATGGTTTGAAGGAAGAACTTAAGATTGGCTTTCTGGGTTAGGAATTGGTCTGGTCCATTTAGTATGAGCTTGCCACTGAGAGATTGCCCATCTTGGGTCCAGTGTCTGGATCTGACTGATCCACGATCAGACAATAGGTCCTGATGATTCAACCTCAGTGCTGTCCTTGAGGGCCTGTCATTAAAAATCCAGCCCCTCTTAGGCTCTACCTTCCTCCACTTTGTGCCTCTTTAAAATGGCAAGAGATAGACCATATTTATTCAAGAGTTAAAAGCCTAGTTAACAGTTAAGTATTCTTACCCCATTTGTCTTTTCTGCTTCCTTATACATTTTACTTCTGTATTTTCAACCTACAGAAACTTTAATTTTGATTGAAGGAGAAAAGTGGATTTAGCTTTTAACCTGGATTATTCTGCTAACGAAATGTTATAATTTAGAATTTTGGAATTTTGGAACTGAGCCCTTTTAATACTTAGTAGCTCTTATACATTGACTTTCCCAGCATTAAAAAAATAATGAATTTACCTCTTCTTCCCTGAGGAAGCTCTTGAAGGTAGGGACCTCTTCATTTTTGAAGTCCTCACAAAACTGCAACCAAGTCTTTGCACAAAGCTGGAGCTCAGCATAAGTCTGTTGAACTGAATACTCTCACCTTCAGACAGCCTTGAGAAATAAAGATGTCTGGACACTCTATCCGAAGAAACAGAAAACAATCCTACTAATAAATATGCGTAGGATTGATAACCTTTACCAAAGACTCCTCTCAGCGATTTCAAAGAACGTCCCACCCACCAGAGGTGTCACACTAGGTTTTGGTTTAAATTCCATTTGCAGTCAGAGGAGCTTTGTTAATTTTAACATTGAAAGGTATTTGTATGAAGAGTACCATGAAGATTGTGTTTACTTTTTAAAAAATATTTTATTTATTTATTTATTTATTTTTTTGGCTGCATTGGGTCTTAGTTGTGGCATGTGGGATCTTTCGTAGAGACACGTGGGCTTGTCTCTAGTTGTGGTGCGCAGGCTTCTCTCTAGTTGTGGCATGCGGGCTCCAGGCACGTGGGCTCTGTAGTTTGCGGCACGCGGCCTCTCACGCAAGCTCAGTAGTTGTGGTGCGCAGGCTTAGTTGCCCCAAGGCATGTAGGATCTTAATTCCCCAACGAGGGATCAAACCCGCATCCCCTGCATTGGAAGGCGGATTCTTTTTTCTTTTTTCTTAACATCTTTATTGGAGTATAATTGCTTTACAATGGTGTGTTAGTTTCTGCTTTATAACAAAGTGAATCAGCTATACATATACATATATCCCCATATCTCCTTCCTCTTGCATCTCCCTCCCTCCCTCCCTATCCCACCCCTCTAGGTGGTCACAAAGCACCGAGCTGATCTCCCTGTGCTATGTGGCTGCTTCTCATTAGCTGTCTGTTTTACTTTTAGTAGTGTATATATGTCCATGCCACTCTCTCACTTCATCCCAGCTTACTCTTCCCCCTCCCTGTGTCCTCAAGTCCATTCTCTACGTCTGCATCTTTATTCCTGTCCTGCCCCTAGGTCCTTCAGAACATTTTTTTTTTTTTTAGATTCCATATATATATATATGTTAGCATACTGTATTTGTTTTTCTCTTTCTGACTTACTTCACTCTGTATGACAGACTCTAGGTCCATCCACCTCACTACAAATAACTCAATTTCGTTTCTTTTTATGGCTGAGTAATGTTCCATTGCATATATGTGCCACACCTTCTTTATCTATTCATCTGTCGATGGACACTTAGGTTGCTTCCATGTCCTGCCTATTGTAAATAGAGCTACAGTGAACATTGTGGTACATGACTGTTTTTGAATTATGGTTTTCTCAGGGTATATGCCCAGTAGTGGGATTGCTGGGTCATATGGTAGTTCGATTTTTAGTTTTTTGAGGAACCTCCATACTGTTTTCCATAGTGGCTGTATCAATTTACATTCCCACCAGCAGGGCAAGGGGGTTCCCTTTTCTCCACACCCTCTCCAGCATTTATTGTTTGTAGATTTTTTTTTTTTTTAAGTTTAATTTTTATTTATTTATTTATTTATTTATGGCTGTGTTGGGTCCTCGCCTCTGTGCGAGGGCTCTCTCCAGTTGCGGCAAGCGGGGGCCACTCTTCATCACGGTGCCCGGGCCTCTCAGTATCGCGGCCTCTCTTGTTGCGGAGCACAGGCTCCAGACGCGCAGGCTCAGCAGTTGTGGCTCACGGGCCTAGTCGCTCTGCGGCATGTGGGATCTTCCCAGACCAGGGCTCGAACCCGTGTCCCCTGCATTGGCAGGCAGATTCTCAACTACTGCGCCACCAGGGAAGCCCTGTAGATTTTTTGATGATGGCCATTCTGACTGGTGTGAGGTGATACCTCATTGTAGTTTTGATTTGCATTTCTCGAATGATTAGTGATGTTGAGCATCCTTTCATGTGTTTGTTGGCAATCTGTATATCTTCTTTGGAGAAATGTCTATTTAGGTCTTCTGCCCATTTTTGGATTGGGTTGTTTGTTTTTTTGTTATTGAGCTGCATGAGCTGCTTGTAAATCTTGGAGATTAATCCTTTGTCAGTTGCTTCATTTGCAAATATTTTCTCCCATTGTGAGGGTTGTCTTTTCATCTTGTTTATGTTTTCCTTTGCTGTGCAAAAGCTTTGAAGTTTCATTAGGTCCCATTTGTTTATTTTTGTTTTTATTTCCATTCCTCTAGGAGGTGGGTCAAAAAGGATCTTGCTGTGATTTATGTCATAGAGTGTTCTGCCTATGTTTTCCTCTAAGAATTTTATAGTGTCTGGTCTGGAAGGCAGATTCTTTACTACTGGACCACCAGGGAAATCCCTGTGTTTACTTTTATTTTGGTAAATGTCATTTCTATTTAGTTGTTTGAAATTAAATTTCAAATCTTTATAATAGTGAGAAACAGCCAAAATATTTCACATATGGTGAGAATAAGAGCCAAAGCTTGTAGTTATGGCAGGCCAAGAGTCTATGATTTGAGGTGAAAATGTGATTTCTTTGGAAATCCCTCCTAACCTTCCAGTACCTTTTAATTTCCTCCAGTGACTCAAATATTCTGAGACCATATGTAGGCCTAGCCATTTGAGCATTTAAAAATAATAACTATATTTTGGGTATCCAGCTCATTACTGTGTTAGTCCTTGAGAACAAAAGACACAGAAAAGGAATTTTTTTAAAAGGTGAATTCCATTCAGTTGCGTTAGATTCTGACTAGGGAGCTAAAATAACCCATTTTCAGAGCTCTTCAGAATGATTAGGCTCTGCATTTGCTGCAGAGTAGCCCTGATCAGGAGAAAGGGTTTAAATAATCCCACTCATGATCATTTTTTTCTCTCTTGCTTTTTGTTCTGTACTCTCTTGTCATTATAACTGATGCTTTCTCGCCTCTATCTATTGTTAAAAAAAAGAAAAAGCTTCTTTTCTTTTGGTGAAGGGGAAAGGTGGGATATGTGGCCCCTGGATTCCTGATGATGGACAAATATTCACTCACACTGTGTCTCTGGCAAAATGACCCAGTGAAACTGGACGTCCAAGGTATGAGGCATCTGTGAACACACAGCACAGGACATGAAACTGTCAGCCACAGTCACACGGGAAATGCATTCTTTAAGAAAATAAAATTTTATGCCTATGTGTAACCACTAATGGGGCAGTTTCTGTGATTGGAATAGAAAATAATTCTGGGGTGAGACTAGAATGTTAGCTACACACGTGAAATTCATTCACTGTTAACCTAGTATAGGAGAGAATTGAAATCAGAAGGGTGCAAAGTGCCACAGGAGGTCATTGGTGTGGTTAATTTGATAAAACACGGACTTTAATAGTAGAATCATCTCAAACTTTGTAAAAAAGAGAGTGACCATGAAAATCTTTTATATCACAGGAAGTTCTCTGGTCATCTTGTGGCAAAAGAATGGTCCTTCTTAAAGATGAGTTATACATTTTTCTTTTTCAACAACTATTCCAAATTCATTGAACTTTTCTGTGACACAAGCAGCTATTTTTTTTTTAAGTTTATTTTTCTTCAGGGCAAAGGTGACATTTTATCAATGAGAGAAAATATCTGCCTTTCAAAAGAATTCTTGCTATGGAGAGAACATCTTGAAAATGGATGTTTGGAAATGTTTCTAACATTATATGATTTTGTTGTGGAAAATGATGTGCCTCAACCACAAAAATCTTGATAGTTTGCACTTCAAAAAACAGAATTTTCTAACTGGCATAAAAATTTCCATCACATAAAAAAGAATACAATACCTAGGAATAAATTTAACCAGGGAGGTGAAAGACCTATACTCTGAAAACTATAAAACATTGATGAAGGAAATTGAAGGTGATACAAAGAAATGGAAAGATATCCCATGCTTTTAGATTAGAAGAATTAATATTGTTAACATGGCCCTACTACCCAAAGCAATCTACAGATTTAATGTAACTCCTGTCAAAATACCTATGACATTTTTCACAGAACAAGAACAAATAAACCTAACATTTATTTGGAACCATAGAGGACCCCGAATTGCCAAAGCAATCTTGAGAAAAAAGAACGAAGCTGGAGATATTACCCTCCCAGACATCATACTATACTACAAAGCTACAGTAATCAAAACAGCATGGTACTGGCATAAAAACACACATAGATCAATGGAACAGGACAGAGAGCCCAGAAATAAACCCATGCACACATGGTCAATTAATCTATGACAAAGGAGGCAAGAATATACAATGGAGAAAAGACAGTCTCTTTGCTAAGTGGTTCTGGGAACACTGGACAGCTACATGTAAATCAATGAAATTAGAACATTCTCTAGCACCATATACAAAAAAAAAAAACAAACCCTCAAAATGGGTTAAAGACCTAAATGAAATGGATTAAAGACCTAAATGTAAGACCTGAAACTCTAAAACTCCTAGAAGAGAACATAGGCAGAACACTCTTTTACATAAATCATAGCAATATTTTTTGGGTCTGTCTCCTAAGGCAAAAGAAATAAAAAGCAAAACCAAACAAATAGTATCTAATTAAATTTAAAGCTTTTGTACAACAAAGGAAACCACTGGCAAAATTCAAAGACAACGGGCTTCCCTGGTGGCGCAGTGGTTGAGAATCTGCCTGCCAATGCAGGGGACACGGGTTCGAGCCCTGGTCTGGGAAGATCCCACATGCCGCGGAGCAACTGGGCCCGTGAGCCACAATTACTGAGCCTGCGCGTCTGGAGCCTGTGCTCCGTGACAAGAGAGGCCGTGATAGTGAGAGGCCCGCGCACTGCAATGAAGAGTGGCCCCCGCTTGCCACAACTGGAGAAAGCCCTCGCACAGAAACGAAGACCCAACACAGCCATAAATAAATAAAAATTTAAAAAAAAAAATTAAAAAAAAAAATTCAAAGACAACCTATGGAATGGGAGAAAATATTTGCAAATGATATGACCGACAAGAGGTTAATATTGAAACTATATAAATAGCCCATACAACTCAATATCAAAAAAACAAACAACCCAATCGAAAATGGGCAGAAGACCTGAAAAGACATTTTTCCAAAGAAGACATACAGATAGCCAACAGGGACCTGAAAAGATGCTCAACATTGCTAATTATTTGAGAAATGCAAATCAAAACAACAATGAGATATCACCTGTCAGAATGGTTATCATCAAAAAGTCTATAAATAACAAATATTGGCAAGGATGTGAAGAAAAGGGCACCACTGTACACTGTTGGTGGGAATGTAAATTGGTGCAGTCACCATGGAAAACAGTATGGAGATTCCTCAAAAAACTAAATTTGGAACTACCATATGATCTAGCAATTCCACTCCTGGGTATATATCCAGAAAAAATGAAAACATTATTTCAAAATGATACATGCACCCCAATGTTCATAGCAGCACTATTTACAATAGCCAAGATATGGAAGCAACCCAAGTGTCCATCAACACATGAATGGATAAAGAAGACGTGATATATATATATATATATATATAAAATGGCATATTACTCAGCCATAAAAAGAATGAAATTCTTCCATTTTCCGCAATGTGGATAGACCTGGAGAATATTACGCTTAGTGAAATAAGTTAGACAAAGAAAGACAAATACTGTATGATATCACTTATATGTAGACTCTAAAAAATAAACAACTGTATATAGCAAAACACAAGCAGACTTACAGACATAGAATACAAGTTAGTGGTTACCAGTGAGAAGAGGGAAGGGGGATGGGCAAGATTAGGCGTATGGGATTAAGAGATACAAACTATTATGTATAAAATAGATAAGCAGCAAGGATATATTGTATAGCACAGGGAATTATAGGCATTATTTTGTAATAACTTTTAATGGAGTATAATATGTAAAAATACTGAATCACTATGCCATACACCTAAAACTAGTATAATATTGTAAATCAACTATACTTCAGTTGAAAAAAGAACTTCCAGAAGAGAAAGTCAGTGGGTTTGATTAGCTTTGTAAGAACTGATTGATATCAGAGAACATAGGAATTTTTAAAATATATCTTTATTGGAATATAATTGCTTTACAATGTTGTATTAGTTTCTGCTGTACAACAGAGTGAATCAGCTGTATGTATACATATATCCCCATATCCCCTCCATCTTGAGCTTCCCTCCCACCTTCCCTATCCCACCCCTCTAGGTTGTCACAAAGCGTTGAGCTGATCTCCCTGTGCTATGCAGCAGCTTCCCACTTGCCATCCATTTTACATTCGGTAGTGTATATATGTCAATGCTACTTTCTCACTTCTTCCCAGCTTATCCTTCCCCCTCTGTGTCCTCAAGCCCTTTCTCTACGTCTGTGTCTTTATTCCTGCCCTGCCACTAGGTTCATCAGTACCGTTTTTCTAGATTCCATATATGTGCGTTAGGATACAGTATTTGTTTTTCTCTTTCTAACTTACTTCACTCGTATGACAGACTCTAGGTCCAGCCACCTCATTAGAAATAACCCAATTTCGTTCTTTTTATGGCTGAGTAATTTTCCATTGTATATATGTACCACATCTTCTTTATCTATTCATCTGTCGATGGACACTTAGGTTGCTTCAATGTCCTGGCTATTGTAAATAGAGCTGCAATGAACATTGTGGTACATGACTCTTTTTGAATTATGGTTTTCTCAGGGTATGCCCAGTAGTGGGATTGCTGGGTCATATGGTAGTTCTAGTTTTAGTTTTTTAAGGAACCTCCATACTGTTCTCCATAGTGGCTGTATCAATTTACATTCCCACCAACAATGCAAGAGGGTTCCCTTTTCTCCACACCCTCTCCAGCATTTATTGTTTATAGATTTTTTTTTAACATCTTTATTGGAGTATAATTGCTTTACAATGGTGTATTACTTTCTACTTTGTAACAAAGTGAATCAGTTATACATATACATATGTTCCCATATCTCTTCCCTCTTGCATCTCCCTCCCTCCCACCCTCCTTATCCCACCCCTCTAGGTGGTCACAAAGCACCGAGCTGATCTCCCTGTGCTATGCGGTTGCTTCCCACTAGCTATCTATTTTACGTTTGGTAGTGTATATATGTCCATGCCACTCTCTCACTTTGTCACATCTTACCCTTCCCCCTCCCCATATCCTCAAGTCCATTCCTACTAGAGTAGGTCTGTGTCTTTATTCCCGTCTTGCCACTAGGTTCTTCATGACCTTTTTTTTTTTTCTTAGATTCCATATATATGTGTTAGCATACTGTATTTGTTTTTCTCTTTCTGACTTACTTCACTCCGTATGACAGACTCTAACTCCATCCACCTCACTACAAATAACTCCATTTCGTTTCTTTTTATGGCTGAGTAATATTCCATTGTATATATGTACCACATCTTCTTTATCCATTCATCCGATGATGGACACTTAGGTTGCTTCCATGTCCTGGCTATTGTAAATAGAGCTGCAATGAACATTTTGGTACATGACTCTTTCTGAATTATGGTTTTCTCAGGGTATATGCCCAGTAGTGGGATTGCTGGGTCGTATGGTAGTTCTATTTTTAGTTTTTTAAGGAACCTGCATACTGTTCTCCATAGTGGCTGTATCAATTTACATTCCCACCAACAGTGCAAGAGTGTTCCCTTTTCTCCACACCCTCTCCAGCATTTATTGTTTGTAGATTTTTTGATGATGGCCATTCTGACCGGTGTGAGATGATATCTCATTGTAGTTTTGATTTGCATTTCTCTAATGATTAATGATGTTGAGCATTCTTTCATGTGTTTGTTGGCAATCTGTATATCTTCTTTGGAGAAATGTCTATGTAGGTCTTCTGCCCATTTTTGGATTGGGTTGTTTGTTTTTTTGTTATTGAGCTGCATGAGCTGCTTGTAAATCTTGGAGATTAATCCTTTGTCAGTTGTTTCATTTGCAAATATTTTCTCCCATTCTGAGGGTTGTCTTTTGGTCTTGTTTATGGTTTCCTTTGCTGTGCAAAAGCTTTTAAGTTTCATTAGGTCCCATTTGTTTATTTTTGTTTTTATTTCCATTTCTCTAGGAGCTGGGTCAAAAAGGATCTTGCTGTGATTTCTGTCATAGAGTGTTCTGCCTATGTTTTCCTCTAAGAGTTTGATAGTGTCTGGCCTTATATTTAGGTCTTTAATCCATTTTGAGTTTATTTTTGTGTATGGTGTTAGGGAGTGTTCTAATTTCATACTTTTACATGTCCCTGTCCAGTTTTCCCAGCACCACTTATTGAAGAGGCTGTCTTTTCTCCATCGTATATTCTTGCCTCCTTTATCAAAGATAAGGTGACCATAGGTGCGTGGGTTTATCTCTGGGCTTTCTATCCTGTTCCATTGATCTATGTTTCTGTTTTTGTGCCAGTACCATACTGTATTGATTACTGTAGCTTTGTAATATAGTCTGAAGTCAGGGAGCCTGATTCCTCCAGCTCCACTGTTCGTTCTCAAGATTGCTTTGGCTATTTGGGGTCTTTTGTGTTTCCATACATATTGTGAAATTTTTTGTTCTAGTTCTGTGAAAAATGCCAGTGGTAGTTTGATAGGGCTTGCATTGAATCTGTAGATTTCTTTGGGTAGTAGAGTCATTTTTACAATGTTGATTCTTCCAATCCAAGAACATGGTATATCTCTCCATCTATTTGTATCATCTTTAATTTCTTTCATCAGTGTCCTATAATTTTCTGCATACAGGTCTTTTGTCTCCTTAGGTAGGTTTATTCCTAGATATTTTATTCTTTTTGTTGCAATGGTAAATGGGAGTGTTTTCTTAATTTCTCTTTCAGGTTTTTCATCATTGGTGTATAGGAATGCAAGAGATTTCTGTGCATTAATTTTGTATCCTGCTACTTTACCAAATTCATTGATTAGCTCTAGTAGTTTTCTGGTAGCATCCTTAGGATTCTCTATGTATAGTATCATGTCATCTGCAAACAGTGACAGCTTTACTTCTTCTTTTCCGATTTGGATTCCTTTTATTTCTTTTTCTTCTCTGATTGCTGTGGCTAAAACTTCCAAAACTATGTTGAATAATAGTGTTGAGAGTGGGCAGCCTTGTCTTGTTCCTGATCTTAGTGGAAATGCTTTCAGTTTTTCACCATTGAGGATGATGTTGCCTGTGGGTTTGTCATATATGGCCTTTATTATGTTGAGGAAAGTTCCCTCTATGCCTACTTTCTGCAGGGCTTTTATCATAAATGGGTGTTGAATTTTGTCGAAAGCTTTCTCTGCATCTATTGAGATGTTCATATGTTTTTTCTCCTTCAATTTGTTAATATGGTGTATCACATTGATTGATTTGCGTATATTGAAGAATCCTTGCATTCCTGAAATAAACCCCACTTGATCATGGTGTATGATCCTTTCAATGTGCTTTTGGATTCTGTTTGCTAGTATTTTGTTGAGGATTTTTGCATCTATGTTCATCAGTGATATTGGCCTGTAGTTTTCTTTCTTTGTGACATCTTTGTCTGGTTTTGGTATCAGGGTGATGGTGGCCTTGTAGAATGAGTTGGGGAGTGTTCCTCCCTCTGCGATATTTTGGAAGAGTTTGAGAAGGATAGGTGTTAGCTCTTCTCTAAATGTTTGATAGAATTCGCCTGTGAAGCCATCTGGTCCTGGGCTTTTGTTTGCTGGAAGAGTTTTAATCACAGTTTCAATTTCAGTGCTTGTGATTGGTCTGTTCATATTTTCTATTTCTTCCTGGTTCAGTCTCAGCAGGTTGTGCATTTCTAAGAATCTGTCCATTTCTTCCAGGTTGTCCATTTTATTGGCATAGAGTTGCTTGTAGTAATCTCTCATGATGCTTTGTATTTCTGCAGTGTCAGTGGTTACTTCTCCTTTTTCATTTCTAATTCTATTGATTTGAGTCTTCTCCCTTTTTCTCTTGATGAGTCTGGCTAATGGTTTATCAATTTTGTTTATCTTCTCAAAGAACCAGCTTTTAGTTTTATTGATCTTTGCTATCGTTTCCTTCATTTCTTTTTCATTTATTTCTGATCTGATCTTTATGATTTCTTTCCTTCTGCTAGCTTTGGGGTTTTTTTGTTCTTCTTTCTCTAATTGCTTTAGGTGCAAGGTTAGGTTGTTTATTCGAGATGTTTCCTGTTTCTTGATGTAGGCTTGTATTGCTATAAACTTCCCTCTTAGAACTGCTTTTGCTGCATCGCATAGGTTTTGGGTCATCATGTGTCCATTGTCATTTGTTTCTAGGTATTTTTTGATTTCCCCTTTGATTTCTTCAGTGATCACTTCGTTATTAAGTAGTGTATTGTGTAGCCTCCATGTGTTTGTATTTTTTACAGATCTTTTCCTGTAATTGATATCTAGTCTCATAGCGTTGTGGTTGGAAAAGATACTTGATACGATTTCAATTTTCTTAAATTTACCAAGGCTTGATTTGTGACCCAAGATATGATCTATCCTGGAGAATGTTCCATGAGAACTTGAGAAAAATGTGTATTCTGTTGTTTTTGGATGGAATGTCCTATAAATATCAATTAAGTCCATCTTGTTTAATGTATCATTTAAAGCTTGTGTTTCCTTATTTATTTTCATTTTGGATGATCTGTCCATTGGTGAAAGGAGGGTGTTAAAGTCCCCTACTATGATTGTGTTACTGTCGATTTCCCCTTTTATGGCTGTTAGTATTTGCCTTATGTATTGAGGTGCTCCTATGTTGGGTGCATAAATATTTACAATTGTTATATCTTCTTCTTGGATCGATCCCTTGATCATTATGTAGTGTCCTTCTTTGTCTCTTGCAAGTCTTTATTTTAAAGTCTATTTTGTCTGATATGAGACTTGCTACTCCAGCTTTCTTTTGATTTCCATTTGCATGGAATATCTTTTTCCATCCCCTCACTTTCAGTCTGTATGTGTCCCTAGGTCTGAAGTGGGTCTCTTGTAGACAGCATATATATGGGTCTTGTTTTTGTATCCATTCAGCAAGTCTGTGTCTTTTGGTTGGAGCATTTAATCCATTTACATTTAAGGTAATTATTGATATGTATGTTCCTATTCCCATTTTCTTAAATGTTTTGGGTTTGTTATGTAGGTCTTTTCCTTCTCTTGTGTGTCTTGCCTAGAGAAGTTCCTTTAGCATTTGTTGTAAAGCTGGTTTGGTGGTGCTGAACTCTCTCAGCTTTAGCTTGTCTGTAAGGGTTTTAATTTCTCCATCAAATCTGAATGAGATCCTTGCTGGGTAGAGTAATCTTGGTTGTAGGTTTCTCTCCTTCATCACTTTAAATATGTCCTGCCACTCCCTTCTGGCTTGCAGAGTTTCTGCTGAAAGATCAGCTGTTAACCTTATGGGGATTCCCTTGTGTGTTATTTGTTGTTTTTCCCTTGCTGCTTTTAATATGTTTTCTTTATATTTAATTTTTTTTTTTTAAGTTTTTTCTGAGATATACATTTTAAAGTAATAACTAGAATTATGACTTATAACATTATACCAGAACATATAAGATTTTTAGAAATTTCACATTATATTTAATTTTTGATAGTTTGATTAATATGTGTCTTGGCGTGTTTCTCCTTGGATTTATCCTGTATGGGACTCTCTGTGCTTCCAGGACTTGATTAACTGTTTTCTTTCCCATATTAGGGAAGTTTTCAACTATAATCTCTTCAAATATTTTCTCAGTCCCTTTCTTTTTCTCTTCTTCTTCTGGGACCCCTATAATTCGAATGTTGGTGCGTTTAATGTTGTCCCAGATGTCTCTGAGACTGTCCTCAGTTCTTTTCATTCTTTTTTCTTTATTCTGCTCTGCAGTAGTTATTTCCACTATTTTATCTTCCAGGTCACTTATCCGTTCTTCTGCCTCAGTTATTCTGCTATTAATCCCTTCTAGAGT
Source organism: Eubalaena glacialis (assembly GCF_028564815.1). Lineage (NCBI taxonomy): Eukaryota > Metazoa > Chordata > Mammalia > Artiodactyla > Balaenidae > Eubalaena > Eubalaena glacialis. The sequence goes on along the minus strand of NC_083724.1, from coordinate 81,650,833 downwards.
ATTTTTAATTTCATTTACTGTGTTTTTCATCGTTGCTTCGTTCCTCTTTAGTTCTTCTAGGTCCTTGTTAAATGTTTCTTGCATTTTGTCTATTGTATTTCCAAGATTTTGGATCATCTTTACTATCATTATTCTGAATTCTTTTTCAGGTAGACTGCCTGTTTCCTCTTCATTTGTTAGGTCTGGTGTGTTTTTACCTTGCTCCTTCATCTGTTGTGTGTTTTTCTGTCTTCTCATTTTGCTTATCTTACTGTGTTTGGGGTCTCCTTTTCACAGGCTGCAGGTTCGTAGTTCCTGTTGTTTTTGGTATCTGTCCCCAGTGGCTAAGGTTGGTTCAGTGGGTTGTGTAGGCTTCCTGGTGTAGGGGACTAGTACCTGTGTTCTGGTGGATGAGGCTGGATCTTGTCTTTCTGGTGGGCAGGTCCATGTCTGGTGGTGTGTTTTGGGGTGTCTGTGGCCTTATTATGATTTTAGGCAGCCTCTCTGCTAATGGATGGGGTTGTGTTCCTGTCTTGCTAGTTGTTTGGCATAGGGTGTCCAGCACTGTAGCTTGCTAGTCGTTGAGTGAAGCTGGGTCTTGGTGTTGAGATGGAGATCTCTGGGAGATTTTCGCCGTTTGGTATTACGTGGAGCTGGGAGGTCTCTTGTGGACCAGTGTCCTGAAGTTGGCTCTCCCACCTCAGAGGCACAGCCCTGATGCCTGGCTGGAGCACCAAGTGCCTTTCATCCATGCAGCTCAGAATAAAAGGGAGAACAAATAGATAGAACGAAAGAAAGAGGATAAAATAAAATAAAATAAAGATAGAATAAAATAAAGTTATTAAAATAAAAAAATAATTATTAAAAAAAATTTTTTTTAAGTAAAAAAAAGAAACGGACAGACAGAACCCTAGGACAAATGGTGAGAGCAAAGCTATACAGACAAAATCTCACACAGAAGCATACACATACACACTCACAAAAAGAGGAAAAGGGGAAAAAATAATATATCTTGCTCCCAAAGTTCACCTCCTCAATTTGGGATGATTCGTTGTGTATTCAGGTATTCCACAGATGCAGGGTATATCAGTTTGATTGTGGAGCTTTAATCCGCTGCTTCTGAGGCTGCTGGGAGATATTTCCCTTTCTCTTCTTTGTTAGCACAGCTCCCACGGTTCAGCTTTGGATTTGGACCCGCCTCTGCATGTAGGTCGCCTGAGGGCGTCTGTTCTTCGCTCAGACAGGACGGGGTTAAAGGAGCAGCTGATTCGGGGGCTCTGGCTCACACAGGCCGGGGGGAGGGAGGGGTACGGATGCGGGGCAAGCCTGCGGAGGCAGAGGCCAGCGTGACGTTGCAGCAGCCTGAGGCGCGCCGTGCGTTCTCCCGGGGAAGTTGTCCCTGGATCACGGGAGCCTGGCAGTGGCGGGCTGCACAGGCTCCCGGGACGGGTGGTGTGGATAGTGACCTGTGCTTGCACAGAGGCTTCTTGGTGGCGGCAGCAGCAGTCTTAGCGTCTCATGTCCGTCTCTGGGGTCCGCGCTGATAGCCGCGGCTCGCACCCGTCTCTGGAGCTCGTTTAGGCGGCGCTCTGAATCGCCTCTCCTCGTGCACCAGGGAACAAAGAGGCAAGAAAGAGTCTCTTGCCTCTTCGGCAGCTCCAGCCTTTCCCGGACTCCCTCCCGGCTAGCTGTGGCGCACTAACCCCTTCAGGCTGTGTTCACGCCGCCAACTCCTGTCCTCTCCCTTCAATCTGATGGAAGCCGGAGCCTCAGCTCCCAGCCCCCGCCTGTCCCGGTGGGTGAGCAGACAAGCCTCTCAGGCTGGTGAGTGCTGGTCGGCACCGATCCTCTGTGCGGGAATCTCTCCGCTTTGCCCTCCGCACCCCTGTGGCTGCGCTCTCCTCCGTGGCTCCGAAGCTTCCCCCCTCCGCCACCCGCAGTCTCCGCCCGCGAAGGGGCTTCCTAGTGTGTGGAAACCTTTCCTCCTTCACGGCTCCCTCCCACTGGTGCAGGTCCCGTCCCTATTCTTTTGTCTCTGTTATTTCTTTTTTCTTTTGCCCTACCCAAGTACGTGGGGGAGTTTCTTGCCTTTTGGGAGGTCTGAGTTCTTCTGCCAGCGTTCAGTGGGTGTTCTATAGGCGCAGTTCCACGTGTAGACTTATTTCTGATGTATCTATGGGGAGGAAGGTGATCTCCGCGTCTTACTCTTCCGCCATCTTCTCCTCTCCTGTAGATTTTTTGATGATGGCCATTCTGACTGGTGTGAGGCGATACCTCACTGTGGTTTTTTTTTTTTTTTAAAGGAACATTTATTTATTTATTTATTGGCTGTGTTGGCTCTGTGTTGCTGCGCGCGGGCTTTCTCTAGTTGCGGTGAGCAGGGGCTACTCTTCGTAGTGGTTCGTGGTCTTCTCATTGCAGTGGCTTCTCTTGTTGCGGAGCACGGGCTGTAGGCGTGCGGACTTCAGTAGTTGTGGCACGCGGGCTGTAGAGCGCAGGCTCAGTCGTTGTGGCTCATGGGCTTAGCTGCTCCATGGCATGTGGGATCTTTCCGGACCAGGGATCGAACCCAAGTCCCCTGCAGTGGCAGGCGGATTCTTAACTGCTGTGCCACCAGGGAAGTCCCTGTGATCAGTGATTTTTTTTTTTTTTTTTTTAAACATCTTTATTGAAGTATAATTGCTTTACAATGGTGTGCTAGCTTCTGCTTTACAACAAAGTGAATCAGTTACACATATACATATGTTGCCATATCTCTTCCCTCTTGCATCTCCCTCCCTCCCACCCTCCCTATCCCACCCCTCTAGGTGGTCACAAAGCACCGAGCTGATCTCCCTGTGCTATGCGGCTGCTTCCCACTAGTTATCTATTTTACATTTGGTAGTGTATATATGTCCATGACACTCTCTCACCCTGTCACATCTCACCCCTCCCCCTCCCCATATCCTCAAGTCCATTCTCTAGTAGGTCTGTGTCTTTATTCCCATCTTGCCACTAGGTTCTTCATGACCTCTTTTTTTTTTTTTCCCCTTAGATTCCATATATATGTGTTAGCATACTGTATTTGTTTTTCTCTTTCTGACTTACTTCACTCTGTATGACAGACTCTAACTCCATCCACCTCATTACAAACACCTCCATTTCATTTCTTTTTATGGCTGAGTAATATTCCATTGTATATATGTGCCACATCTTCTTTTTTTTTTTTTTTTATGATATAATGGGAAGAACGTCCTTTATTTTTAACTTGTTGGTCTCTGGTCAGCCTTTCTGGGCCTATTCCATATGTACAATATTAAAATAACAGGCAAAAGTGAAAGAACATTCTGAACCTAATTCACGTAGGATAACTCTGAATTGTAGCTGCTGGAGTTTTTGTTTGTTCATTTGTTAACTTTAGGGAGTCCAGAGACTCAGCTAGTGGTTATTTCCCCAGTTTCTGAAGGTGTAATTGGAATAGACATAGTTGACAAGGGGCAGAATTCCCACATTTGGTCTCTGACCCATGGGTGATGGCCACTATGGTAGGAAGGGCTAAGTAGATGCCCCTAAGGTTTCCATTCATATCAAGAGAGTAAATCAGAAACAGTACTGCATCCCTGGGAGGAGTGCAAAAATTAATGTTGCCATCAAAGACTTGAAAGAAGTCTGGGTGATGATATGTAGTGTAGGCCCTGACAGTTTTTTGTTTGTTTGTTTGTTTGTTTTTTGTAGTGCAAGTGCCTGATTTAAGCTTTGATTGCCAAGGCATCCTCTTCAAAGTCAGCTATCTTGAATAAACACAGTGCCAGCCGCAAGACTAGATAAAAAGCCAGGCTGTCCCTACTCCAGCCCACCAGCTCCTTTGTTAGAGATCTTGGTTGATTTCGATAACTGACCATCTGGGCTCCTGGTTTTCCTCTTCTTTTTTTTTTTTTTTTTTTTTTTTTTTTAAACATCTTTATTGAAGTATAATTGCTTTACAATGGTGTGCTAGCTTCTGCTTTACAACAAAGTGAATCAGTTACACATATACATATGTTGCCATATCTCTTCCCTCTTGCATCTCCCTCCCTCCCACCCTCCCTATCCCACCCCTCTAGGTGGTCACAAAGCACCGAGCTGATCTCCCTGTGCTATGCGGCTGCTTCCCACTAGTTATCTATTTTACATTTGGTAGTGTATATATGTCCATGACACTCTCTCACCCTGTCACATCTCACCCCTCCCCCTCCCCATATCCTCAAGTCCTTTCTCTAGTAGGTCTGTGTCTTTATTCCCATCTTGCCACTAGGTTCTTCATGACCTCTTTTTTTTTTTTTTTTCCCTTAGATTCCATATATATGTGTTAGCATACTGTATTTGTTTTTCTCTTTCTGACTTACTTCACTCTGTATGACAGACTCTAACTCCATCCACCTCATTACAAACACCTCCATTTCATTTCTTTTTATGGCTGAGTAATATTCCATTGTATATATGTGCCACATCTTCTTTATCCATTCATCCGATGATGGACACCTAGGTTGCTTCCATGTCCTGGCTATTGTAAACAGAGCTGCAATGAATATTTTGGTACATGACTCTTTCTGAATTATGGTTTTCTCAGGGTATATGCCCAGTAGTGGGATTGCTGGGTCATATGGTAGTTCTATTTTTAGTTTTTTAAGGAACCTCCATACTGTTCTCCATAGTGGCTGTATCAATTTACATTCCCACCAACAGTGCAAGAGTGTTCCCTTTTCTCCACACCCTCTCCAGCATTTATTGTTTCTAGATTTTTTGATGATGGCCATTCTGACCGGTGTGAGATGATACCTCATTGTAGTTTTGATTTGCATTTCTCTAATGATTAATGATGTTGAGCATTCTTTCATGTGTTTGTTGGCAATCTGTATATCTTCTTTGGAGAAATGTCTATTTAGGTCTTCTGCCCATTTTTGGATTGGGTTGTTTGTTTTTTTGTTATTGAGCTGCATGAGCTGCTTGTAAATCTTGGAGATTAATCCTTTGTCCGTTGCTTCATTTGCAAATATTTTCTCCCATTCTGAGGGTTGTCTTTTGGTCTTGTTTATGGTTTCCTTTGCTGTGCAAAAGCTTTTAAGTTTCATTAGGTCCCATTTGTTTATTTGTGTTTTTATTTCCATTTCTCTAGGACCTGGGTCAAAAAGGATCTTGCTGTGACTTATGTCATACAGTGTTCTGCCTATGTTTTCCTCTAAGAGTTTGATAGTGTCTGGCCTTATACTTAGGTCTTTAATCCATTTTGAGTTTATTTTTGTGTATGGTGTTAGGGAGTGTTCTAATTTCATACTTTTACATGTACCTGTCCAATTTTCCCAGCACCACTTATTGAAGAGGCTGTCTTTTCTCCACTGTATATGCTTGCCTCCTTTATCAAAGATAAGGTGACCATATGTGCGTGGGCTTATCTCTGGGCTTTCTATCCTGTTCCATTGATCTATATTTCTGTTTTTGTGCCAGTACCAAACTGTCTTGATTACTGTAGCTTTGTAATATAGTCTGAAGTCAGGGAGCCTGATTCCTCCAGCTCCATTTTTCGTTCTCAAGATTGCTTTGGCTATTCGGGGTCTTTTGTGTTTCCATACAAATTGTGAAATTTTTTGTTCTAGTTCTGTGAAAAATGCCAGTGGTAGTTTGATAAGGATTGCATTGAATCTGTAGATTGCTTTGGGTAACAGAGTCATTTTCACAATGTTGATTCTTCCAATCCAAGAACATGGTATATCTCTCCATCTATTTGTATCATCTTTAATTTCTTTCATCAGTGTCCTATAATTTTCTGCATACAGGTCTTTTGTCTCCTTAGGTAGGTTTATTCCTAGGTATTTTATTCTTTTTGTTGCAATGGTAAACGGGAGTGTTTTCTTAATTTCACTTTCAGATTTTTCATCATTAGTATACAGGAATGCAAGAGATTTCTGTGCATTAATTTTGTATCCTGCTACTTTACCAAATTCATTGATTAGCTCTAGTAGTTTTCTGGTAGCATCTTTTGGATTCTCTATGTATAGTATCATGTCATCTGCAAACAGTGACAGCTTTACTTCTTCTTTTCCGATTTGGATTCCTTTTATTTCTTTTTCGTCTCTGATTGCTGTGGCTAACACTTCCAAAACTATGTTGAATAATAGTGGTGAGAGTGGGCAACCTTGTCTTGTTCCTGATCTTAGTGGAAATGGTTTCAGTTTTTCACCATTGAGGACAATGTTGGCTGTGGGTTTGTCATATACGGCCTTTATTATGTTGAGGAAAGTTCCCTCTATGCCTACTTTCTGCAGGACTTTTATCATAAATGGGTGTTGAATTTTGTCGAAAGCTTTCTCTGCATCTATTGAGATGATCATATGGTTTTTCTCCTTCAATTTGTTAATATGATGTATCACGTTGATTGATTTGCATATATTGAAGAATCCTTGCATTCCTGGAATAAACCCCACTTGATCATGGTGTATGATCCTTTTAATGTGCTGTTGGATTCTGTTTGCTAGTATTTTGTTGAGGATTTTTGCATCTATGTTCATCAGTGATATTGGCCTGTAGTTTTCTTTCTTTGTGACATCTTTGCCTGGTTTTGGTATCAGGGTGATGGTGGCCTCGTAGAATGAGTTGGGGAGTGTTCCTCCCTCTGCAATATTTTGGAAGAGTTTGAGAAGGATAGGTGTTAGCTCTTCTCTAAATGTTTGATAGAATTCGCCTGTGAAGCCATCTGGTCCTGGGCTTTTGTGTGTTGGAAGATTTTTAATCACAGTTTCAATTTCAGTGCTTGTGATTGGTCTGTTCATATTTTCTATTTCTTCCTGGTTCAGTCTCGGCAGGTTGCGCATTTCTAAGAATCTGTCCATTTCTTCCAGGTTGTCCATTTTATTAGCATAGTGTTGCTTGTAGTAATCTCTCATGATCGTTTGTATTTCTGCAGTGTCAGTGGTTACTTCTCCTTTTTCATTTCTAATTCTATTAATTTGAGTCTTCTCCTTTTTTCTCTTGATGAGTCTGGCTAATGGTTTATCAATTTTGTTTATCTTCTCAAAGAACCAGCTTTTAGTTTCATTGATTTTTGCTATTGTTTCCTTCATTTCTTTTTCATTTATTTCTGATCTGATCTTTATGATTTCTTTCCTTCTGCTAGCTTTGGGGTTTTTTTGTTCTTCTTTCTCTAATTGCTTTAGGTGCAAGGTTAGGTTGTTTATTCGAGATGTTTCCTGTTTCTTGATGTAGGCTTGTATTGCTATAAACTTCCCTCTTAGCACTGCTTTTGCTGCATCCCATAGGTTTTGGGTCGTCGTGTCTCCATTGTCATTTGTTTCTAGGTATTTTTTGATTTCCCCTTTGATTTCTTCAGTGATCACTTCGTTATTAAGTAGTGTATTGTGTAGCCTCCATGTGTTTGTATTTTTTACAGATCTTTTCCTGTAATTGATATCTAGTCTCATAGCGTTGTGGTCGGAAAAGATACTTGATACGATTTCAATTTTTTTAAATTTACCAAGGCTTGATTTGTGACCCAAGATATGATCTATCCTGGAGAATGTTCCATGAGCACTTGAGAAAAATGTGTATTCTGTTGTTTTTGGGTGGAATGTCCTATAAATATCAATTAAGTCCATCTTGTTTAATGTATCATTTAAAGCTTGTGTTTCCTTATTTATTTTCATTTTGGATGATCTGTCCATTGGTGAAAGTGGGGTGTTAAAGTCCCCTACTATGATTGTGTTACTGTCGATTTCCCCTTTTATGGCTGTTAGTATTTGCCTTATGTATTGAGGTGCTCCTATGTTGGGTGCATAAATATTTACAATTGTTATACCTTCCTCTTGGATCGATCCCTTGATCATTATATAGTGTCCGTCTTTGTCTCTTGTAATTGTCTTTATTTTAAAGTCTATTTTGTCTGATATAAGAATTGCTACTCCAGCTTTCTTTTGATTTCCATTTGCATGGAATATCTTTTTCCATCCCCTCACTTTCAGTCTGTATGTGTCTCTAGGTCTGAAGTGGGTCTCTTGTAGACAGCATATATATGGGTCTTGTTTTTGTATCCATTCAGCCAGTCTGTGTCTTTTGGTTGGAGCATTTAATCCATTTACATTTAAGGTAATTATCGATATGTATGTTCCTATTCCCATTTTCTTAAATGTTTTGGGTTTGTTATTGTAGGTGTTTTCCTTCTCTTGTGTTTCTTGCCTAGAGAAGTTCCTTTAGCATTTGTTGTAAAGCTGGTTTGGTGGTGCTGAACTCTCTCAGCTTTTGCTTGTCTGTAAACGTTTTAATTTCTCCATCAAATCTGAATGAGATCCTTGCTGGGTAGAGTAATCTTGGTTGTAGGTTTTTCTCCTTCATCACTTTAAGTATACCCTGCCACTCCCTTCTGGCTTGCAGCGTTTCTGCTGAAAGATCAGCTGTTAACCTTATGGGGATGCCCTTGTGTGTTATCTGTTGTTTTTCCCTTGCTGCTTTTAATATGTTTTCTTTATATTTAATTTTTGATAGTTTGATTAATATGTGTCTTGGTGTGTTTCTCCTTGGATTTATCCTGTATGGGACTCTCTGTGCTTCCAGGACTTGATTAACTATTTCCTTTCCCATATTAGGGAAGTTTTCAACTATAATCTCTTCAAATATTTTATCAGTCCCTTTCTTTTTCTCTTCTTCTTCTGGGACCCCTATAATTCGAATGTTGGTGCGTTTAATGTTGTCCCAGATGTCTCTGAGACTGTCCTCAGTTCTTTTCATTCTTTTTTCTTTATTCTGGTCTGCAGTAGTTATTTCCACCATTTTATCTTCCAGGTCACTTATCCGTTCTTCTGCCTCAGTTATTCTGCTATTGATCCCATCTAGAGTATTTTTAATTTCATTTATTGTGCTTGTCATCGTTTCTTGGTTCCTCTTTAGTTCTTCTACGTCCTTGTTAAATGTTTCTTGCATTTTGACTATTCTATTTCCAAGACTTTGGATCATCCTTACTATCATTATTCTGAATTCTTTTTCAGGTAGACTACCTATTTCCTCTTCATTTGTTAGGTCTGGTGTGTTTTGACCCTGCTCCTTCATCTGCTGTGTGTTTTTCTGTCTTCTCATTTTGCTTATCTTACTGTGTTTGGGGTCTCCTTTTCACAGGCTGCAGGTTCGTAGTTCCCGTTGTTTTTGGTATCTGTCCCCAGTGGCTAAGGTTGGTTCAGTGGGTTGTGTAGGTTTCCTGGTGGAGGGAACTAGTGCCTGTGTTCTGGTGGATGAGGCTGGATGTTGTCTTTCTGGTGGGTTCGTCCACGTCTGGTGGTGTGTTTTGGGGTGTCTGTGGCCTTATTATGATTTTAGGCAGCCTCTCTGTTAATGGATGGGGCTGTGTTCCTGTCTTGCTAGTTGTTTGGCATAGGGTGTCCAGCACTGTAGCTTGCTGGTCGTTGAGTGAAGCTGGGTCTTGATGTTGAGATGGAGATCTGTGAGAGATTTTCGCCGTTTGGTATTACGTGGAGCTGGGAGGTCTCTTGTGGACCAGTGTCCTGAAGTTGGCTCTCCCACCTCAGAGGCACAGCCCTGATGCCTGGCTGGAGCACCAAGAGCCTTTCATCCACACAGCTCAGAATAAAAGGGAGAAAAAATGGAAAGAAAGAAAAAAAGAGGATAAAATAAAATAAAATAAAGCAATTATAATAAAAAATAAGAAAAAAAAATTATTAAGAGTAAATTTATTAAGAAAAAAAATTTTTTTTAATTTTTAAAAATAGATTTATTAATTTTTTATATTAAAAATAAGAAAAAAATTATTTAGAAAAAATTTATTAAGAAAAAAAATTTTTTAATTTTTTAAAATAAAAAATATGAAAAAACTTATTAAAAATTTTTTTAAAAATAGAAAATAAGGAAAAAATTATTAAGAAAACATTTATTAGGGAAAAAAAAATTTTTTTAAGCCAAAAAAAAAAAAAAAAAAAAAGAAAAAACGGACGGACCTAACCCTAGGACTAACGGTGAGAGCAAAGCTATACAGACAAAATCTCACCCAGAAGCATACACATCTACACTCACAAAAAAAAGGAAAAGGGGAAAAGTTAATATAGCCTGCTCCCAAAGTCCATCTCCTAAATTTGGGATGATTCGTTGTCTATTCAGGTATTCAACAGATGCAGGCACATCAAGTTGTTTGTGGAGCTTTAATCCGCTGCTTCTGAGGCTGCTGGGAGAGATTTCCCTTTCTCTTCTTTGTTCGTACAGCTCCCGGGCTTCAGCTTTGGATTTGGACCCGCCTCTGCATGTAGGTCCCCTGAGGGCGTCTGTTCCCCGCCCAGACAGAACGGGGTTAAAGGAGCAGCTGATTCGGGGGCTCTGGCTCAGTCAGGCCGGGGGGAGGGAGCGGTATGGAGGAGGCGGGGCGAGCCTGCGGCGGCAGAAGCCGGCGTGACGTTGCAGCAGCCTGAGGCGCGCCGTGCGCTCTCCCGGGGAAGTTGTCCCCGGATTACGGGAGCCTGGCCGTGGCGGGCTGCACAGGCTCCCGGGAGGGGCGGTGTGGAGAATGACCTGTGCTCGCCCACAGGCTGTTTGGTGGCGGCAGCAGCAGCCTTAGCGTCTCATGCCCGTCTCTGGGGTCCGCGCTGATAGCCGCGGCTCGTGCCCGTCTCTGGAGCTCGTTTAGGCGGCGCTCTGAATCCCCTCTCCTTGCGCGCCGCGAAACAAAGAGGCAAGAAAAATTCTCTTGCCTCTTTGGCAGCTGCAGTCTTTTTCCCGGACTCCCTCCCGGCTAGCACCGAAGCCCGAGCCCCAGCTCCCAGGCCCCGCCCGCCCTGGCGGCTGAGCAGACAAGCCTCTTGGGCTGGTGAGTGCTGGTCGGCACCGCTCCTCTGTGCGGGAATCTCCGCTTTGCCCTCCGCACCAATGTGGCTGCGCTCTCCTCCGTGGCTCCGAAGCTTCCCCCCTCTGCTACCCGCAGTCTCTGCCCACGAAGGGGCTTCCTAGTGTGTGGAAACCTTTCCTCCTTCACAGCTCCCTCCCACTGGTGCAGGTCCCGTCCCTATTCTTTTGTCTCTGTTATTTCTTTTTTCTTTTGCCCTACCCAAGTACGTGGGGATTTTCTTGCCTTTTGGGAGGTCTGACGTCTTCTGCCAGCGTTCAGTGGGTGTTCTGTAGGAGCAGTTCCACGTGTAGATGTATTTCTCATGTATCTGTGGGGAGGAAGGTGATCTCCGCGTCTTACTCTTCCGCCATCTTGCCCCTCCCCATCAGTGATCTTTGATGTTACTATTGTAGTTGTTTTGGGGTGTCACACAGCATGCCCTTGTAAGATGATTAAGTTAATTGATAAATGTGTGTGTTCTGACTGCTCCACTGATGGGCCATTCCCACATCTCTCTCCTTTTCCTCAGGTCTCCCTATTCCCTGAGACATAACAATATTGAAATTAGGCTAATTAAAACCCTACAATGGCATCTAAGTGTTCAAGTGAAAGGAAGTCATACTTCAAGTGTCTCATTTTAATCAAAACCTGGAAATGATTAAACTTAGTGAGGAAGGTTGTCAAGAGCCAAGATAGATTGAAAGCTAAGCCTCTTGCACCAATCAGTTAGCCAAGTTGTGGATGCAAAGGAAGAATTCTTGAAGGAAATTAAAAGTGCTACTCCAGTGGACACATGACTGATAAAGTGAAATAGCTTACTTGCTGATATGGAGAAAGTTTTAGTGATCTGGATAGAAGATCAAACTAGCCACAACATTCCTAAACCAAAGCCAAATCCAGAGCAAGGCCCTAACTCTCTTCAAGGCTGAGAGAGGTGAGGAAGCTGCAGAAGAAATGTTGGAAACTAGCAGAGGTTGGTTCATGAGGTTTAAGGAAAGAAGCCATCTGCACAATATGACAGTGCAAGGTGAAGCATCAAGTGCTGATGTAGAAGCTGCAGCAAGTTATCCAGAAGATACATAAGAATTAATGAAGGTGGCTACACTAATCAGATTTTCATTGTAGATGAAGTAGCCTTCTATTGGAAGGAAAATGCCATCTAGGACTTTCATATCTAGAGAGGAGAAGTCAATGCCTGGCTTCAAAGCTTCAAAGGACAGACTGACTCTCTTGTTAGGGGCTAATGTAGCTGGTGACTCTAAGTTGAAGCCAGTGCTCATTTACTATTCCAAAAATCCTAGGACCCTTAAGAATTATGCTCAGTCTACTCTGCCTGTTCTCTATAAGTGAAAAAACAAAACGTGGATGCCAGCACATCTGTTTACAACATGGTTTACTGAATATATTAAGCCCACTGTTAAGCCCTACTACTTAGAAAAAAAGATTTCTTTCAAAATATTACTGCTTGTGTAATGTACCTGGTCACCCAAAGGCTCTGATAGAGATGTACAATGAGATCAATGAGATTCATGTTGTTTTCATGCCTGCTAACACAACATCCATTCTTCATCCTATGGATCAGGAGTAATTTTGACTTTCAAGTCTTATTATTTAAGAAATACATTTCATAAGACTATAGCTGCCATAAACAGTGATTCCTCTAATGGGTCTGGGCAAAGTAAATTGAAAATTCCTGGAACGGCTTCACTATTCTAGATGCCATTAAGAACAATTGTGATTCATGGGAAGAGGTCAAAAATATCAACATTAACAGGAGCTTGGAAGAAGTTTCCAACTCTCATGGATGACTTTGAGGTGTTCAAGACTGCAGTGGAGGAAGTAACCGCAGATGTGGTAGAAATAGCAAGAGAACTAGAATTAGAAGTGGAGCCTGAAGATGTGACTGAAAAGCTTTAACAGATGAGGACTGCTTCTAATGGATGAGCAGAGAGTGGTTTCTTGAGATAGAATCTACTCCTGGTGAAGATGCTGTGAAGATTGTTGAAGTAACAACAAAGAATTTAGAATATTACATAAACTTAGTTGATAAAGTAGCAGCAGGGTTTGAGACGATTGACTCCAATTTTGAAAGAAGTTCTACTGTAGGTAAAATGCTATCAAACAGCATTGCATGCTACAGAGAAATCATTCATGAAAGGAAGAGTCAAGCAATGTGGCAAACTTCACTGTTGTCTTATTTTTAAAAATTGCCAAAGCCACCCCACCCTTTAGCAACTTGCACCCTGATCAGTCAGCAGCCATCAACATCAGGGCAAGACCTTCCACCAGGAGAAAGATTATGACTAAGTGAAGGCTTAGGTGATGATTAGCATTTTTTAGCAATAAAGCATTTTAAAATTAAGATATGTACATTGTTTTTTAAGACATAATGCTATTACCCTCTTAATAGACTGTAGTATAGCGTAAACATAGCTTTTATATGCACTGGAAAACCAAAAAATTCATGTGGCTCACTTTATTGTGATACTTGCTCTATTGCGGTGGTCTGGAACTGAACCCACAATATCTCTGAGGTCTGCCTATAGTTAAACCTTTTTACTGATAGGGATGCACCATCAAAAAAATTGAGATCACTGTCCCATACATATAACTGCGTCTCAATCCCAGAATCCCAAGAAAGAGAAGATAATTGCTTTAGTTGGGTCAGTCTTCCATTTCTGATCCAATCAGCTATGGCCCAGGGAGGAGGGTGGCATAATACAGTCATCCTGAATATCTGAGTGTTCATGATTCCAGTCACAACAATTACATGATTTCATGGGGAAGCAACATTTATCATCACATGAAAATATTCTTCTACTTGTAAATTTGCCTCCTCTCAAATATCTATCCTGCTTCATGCCAGCACCTGCCTCTCCACTTATCAACATATTTTCCCAGTTTCACTGATGACTATTGTAACCTTTGACAGTATACATGCAAACTCATTTTAAATAGGTTGTGAAGTGAAATTGTCACTCCTGCAAACGTTTTAGGATTTCATAAAATTGAAGAAAATGATGTTGGAATATTGCTCAAATCACACATAAATGAGGTTTGGGAAAATCAGATAAGGTAACAATTGAAGAGAAAACCAATAAGGGTTATAGCGTGATAGGTTTTCAAAGCAAATGATTTGAATATAGAAGGATATTGACCCTGGTAAATTAATATGTCCCTGAGTATTTTTTTTTTTTTTTTTTTTTTTTGCAGAAATGACCCTGTTTATTTTGCAAATAAATCACGGTCTCATATTTTAAGAGCTTTTGTGACAGCAAAACACATCCCCACAATCCGTACACATACACTTCAATGCATGTCCCACCCCCCTACCCCCCAACTGCTGAAGCTTGTCATTCAGTGTTGACAATCCAAACAACATTCTTCTTTCTTTAAAGAACAGCAACCAGCAGTCCTGCTCAAGAGGGGGCCGGTGCACAAGACCACCAGCTACAAAGGGAAGGTGATGTGGGCGCGGCATGTGGCCACCAGAATCCTAGGAAGCAGACATTATGAATGTTTTGGAGGATGAGATGTCGTATCGATTGGGAGATGTGCTGTGTGTGCTGGAACAAAGAGGGGGAACTCTCTCGTGAAAAATAGCCTTCTGCAAGAGGGAGTGGGGAGGGGGGTCCAGGAGGTAGCAATTAGGGCGCTGGCCCTACTTTGTTCCCTTGGCTGCAACAAAGGAGGGAAGAAGGGGAAATGACCCTGTTTATGATCTTACTACAAAAATTGACCATGAAGTAAAGGATATTATATAATGCTATTATACTCTTTTGTTTAAAATTTGTCCCCTAACATAAATATTTGAGTTGTTGAAAGACTTAGTACATAATTGTGCCAATTAGAACCTAATTAAAAAGTAAGATAAAACAAACATATTTTCTTAAATTTTAATTTCATTTATTAAAGATAAAGACCTAATCAAATGTTTTCCCCTAGCTGTTTACTAGGGGATTTTGTTCCCTATTGAGGATCTGATGCTCAGTTTACTGGTTTTGGGCTGACCCTCCTGAGAGCTGTGGGTGGGAAGTGGTGTTCTGTACACAAACCTTTGCACCTTCTTTGACTAATTCCTGATCATTTAACTCTTCAAACCTGATACAGTTTGAACCCTAATCCTTCAGGGTCTTTCTCGGTGTCTAATTTGTTGATGTGAAAAATTAATTTGAGCCAAGGTGCTTGTAAAATACAATATAGCTCAAAAGGTTATTCTTTCTTCAAAATACCTTCATTTGAATAGCAGCCCTCAGTGCCTAAAACCAAGAGGTAAAAATAGTAGAGGTTTGGAGGTTGAGAGAGATGATTATAGGCAGGGGGGCCTTTTCTGCCACATGCCACCGGGAAGTGCCTTGTCTTCACCCTTTGCAGAAGGCCAGCTCTGCTGTTAGTTTGTCTCTGCACCATCAACTCCAATACTACATGTGCCCCTGGGGTGGGATCTTTGCACACTCTTCCCCACATTGACATTTTGGCCCTAACCCTCCCACAGAGAAGGTATGGCAAATACAAATAGATTTCTTTGTCCTAGATTATGCCATGGCAGTGAATATTCCTGTACCACATCAGGGAATTCGTTTATCACCATTTAGCTTTTGACTGTTTACTATGAGTTCTCATGACCCCCAACAGGTCCCAGTGTGTACCTTATGTATATGCCTATGAATGACTGTGCATGTAAGATTAGTAGCAATATCTTGGTGCACATAAAATGGATCATTTTTCCTACTTCTTATGCTAAATACAATTGATTTCATTAAATGGAGTCTTGTTTTCATTAGAGAGCACTGAGTTATGAAATTGTCGAGCATCGTGCTCTAGATACAAAGAATATTTCAGATTTGGTCATTCATTCTTTAAAAAATACCTGGAGTAGACATTTCTGTATAGCTCAAACTTAGGGAAGATATTATCATTTTTTCCCTCTGTCACTTCCAACACCATGTGCTTTTATACCTGCTGTACTGTCAGAGAAATTTGAGCAACTTTCAGAGTTAGGAGCTTCGGGGACAATTCTGTTAGAAAAAAACCCAGGGGGAAACAGTAAGGGCTAAAGACCCTTACTTTAGCCAATACACACAAGAACATGAGGAAGTAAATGTTTGCTGTGGTTTTATTAGACGCTCGTTAGCTGCACCCCTGAGCCCCAAGGTCCCTATAGGAATGAGGTGTGCCTCATCAACATGAAATCTTTTTAAAGTCTGTGCTCTCATGGGGCAGACTCAGAGTGCTATTGTGTTTAAAATAATACAGTCCAGCTTTTTTTTTTTTTTTTTTTTGGCTGCTCTGGGTCTTCGTTGTGGCGCGTGGGTTCTTCTTCTTTGCGGTGTGCGGGCTTCTCTAGGTGTGGCGCTCAGGCTTCTCTAGTTGTGGCGCACATACAGTCCAGCATTTAAAAAGTAATTTCCAAAGGTCTTAGCCCTTAACTCCCCTTTCCTGAACTCTGCAAGGGGAGATAAGGAGACCACAGTCATATATCTTTGACATCTCCTTTTCTCTTCCATCCATTTCCCTTACACTGAAGCAGCTCCCCCCATCTCTCTCACCCCAGTCGCCCTCCAACAAACACCTGTATCCCACCAGCTCTTGCCCCTGTGCCTCTTGTCATCCTCACCAGCTCCTTTCCTCTGGATTACAAGACCCAAAAGAGCTTATTTAGCAAAGCAGGACCATCCCAGGCTGGGAGGTGGAGTGAGGAGGGTCAAGATGGAATTCACTTAAGCATGGAAGGAAGAGAAAGGCTGGAAACCAACATACATGAACTAGTTCCCTCTTATCAGGTACTTCATGTGCACCCCTTAGAGATTCACTCTCAGGGTGTCGAATCTTGGGTTTTGTTGTGGTGACTGGGAAAAGCAGGAATGAATGGCAGCTTTCAGACCCTCACCCAGGTCCGCCTTTGGGATGCTATTGCTCCTGCTATGTGACTGTGGGTTGAAAGCTGTTGCTCTGGGACACGTGTTTCAGTAACTGGCTCTGGCTGCCTGCCAGTCTGCTCCTGACATGCCTTTGTCATGGCCTTTCCCACTGGCACTAGGGGATGTCCCCTCTAGATGGTACTTTTGGGATGGCTATCTTTCTTTTCCACTCCTCTGATGCCCTCTTCTGGAGTGGGTCTTGAGTTTGCATATTCAGTTGGTAATTTAGGTGCAAAGTCTATTTTATGACAGTGTGAGGCAATTCAGGGACACCAGTACACATGGGTAAACTAAATTAGAGCTACAGAGCTTCACTAACTAGTCCATCGCTTTTACAGCCCCTGCTTTGTGTCATCCCCAGGGCTGCCTTTAAGCCCAACCCTGACCTCACTTTAGGTGCAGCTTCTCAGGTGGATTTTAATGTTTTCTTTGCTTCCTCCTTCCCCAGCTTCTTGGTCAAGTCTTCCTTTTATTAGTCTTCTCTTCAAAGGGCAGGGGAATTGCCCTTTGTCTGCTGTTTCTTGATCTCAATTTTTTTCTTTCTTTAAACAAAACGTTTTCTCATTATATGTGGAAGTCAAAGATACATACTCACTATAGAAATTAGGAAAATACAAAAAAGTGTGAAGACAAACCATCTATAATCATCCGTAATCCTAGAAAAAACCACAGGCAAAATCTGGTGAATTTTCTTTGCTTTTACATAATTGCAAATATTCTGTATATTCAGATCTGTAGTCTGTCTATTCTCCTCATCTTTTCTTCTGATTTACTCTATATGAAGTCCTACCAAAGTCATGATGCTGTCACTGCATTGTTATTTGCATGTGCATGTGCATGTGTGTGAGTACACATACACATACACACCCACACACACCCACACACACACACTGTAACTGGTGTCTTTGGTTCAGGTGCTGAACTCCTGGCCATTCTACAACCTGGTTCACAACACTCTACATTTTGGCCTCCTTTTACTAAACAGTTACTTTTTTCTTACATGTTGTGTGCCCCCTTCTTGACTTTTAGGTATATATATGGATTCTGGTTGATTAAAGAAATTATTATAAGATGTCTAAAGCCTAACTTTTTTTTTTTTTTTAAACTTTGGGTTTATTTATTTATTTATTTTTGGCTGTGTTGGGTCTTTGTTTCTGTGCGAGGGCTTTCTCTAGTTGCGGCGAGCGGGGGCCACTCTTCATCGCGGTGCGCGGGCCTCTCACTATCGCGGCCTCTCTTGTTGCGGAGCACAGGCTCCAGACGCGCAGGCTCAGTAGTTGTGGCTCACGGGCCTAGTTGCTCCGTGGCATGTGGGATCTTCCCAGACCAGGGCTCGAACCCGTGTCCCCTGCATTGGCAGGCAGATTCTCAACCACTGCGCCACCAGGGAAGCCCTAAAGCCTAACTTTAAACTGGGTAACAGGTAATACTATGAACACATAGAGGGAGTCCCACTTTTTCATAATTGCCTATTGACCTGTGGCATTTGGAACCTCAGTCTCCATGCTCCTCAGCCTAAGCTCAATTGCTTATTCCCAGGAGTCTGCAGCCTCCATCAATTGTTAGGAAACAAGGTCTGAGCACCCAAGGAGAGTTTCCTGTTATTCTCTTGTAAAGTGATGACAAGGAGATTTGATAAAAGCTGAATGAATTTTTAGTCGAGGATGTTCTGTTCTTAAGCTACAATTGTTGTTTTCCCTTTAACTCTAGAAGTGATTCTACCAAACAAAAGAAACTTTAATCTTCATATGTGTATTATTATTTTATTTTAAAAATTCTCCTTTAAATGTGTAATTTAAAAAAGACTTATGCATCATTAAAGGCAATTTTCTTTTGTCTTGGGACTGGTTATATATGAATGTCAGAGGGGGAAGATTCACTTTAAAAGTGAACCTTCTGGGATGCATTTATTCTACAAAGTGAGATACACCTTGCAGTAAATATAGAGAAGACCATGAAATAGCCAATTTAAAAATAATTTAAAATTTAAAAATGCTAAATCAAACTCTTGGTTGTTAAGGTGTGTTACCTAAATGATGTATATTTGATCTTCAAAATTTAACATCACTGAAGGTAGCATAAGAGAGTAAGGATTAGATGGTGTTTTGGAGGGATTTAAGTTAGACATTAGAAGCTTTGCAAAATTCGGAGAAACCAGTATCTGTGATCATAGACAAGAGAGGCCTTATCTTGCGATCTGTTAATAAGAGAGCAATCTGTCTCCTTGTATTACCCTTCAAGGAATTAACATCGTGATTCAGGAATGCCTCTTTCCAATCAGTCATATGCCCTGCAGGTGACTATGAGTCTTGGTTTTGAGTATTTTGTCTGGATAAGGAATGTTGTTATAAGATTAATAGAAAATAAATATGGTTTCATAAGCTACGTTTTTCTTGCTGTCATGTATGCTCCAATAAGCTAAATTAACCTTCAACTTAATTCCAGTGGAAAGATCAGATTCAACATGCACTGCACTGAATAGCCATAGGGTGTTTATTGTCTGTCATATTTTCTTCCTTTGCACTAGAACTGCAACTTGACGTGACTGATGGATGTATGCTAGAGGTACCCATAGAGCAGATATCCCAGGGCAACAGTGCACGAACTAGAATGGGAATCAGGTAGAACGGGTGGAAGGAACCTTGGCTGTACTGATTCCTTGCTTTACTGCTATTCCAGGTGGTGTTGGTCCACGAGAGTATACCTTTCTTATTGCCTGTATCAGAATCGGAATGATGCTCTGGAAGCCAAAACTACCGTGCTACCAGCAGTGGGTAAGGATGCAGAATGTCTGTTCAGCAGGTCAGAAGGTAACTCTAAGCTCTGTGAGGACAGGGCCCAGGTAGGCCTTGTTTTTTGCTGTACGCTGAGTACCTAGCGTAGTTCTTATCTAGTATAGGAACCCAATGAGTGTACTGTGGAATTACTAAAGGGAGTTTATTGCTCCATGGCCACACTTGTCCCCCTCCTCAAGGGTTCTGGCTGAGTCTCTACATAGAAACTCTAGAGATCTCTGCATTAGAGCATCCAGAGTCTTTGTCTGGACAACCAGAGGTATGGCTCTGCAGCCCTGGCTGGGTTCTGGGGCCAAGGCTGGCTTTGGGAGTACAGACAAAGGACTTCTGCAGACAGCATCGGGGGAAGCCAGGGTCAAGAACCAAGCTGATTTCAACATCAATCTGAAGGGCCTGTGCACAGAGGCAAACTCAGGTTTGAGGCACAGAGATGGAACAAGTGGACTTGGAAGATTGGTAGGAGGCAGGCTCGGACAGACTCTTAAAGTGCTACATGGAGACAGAGTGCTTTTATGAGGCAAATTCATCCTCACCCAGAACACCGAGCCTCTGAGGACATAGAGTACCTTTGAGTGGAAACTTTTCTACATGCGTCTTCTTGATGCAGGGCCCCATGTCCCCTATCCACCTCTCTCAGGAACTTGCTTTATTTCCTGCCTCAGGCCGAAGGACCCAGGAAGTCCCTTTAGAATCCAAATAAGGTTCTGGCTTTTCCTTCCCAAGCAGAGTAGCAAGTTCTAGAATTGGCTGTGGCCTCAGCAGGTACCATCCAAGTGTTGCTTCAGTAATCCGGCTCCCCAGGACTCGCAGGGGTCTGAGATTGATGCCAACAGTCCCAGGCTCAGCCCTTCAGGAAGGGTTTGGCGTCATTACGAGCCCTTGGGATTCACAAGCTGGTCCCCACGGCTTTTCCCCTTGGTGGCTTCTGAGGGCACCAAGGATAAAGACTTCATGCCAGATGGTCTCACCTTAGGCTCTGTGAAGGCAGCACTCACAGAACTTTTGAGGCTTTAAAGAATTGCCCATTTTTGATGCTGAGCTTATCGCTTGAATGCAAGCAGTTTAACAGAATTAACAGCAGTACCTTGGATGCGAGATGGTTTTTAACCTGCAATATTTTTAGGATCCTGCCAGTGCATCCCAAGGCTCCTTGAGGCAATTAAAACCATGCCCTTGGCAACATGCAGACTGTTTTGTCAGAGTTTGAATTTTTTCTTAGTGCACTTTCTCATCACATCTGGAAGAGGTTTGACTGGTGCTCAGAGAGGTAGCTTCCTATGGGGGTTCTTTTGAATTCTTGATCTACTGTCTCTGGCACCCCATAGACCATGTTGGTGATGTTGTGGCAGGGCCCCAAGTGCTCCCCAGCACCTTCATTTTCTTCCAAACCAACGAGGTTTGATTTACTGGGCAAATCCAGCAGCTAGAAGAAACTACATAAACTGTTAGGCCACAGGGAGCCATGTTAACTAAAAGGTATCTTGTTGACTCGCATGCAGAAATTTAGGCAATGGGAGACTCAGGGCCATTTTAAGTTTGCCGTAAATTCTTTTGGAGGCTTCATCACTTAGACCAAACATATTAAAGTGCACCCACATCGCAATTAAATCTAAAGTTTTCCATAAAAATGGTGAAAACATTTTTGTAATTTTGCTTTTAAAATTATTTGCCTATGAATGCCTTATTAAATTTACAGTTGCTTTTGTCTTATTGTGCCTACTCAGGAAATCTTATAAAACAAGAGAATCTAATTCACAGAAATTATTCTTACATGTAATGAAATTTTTTATGAACAATAAATTGATCAATTAAAGAAGCTGACATAATGTTACATTTTGCAGGCAGTTAATTAAATACTTATTAATTTCAGTTTGCTTTTGTGTACCTTGGAGCCAATTCAATTTTTTCTCCCATTGCCCCCTGGAAAACTTGTGGGCCCCAAGCACTGGGCTTTTTGGGCCTAACGGGTAAAACAGCCCTCAGGGATTTGACTCTGATGTTTGGCTCAGGAATAAAGATTTAAAGGTTACAGGATCACTGTTTCAAACGTTAAAGGTCTTTCATGTCAAAGAGGAATAAGACAAATGCTGTGGTCCTCCACAAGACTGGAGCGGAAAATTCTCCAGAAAAACATATCAAAGAGGCTGTCCCAGGAGATATATGACCTGGAAGCATTCAGTGGGAGCTGGAGGGATTTTTCATGAGGCTGCGAGGTTGGAGAGGGCCAAAGATTTAGAGTTAGAAGATCCAAGTTCCAGTCCTCGTGCCAATCATTACTTATGAGACTTTGAGCAAGTCACTTAATCTTTGTATTTGTTTCCTCATCTTATAAAATGGAGATATGTCCCTGCTTCCCTCATCACACAGGGTTGCTGAAGATCAAAGTGAGATAACTTCAAACTCAAGGTGATAAGTTCTACACAAATGTTAAGCCCCATTCAACCGTTAGTTAGAGTTATAAATCCTATTCTAGGATACTAGGGGAATGCCTAGTAGGCTTATGATAGAGTC
Organism: Eubalaena glacialis; assembly: GCF_028564815.1. Classification (NCBI taxonomy): domain Eukaryota; kingdom Metazoa; phylum Chordata; class Mammalia; order Artiodactyla; family Balaenidae; genus Eubalaena; species Eubalaena glacialis. The sequence continues at coordinate 81,628,799 of NC_083724.1, read as the reverse complement.
AAGGCTCTATAAAGGCAACCTAGTATGGACTGTGTGTTTTAGAAATAAAGAATTAGAACAGGATTAGAGCTGAAAGAGATGTTGGACATTGAGTCCCAAGCTCTTATTTTATACATAGAGAAATGATGTGTAACATAATTGAGTGACTCACAAAATGATTTCTATTTATTTATACCCTGCCTTGTTTCATAAAGGATTTCAAGTGGATTGTTAGAATAGGTACAATGAAATAGGGAAATCTCAAGTAAAAATGAAGTTGTGATGGAGAATAAGTTAAAGTATAACGGCCAAGTAAAAGGCAGAGGGGAGTTACAGTGACAATATATAAGTTTTATAGAGTCAATTAAAAATGAACAATAACTTTGGCTTTGAGCTTCCTGGTTAGCCAAAGCAAAACTAGAAACCAAGCTAGTGATAGAACCAGCATCAGAACCCAGTCTTAGACCAGTCTGCTTTTTGTTCCATTTAAAAATTTCTTTTTATTGAATTTACTTTTTTTGGTCTTAAATTTTATTTGTTTGTTTGTTTTGTTTAGCATTCTTCTTCTTTCTCTCCATTGGTTCAGTTTGTGGGGATGGCTTTTGTGAGGAGAGTGAGAGCTGCTCCATGTGCTCAGTTGACTGGGGAAGGTCCACTTCCTACAGATGCCTGGGTGACGATTGCCTTTCCAATCTGTTTGGTCTCTACTGCCTCCACCTTGACCAATCTGGGATGATTGAATCAACATCTCATGCTGAATTTTCCTGAGCTATTTGTTTTTTATGTTTATTATTCTGTATCAGGATCTGACATCTTTTTAGAGTTCTCTGCTGTCAAAAGTCTTTGAAATTATATTATCCATCCCTATTACTTCACAAATGAGGGAACTGAGGTCCAGAGCTGTTAAGTGACTTGCCCAAGGCCACACAGCAGCAAATGACCTTTACTGAGCACCTACATTTGTCCTTATTTAATTCTTACTACAAATCTTGATAATTAAATATTATTATCCCTTTTTACAGTTGAGGAAAATGAGGCACAAAAAGGTGAAGTGCTTTGCCCAAGGTTACAAGTGAGAGAACTGGGACTTGAACCCATTCTGTCTAGGTCCAAAGTCCATTTCTTTGCACAACCTTCCACCCAGTGCCGCCTCTTAAGATGGTGACAGAGCACTTCTCTGGGCTCTGAGTCTAGTGCTCTTCCCACTTCACTTTAAAGATAGTCTCGGGCCCTAACTCCCTTGGGCTGGAGAGGTGTGCAAGACTAGTCCCGGAGTTTGGAAAGGTCCACAAATCAGTGTCTCGCTATGCTTTTTGGGGATTATTTTTTTGGCCAGTGGAGTCAATCTCTATAGACAATTCTGATTTTCAGATGGATCCTTTGGTTGTCTGAAGCAAATGGTTTATATCCACGGTTTTCAGCCATTTTATTAAGATGTACTGTGTGGGGCAATGAGTTTTCACGTGCCAGTAATTTATAATAGTTAAAGTAATCTGGGGCTGGTGCACCTGGGGATTACAGAATTGGCAGCTGGGACCTCTCCCAGAGCCTCATTGATGGGAATAGGGCATGCAGCACATTCTGCATTGAGGCCATTGTAGCTAAATGGCCTCAATCCTATCTCTCCATCAAGCAGTAAACTTTTTTTTGTACTTAAACAGTGTTTAGTTACTTACTAATTTATATACCACCATGTTCCACAAATAATATAAAGCAACTCAATTATGATATTTATATAGTTCTTTACATTTAGTGTATTTTAGCAGGTTTCATTTAGTTCTAACAATAAGTTTCTGAGACCAGCGTTAACAGCCCATTTTTATTGTCAAGCGGTAAATTTTAATAAGCGTATCCTGCCACACTGTGTATAGAACTCTGTACTTTTTATTCTTATTTTACAAAAGGCAGAGTTGTGATGTCAAAGAGCTTAATGTCTAATAGAGAGGGGAGAGCTAACTATCTTAAAAGAACAAAACACACACACACACACACACACACACACACACACAACCATATCAATGATTGCCAACTAATCTGGCTTGAATCTTTGTTGACACTTGTTATCATGCAGATTGGGGGGGAAAATCATCTTGTAGTCCAGTCCAACATGGAGTCCCATTCAATGAATAACAGACCAGCAAATAATAATTATAAATAAATTAAGCATTCTTGCTATCTCTCCTGAAAATGCCATAGAAGGACATCTTAAAAATTCTATTTTTTCTACCTCAAAGTATCTCCCCTACACAGTAGCTGCTCCAAAGTTCCTCTTCTCCACTATACAAGCTTCTCTGCAAATCTTTACTCCATTGAACTCAAATAACTCGCTTATCTTCTAACTCTTCCTTCTTTGCTCAGCTCTTCATTATGTAGGTCAGTGTAGCCTTTTTGGTGATTTTAATTTTCCTTCTTCCCCCATTATCTTGGTTCCACACAGTACAGAAAGATCTAGGAGCTGATCTGGAAGTTAACTTTCTCTTTATATAGGGATGGGGAGTGGTTTGGGGAAAACGTGGGATACTCATGCATTTTTTTGGTTCTCTATCAAATCAACTTCAAGTGCATCCACTGTAGTAAATTCAAAATCTCAAATTCTTACCAGCTCATGCTCTAATATATGGACTCCTCTCCTGTCACTTGGTGTGTATCTAGAAAATTAACAAAGTACATCTAAATATTATTCTAGAAACTATTATTAGAAAGGCCCAGTTACACCCAAAACTTATATTGTATATTCTGAAACTAAAAGTCAATGGTTTGGCATTTTCTGTTGTTTTGGATTGTTGATGCTAATGTTTTCCTCGTTGGGATGGATAATAAAGCTTATTGACTCTGGGTTGGGGGCAAAGTGTGTGCGGGTGTGTGTGAGAGAGAAATAGCTCCTTGGAGCCTTTAGTAAGAGAATGGAAAGGAGTTCACAAGATTGCTGAAGAATGATTCTAGAGAAGCAGGGGCAGGGTGGGGAGGAAGAGTACCAATAGCTTTTGGATGGCTAGAAAACCAAGTATTTTCTTTTTTTTTATTTTGAAGCTGAAGTGTACAGTGTATCAAAATTAAGGATTTTAACGAATCTAAAAGTCATGTGACATTTAAAAATTGTACTGAATTCTCAAATCTTTGGCTTTTCATTTATATGTCTTTGTTTGTTTGTTTTGTTTTTTTAAAAATTTTTTATTGGAGTATAGTTGATTTAAAATGTTGTGTTAGGGAACTCTTCTCAATACTCTGTAATGACCTGTATGTCTTTTTAACTGAAATCCTGTTAAACCCATTGCAATCGACCTTGCTAATGAGCACCATCATCTTACTGGTAGTCTCACTGTTGCTAGCGATGAATAATTAAGTACTGATTTTGTGCTGAATGCTATTCTTTTCATTAATTTTTACTGTAAAATATTTAAATCATATTTCAGTCTTTGTTTTTTTGTTTTTTTTTAAATCAGTCATCAATTTTATTCACATCACTGTATACATGTCAATCCCAATCGCCCAATTCAGCACACCACCATCCCCACCCCACCGCAGTTTTCCCCCCTTGGTGTCCATACGTTTGTTTTCTACATCTGTGTCTCAACTTCTGCCCTGCAACCTGGTTCATCTGTACCATTTTTCTAGGTTCCACATACATGCGTTAATATACGATATTTGTTTTTCTCTTTCTGACTTACTTCACTCTGTATGACAGTCTCTAGATCCATCCACGTCTCAACAAATGACTCAATTTCGTTCCTTTTTATGGCTGAGTAATATTCCATTGTATATATGTACCACAACTTCTTTATCCATTCATCTGTCGATGGGCATTTAGGTTGCTTCCATGACCTGGCTATTGTAAATAGTGCTGCAATGAACATTCAGGTGCATGTGTCTTTTTGAATTATGGTTTTCTCTGGGTATATGCCCAGTAGTGGGATTGCTGGGTCATATGGTAATTCTATTTTTAGTTTTTTAAGGAACCTCCATATTGTTCTCCATAGTGGCTGTATCAATTTACATTCCCACCAACAGTGCAAGAGGGTTCCCTTTTCTCCACACCCTCTCCAGCATTTGTTGTTTGTAGATTTTCTGATGATGCCCATTCTAACTGGTGTGAGGTGATACCTCATTGTAGTTTTGATTTGCATTTCTCTAATACTTAGTGATGTTGAGCATCTTTTCATGTGCTTTGTGGCCGTCTGTATGTCTTCTTTGGAGAAATGTCTATTTAGGTCTTCTGCCCATTTTTGGATTGGGGTGTTTGTTTCTTTAATATTGAGCTGAATGAGCTGTTTATATATTTTGGAGATTAATCCTTTGTCCGTTGATTCGTTTGCAAATATTTTCTCCCATTCTGAGGGTTGTCTTTTCGTCTTGTTTATGGTTTCCTTTGCTGTGCAAAAGCTTTTAAGTTTCATTAGGTCCCATTTGTTTATTTTTGTTTTTATTTCCATTACTCTAGGAGGTGGATCAAAAAAGATCTTGCTGTGATATATGTCAAAGAGTGTTCTTCCTATGTTTTCCTCTAAGAGTTTTATAGTGTCCAATCTTACATTTAGGTCTCTAATCCATTTTGAGTTTATTTTTGTGTATGGTGTTAGGGAGTATTCTAATTTCATTCTTTTACATGTAGCTGTCCAGTTTTCCCAGCACCACTTATTGAAGAGACTGTCTTTTCTCCATTGTATATCTTTACCTCCTTTGTCATAGATTAGTTGACCGTAGGTGCGTGGGTTTATCTCTGGGCTTTCTATCTTGTTCTATTGATCTATGTTTCTGTTTTTGTGCCAGTACCATATTGTCTTGATTACTGTAGCTTTGTAGTATAGTCTGAAGTCAGGGAGTCTGATTCCTCCAGCTCCGTTTTTTTCCCTTAAGACTGCTTTGGCTATTCGGGGTCTTTTGTGTCTCCATACAAATTTTAAGATGAATTGTTCTAGTTCCGTAAAAAATGCCATTGGTAATTTGATAGGGATTGCCTTGAATCTGTAGATTGCTTTGGGTAGTATAGTCATTTTCACAATATTGATTCTTCCAATCCAAGAACATGGTATATCTCTCCATCTGTTGGTATCATCTTTAATTTCTTTCATCAGTGTCTTATAGTTTTCTGCATACAGGTCTTTTGTCTCCCTAGGTAGGTTTATTCCTAGGTATTTGATTCTTTTTGCTGCAATGGTAAATGGGAGTCTTTCCATAATTTCTCTTTCAGATTTTTCATCATTAGTGTATAGGAATGCAAGAGATTTCTGTGCATTAATTTTGTATCCTGCTACTTTACCAAATTCATTGATTAGCTCTAGTAGTTTTCTGGTGGCAGTTTTAGGATTCTCTATGTATAGTATCATGTCATCTGCAAACAGTGACAGTTTTACTTCTTCTTTTCCAATTTGTATTCCTTTTATTTCTTTTTCTTCTCTGTTTGCCGTGGCTAGGACTTCCAAAACTATGTTGAATAATAGTGGTGAGAGTGGACATCCTTGTCTTGTTCCTGATCTTAGAGGAAATACTTTCAGTTTTTCACCATTAAGAATGATGTTTGCTGTGGGTTTGTCATATATGGCCTTTATTATGTTGAGGTAGGTTCCCTCTATGCCCACTTTCTGGAGAGTTTTTATCATAAATGGGTGTTGAATTTTGTCAAAAGCTTTTTCTGCATCTATTGAGATGATCATACGGTTTTTATTCTTCAGTTTGTTAATATGGTGTATCACATTGATTGATTTGCGTATATTGAAGAATCCTTGCATCCCTGGGATAAATCCCACTTGATCGTGGTGTATGATCCTTTTAATGTGTTGTTGGATTCTGTTTGCTAGTATTTTGTTGAGGATTTTTGCATCTATATTCATCAGTGATATTGGTCTGTAATTTTCTTTTTTTGTAGTATCTTCGTCTGGTTTTGGTATCAGGGTGATGGTGGCCTCATAGAATGAGTTTGGGAGTGTTCCTTCCTCTGCAATTTTTTGGAAGAGTTTGAGAAGGATGGGTGTTAGCTCTTCTCTAAATGTTTGATAGAATTCACCTGTGAAGCCATCTGGTCCTGGGCTTTTGTTTGTTGGAAGATTTTTAATCACAGTTTCAATTTCATTACTTGTGATTGGTCTGTTCATATTTTCTGTTTCTTCCTGGTTCAGTTTTGGAAGGTTATACCTTTCTAAGAATTTGTCCATTTCTTCCAGGTTGTCCATTTTATTGGCATAGAGTTGCTTGTAGTAGTCTCTTAGGATGCTTTGTATTTCTGCGGTGTCTGTTGTAACTTCTCCTTTTTCATTTCTGATTTTATTGATTTGAGTCCTCTCCCTCTTTTTCTTGATGAGTCTGGCTAATGGCTTATCAATTTTGTTTATATTCTCAAAGAACCAGCTTTTAGGTTTATTGATCTTTGCTATTGTTTTCTTTGTTTCTATTTCATTTATTTCCGCTCTGATCTTTATGATTTCTTTCCTTCTGCTAACTTTGGGTTTTGTTTGTTCTTCTTTCTCTAGTTGCTTTAGGTGTAAGGTTAGATTGTTTACTTGAGATTTTTCTTGTTTCTTTAGGTAGGCTTGTATAGCTATAAACTTCCCTCTTAGAACTGCTTTTGCTGTGTCCCATAGGTTTTGGATCATAGTGTTTTCATTGTCATTTGTCTGTAGGTATTTTTTGATTTTCTCTTTGATACCTTCAGTGATCTCTTGGTTATTTAGTAACGTATTGTTTAGCCTCCATGTGTTTGTGTTTTTTACGTTTTTTCCCCTGTAATTGATTTCTAATCTCATAGCGTTGTGGTCAGAAAAGATGCTTGATATGATTTCAATTTTCTTAAATTTACTGAGGCTTGATTTGTGACCCAAGATGTGATCTATCCTGGAGAATGTTCCATGCGCACTTGAGAAGAAAGTGTAATCTGGTGTTTTTGGATGGAACGTCCTATAAATATCAATTAAATCTATCTGGTCTATTGTGTCATTTAAAGCTTCTGTTTCCTTATTTATTTTCAATTTCGATGATCTGTCCATTGGTGTAAGTGAGGTGTTAAAGTCCCCCACTCTTATTGTGTTACTGTCGATTTCCTCTTTTATAGCTGTTAGCAGTTGCCTTATGTATTGAGGTGCTCCTATGTTGGGTGCATATATATTTATAATTGTTATATCTTCTTGTTGGATTGATCCCTTGATCATTATGTAGTGTCCTTCCTTGTCTCTTGTAACATTCTTTATTTTAAAGTCTATTTTATCTGATATGAGTATAGCTACTCCAGCTTTCTTTTGTTCCATTTGCATGGAATATCTTTTTCCATCCCCTCACTTTCGGTCTGTATGTGTCCCTAGGTCTAAAGTGGGTCTCGTGTAGACAGCATATATATGGGTCTTGTTTTTGTATCCATTCAGCAAGCCTGTGTCTTTTGGTTGGAGCATTTAATCCATTCACGTTTAAGGTAATTATTGATATGTATGTTCCTATGACCATTTTCTTAATTGTTTTGGGTTTGTTTTTGTAGGTCCTTTTCTTCTCTTGTGTTTCCCACTTAGAGAAGTTCCTTTGGCATTTGTTATAGAGCTGGTTTGGTGGTGCTGAATTCTCTTAGCTTTTGCTTGTCTGTAAAGCTTTTGATTTCTTCATCAGATCTAAATGAGATCCTTGCTGGGTAGAGTAATCTTGGTTGTAGGTTCTTCCCTTTCATCACTTTAAGTATATCATGCCACTCCCTTCTGGCTTGTAGAGTTTCTGCTGAGAAATCAGCTGTTAACTTTATGGGAGTTCCCTTGTATGTTATTTGTCATTTTTCCCTTGCTGCTTTCAATAATTTTTCTTTGTCTTTAATTTTTGCCAATTTGATTACTATGTGTCTCGGCGTGTTTCTCCTTGGGTTTATCCTGTATGGGACTCTCTGCGCTTCCTGGATTTGGGTGGCTATTTCCTTTCCCATGTTAGGGAAGTTTTCGACTATAATCTCTTCAAATATTTTCTCTGGTCCTTTCTCTCTCTCTTCTCCTTTGGGACCCCTATAATGCAAATGTTGTTGTGTTTAATGTTGTCCCACAGGTCTCTTAGGCTGTCTTCATTTCTTTTCATTCTTTTTTCTGTAGTCTGTTCCGCATCAGTGAATTCCACCATTCTGTCTTCCAGGTCACTTATCCGTTCTTCTGCCTCAGTTATTCTGCTATTGATTCCTTCTAGTGTAGTTTTCATTTCAGTTATTGTATTGGTCATCTCTGTTTGTTCTTTAATTCTTCTAGGTCTTTGTTAATCATTTCTTGCATCTTCTCGATCTTTGCCTCCATTCTTATTCTGAGGTCCTGGATCATCTTCACTATCATTATTCTGAATTCTTTTTCTGGAAGGTTGCCTATCTCCAGTTCATTTAGTTGTTTTTCTGGGGTTTTTTCTTGTTCCTTCATCTGGTATATAGCCCTCTGCCTTTTCATCTTGTCTATCTTTCTGTGAATGTGATTTTTGTTCCACACGCTGCAGGATTGTAGTTTTTCTTGCTTCTGCTGTCTGCCCTCTGGTGGTTAAGGTTATCTAAGAGGCTTGATGGGAGGCTCTGGTGGTGGGTAGAGCTGACTGTTGCTGTCTCAGTCTTTGTTTTTATTTTCTTTCTTTTTTTCTTTAGTGGTTTCAGTATCAGATACAAAAGATGTTTGGGTAGAAATTTAGATGGTAAGTTTCACTCATATCGAAAAAGGTTTGTAAATGACCAGAATCAGAATTTTATTCCCAAGCCCCTCATACACCATGTTCCCAAATGTGGACTCAAAATTACATGAGATTAGAGGATCTGTGTCTTTGGTCCTGACACTCTAGTGCCTGTGGTTCTTAGGCCAAACTCACATGAGGCTTCTGGAGAATACCACCAAGATTTAGAGAAAGATAAGAGTTGGGCCAGTGTATATTGAATGCACCTGCTGAGAAATGCTGACTGGTGGCAAAGATGAGTGAAAGATAGCCCTTATATCACACTTCTAACTTTTGCAAGGACATTGTTGAAGGTTATAGATCTTGTTCTCTCTCTCTCTCTCTCTCTCTCTCTTTTTATAGTAACACACTAAAAAATGGGAGAAAGGGACAAAAGATAAAATCTCCCTTTGGAGGCTGATGAAAATTGTCAGATTAGATGGGCTCTTTGGGAATCATTACTTCTTATAATGCTCTGCATATACCCAGAGAACACAGGAAATCACATGTCAAGGTCACTATGCTCAGCAGAAAATTTCCTTAATGCCGAATGCAAACAAGGCTTTGACTATCAGCCCACCTCATTAGGACTGTGTGCATTCTAGCTCTACTTTTCCTACTTCTGCCAGCTGTGGAGCCTCAGTTCAAAGGCCCTAGTGCTTTTGACAGTAATGGTGATGGTTGATACTTTTCTGTCAAAATTCTGTCAGTTTAAGCATCCAAACAGGTTCAAGGTTGGTGCCTCCCAGATTAGAGCCCACCCTGCCCTCCACTGCGCCCCCAGAAGGCAGACCAGTTTTCCCCTTGGGATCACGGAAACCTGTTGTACTTAGAAAACCAACAGTGATGGCTCTGCCGTTTCAGTCAGAAATTCTGTCTTGATGTTCAGAATGATCATGTCCCCTAGTTATGGTTTGGAAAGATAATCAGGCTTGCAGCCAAGTTTGAAGAAAAACAGTGCCCCCAATTCATTGCAAAACAGTGAGTGATTGGCGTGCCTGTAGGAAATAAGCCAGGCAAATTCTTACCAAGGAAAGTCATTAGTAAGTTCCAGGTTATTTTACTTGCTACTCTTATGGAAAAGGAGGGGAACATATATTCATTAGGTGATTACTTTGTGTCAGGTGCTGTGCTAGATGCTTTATGCATTCATTTTAACCCATAGCATAACCCTGTCAGATGGGTATCGTGGGTATTATTGTCTCCTTGTAGAATGAAGAAACTGAGGCTCAGAGAAGTTGTCACTTGGTCAGGAGCTTACAAGTAGTGGAGTTAAAATTCTAACCACCTCTGACCTTAAAGCCTTATTCTCTCTCATGACGTTCTTTCTGAAAAAAAAGCAAAAATTACAGAATATACCATTGGTCTCTTCTGTACTGCTTGGTGTCCTTCCATAGCTGTTTGACCATTTAGCCGGGAACTAACTCTTTAGGTATTTACAGTGTGTAGAAGGGATTTGTGCATCTGATAAGGCAGTATATGCCAGGAGTGGTTTATGTATTATCGATGGGAAATTTTAAAACACTTTAACAGTTGTGTATTTATTTTAATACATATTAGAAAAAAATTAACCAGAATATCAGCTTGTGATTTTAGACAAGTAAATAAAATAAATAAGCTCTTTTACAGAAACACATGAAGTAGATAATAGTGGTTCACAGATATTCCAAAAATTGTGATAATACCATGTGACTGATGGTGTTTGGGAATCATCATGATTAGGAATGGACAAATAATGTTAGTCCCTCTCAACTCTGAGAGACAGTGAGCCTAATTAGCCTATGGTCACTTCTCAATTACCCAGAGACTGTGTTCAACAAATTAGAATCCCTAACTAAGCTCTGTCTGCCACCCAGCCCATTCTTGGGGCACCAAATCTCACTGCCACTTCATATAAAATCAGGAATTCAAATTAATTTGAGCCTCAGCCTATCCAAAATCTAATCATGCAGATAAATGGAATGCAACAAAAGCAAAAGAAAAGGATTTTTAGTTGGCCCAACTTTTGGGATTCTGAGGATCACAGTTATTATAAATATCCATGTAAATGGCATCTCTTTGCCAAGAAACTCTACCTCTGTTTACTTTTTAATTCTTTTAGACAGTGGCAGCAAGTAGGCAAATTATTTGAACCTAGGTTCTAGACTCAGCTCTATGACCAGCCAGGTGTGTGACCCTGGGGGCCTTGTTCTCAAAGGTGCTTTCCCTCTCTAGTGCTGTAGTGAACAACAAGCCATAGGTGACAAGTCCTTCAGCACCTGCAGAGGAGGGTGACTGACAAAGAAGAACAGATGAGTCATGTTTTTCTGGGGACACCTGCTGGCTTTAAGGGTCCGGGGCTCAGCACAGGCTGGGCTCTGTTCAAGTTCCTTTGCTCCGTCAAGCAGGTGCAGGTGGCAGCAGGGGCAGGGGAGCCTAGGGATCCAGGTATGATGCCAGTAGGCGGCTGAGGTAAAGCCTAGATGACAGATGGTAGAGTCTGAGCCCAGAGGCCCCCAGAGTCCACATCAGTCAGAAGCCTGCCCTGCTTGCTTCTCAGGAAGGAGTGAATGGTATCTAGAGACCCTGGTCTTCTCTGAATGGCTGTATAACTGCTTAGCTATGGAAGGTGGCCTCATTCTTTCTCTGCTTTTGTCTCTTGGTTAAGAGCTCAGAATCTGAGTCACATGGGCCCAGAGTAAATTATTTACTAGTTGTGTGACCTTAGGCAAGTGTGACCTTACTTGCTATCAGCTTCAGTCTCCTCAGCTGTAAAATGAAGATACTAATAGTACCGCCTTATAGGGTTGTTGTGAGGATTAAATGAGATAATACAGATAAAGCACAGTGACTGGCTCAATAAGTGTTAATTATTATTGTTATTATGAAGTGATAATACTTACGTGGGATTAAGTTGTTCTACTTCCCAGTGACCTGGACTTATAGCCAGCTATTTCATTTTAATCAACAGTACTATAACATTATTTGAGTTTAATCACAAGTTAATTTGAGTCCAAGTCCTTGCTCATAATTCTCAAATATTGAGGGAAATTATGATTATTATTATATGGTCAAATTCCCCCCTTCCCACCATTCTCCTCCTTTGCACCATCTCACAGCTCAGGAGCGGACAAGGTCTCCATTACTCTGGGCCGTGCCTCATCTCTTAGAGGACAAAGGCCAGCCTGGCTGATGACTCTCCTCATGCCTCCACATACAAATTAGCCTGCAGGCCCCTTCTTGTTGCCTGCCTGAATCTCCAGGGAACATGGAGGGTTATTCATAGTGTTGGCTCTGACCATGGTGCCTGAGGACATGGATATATTTTTAGTGTCTCCTCCCTAGGGTCTGGCTGAAAAGGTCATGCCTATATTTTATGCCTAATGTCAATTTCTGAATAAAGAACTTGTTTCTGTTAATAGGGCCCAAGCAATGTCAGGGTGTGGGATCCCCCTCCCACTTTGGAATGTCATTTTGCTAATGACCTGTAAGGAAGGTGCTTTGTAAAACCCAAAGCAGTTTATAGAAGTTCTTATGAAGGAGAATGAGGGACTGTGTCAAAGACTGCCCTGGAGAAGAGGGTTTGGTGCATTCAGGCAGCTTCAGGGAGCTGAACTAGGGCCACTAAGTAGATACAGGGAGAGGTTTTGCATTCCACGTTTTCTACTCATCAGAGTGAGCAGGAGTGGAGTGCACCCGGACAAACAATGAGCTTCACTCTTGCATGGATTCACACAACATGTGGGAGCAGGAGACTGGATGAGATGGGCTGAGGGCCCCTCCACTGCTAAGATTCAGTGATTCTGGAGTGGGTGGTGGTGGGAACTATTCTGTATGTTGGGACGGGGCACGGAACGAAGTGGACACCAAAAAATAAGTGCAGGAGCCTTGAAAATAAACCTATCTATGGCCACATTTTCCAGGGAATGACTCTGTGTTTCAGTCTCTCCATTAAAAAAATGGTTATTGGTTTATTTAGGTTACAAAAATTTCTTCCGAAGTCAATTTTGGTAGGTAATATTTTTCTAAAAGTATCATTTTTAAATATATTGGCAGTACACAAGGATTCCCTTTTCTCTACATCCTCACCAACCTTGTTATTTCTTGGGTTTTTGATAATAGTTGTGCTAACAGGTGTGAGGTGATACCTCATTGTGGTTTTGATTTGCATTTCACCAACGGCTAGTGAAGTTGAGTGTATTTTCATGCACTTGTTGGCCATCTGTATGTCTTCTTTGGAAAAATGTCTATTCAGATCTTCTGCCATTTTTTAATCAGATTTTTTTGATATTGAGTTTTATGAGTTGTTTATATATTTTGAATATTAACCCCTATCAGATACATGACTTGCAAATATTTTCTCTCATTCAGTTGGTTGTCTCTTCATTTTTGTCGATGGTTTCCTTTGCTGTGCAGTCTCCATGTCTTTCTTAATCAACGAATTTCATTTGTCTGCTATAATAGTTAAACTAAATAGGACTAACATACATTTTTCATTCTTCCCCAGATTTCAGTAATAATTATCCTAGATTCATCTTGTTGGATCTTAACCAGTCAGATGCCTCTTGGCACATGAGAAAACTGAGGTGGGGTGGTTAAGTGACTTGCCTAAATTGTATAGGCGGTGAGTGGCAGAGCCCAGACTTAAACCTTCTGGTTCCTGGTCTAGGGCCCTGTCTGGTAAACCAGAAGCTCCTACCGTGGGCATTGAGAAAGCTGTGAAAACCAGGGCTCTGGGCTGAGCAGGAGTGACACACAAGCCCAGAAGGCCACCTCCTGCAGGCGTAAGTCCTTCCTCTCAGGTAAAGCCCTGCACATGGTAGGTGCTCATCAGACGTTCATTGACTTGAACAAAGCAATCCTGTCAGTGCTGGCACCTAGTTAGCGCTCCGTAAATGGTTATTGAGTGAAAGCAGCACAACTTTCAAGGGCTTCAGGGAACTGACGCCAAAGCTCAGGACACATGAAAAGGCCCATGGCTTGTTCTCATGATGTTCTCTACTCCTGCGTTTGTGTGTAGGTTCAACCCTGGGCTGGTAACGAGGCTTCCTCCATGCTCTGAGGCCTCCTGCCTTTACCTCCATTGTGGGCTTGAATGCAGATGAATCTTTCTGAGGATGCTTCCTACAAACAAGGTATTGAGCCCAACAGGAGCTGCAGGTCATCCAGGTTGAGTCATTAGTAGATGACAAGCTGCCCCCCTCCTGCCATAGCCTGGCAGCATCCCTGGTGTGGGAGCATTCAATCTCTTTCTGCGATTAACCAACTGTAGTTTAGCTGTGATCAGCAGAGCTCCCAGTCCAAGAGGTGGCTGGGCTCCAAATCCAGCTCCTTGAAAGTTCCTAACTGGGCTCCACCTGTCAGGAGGTAATGAAGAGAGACTTATTGGTATTTTTGAAGTGCAACTTTATACTTTTTGATAACTAGTTAGTAGCATATTGGAGCTCTCTAATTTTGCAGCCCAGTCACAGGATGCTTATGAAAGGTATTTATAACTTTCTAACTGTGATCTTATTCCTTACTTATTGCCAAGTAGTCCTCATCTGTTTTTGTCTATGAATCAACAAGTGTGTGTTCAGTGTGGGGCAGGGGCACGATCCCATTATTGTTCTAAGCGTGAGCTGCAGCCAGTGGGCTCCCTGGGACACTATTCAAGCCAGAGGCAAGACCCTGGTTTCCTAGGCAGAAACTGTAGCCTTGGAGAATTGTCTATTATCTTTTCTCTCCGCTCAGCATAGTTGATGTCCTCTTACTTTTTCTGGGTGAGCCCTTAGACTAGAAATAATAAGGAAATGCAGACTATTCATGTTATTGGTGGTATTAATAACTAGTATTTGTTAGGGATCTACTTTGTGCCAACTATTATGCAAGCTGTTTTATATGTATTATCCTTAATTCTTGAATCCTACAAGGTCAGTTTTATTTTCTCAACATTATCTGCAAGGAAACCGAGGCACAGAACTGTTGAATAAACTTTCCCAGGGCTTTCAAATAGAGTAAAGTGGAGTCAGGATTAGAACCCAAGTCTTTTGGATTCTAAGCACATTCCTATTAAGCCAGGCTTTTCTCAGTGCTGATTAAAAGTAGTACAAATTTAACTTAATAAATGTCTGGATTTCTGGGTCACATGGTGGTAGATTACTCAGTAGAGTACCTGGTATGCTTCCTTCCAACTTCCCATTAAAATAACAATTATAATGGTTCTATGGCATCCGTTGTATCTTTACCCAGCTTCAAGAAAATACCTAAAAAACAAAGAAAAGGATAAATACTCAAAACTCAAATTGACAGTTTTTAGTATGATTTGAATCTGCTATAGAGACAATTGTATATGGTCAATATTCTGTCAAGTATTGGGGAGGAAGTCTATTCAATTAAAAATATTCTCTTACCCCAACACAAGGCAGTCAAGTTTTTATATTGAAATCATTCACCTAAAAGGTACTTCTTTTTTTTTTTTTTAAAGTTGAATCTTTTTTAAAAAATTTTTATTTATTTATTTATTTATGGCTGTGTTGGGTCTTCGTTTCTGTGCAAGAGCTTTCTCTAGTTGTGGCAAGTGGGGGCCACTCTTCATCGCGGTGCGCGGGCCTCTCACTACTGCGGCCTCTCTTGTTGCGGAGCACAGGCTCCAGACGCACAGGCTCAGCAATTGTGGCTCACGGGCCTAGTCGCTCTGCGGCATGTGGGATCTTCCCAGACCAGGGCTCGAACCCGTGTCCCCTGCATTGGCAGGCAGATTCTCAACCACTGCGCCACCAGGGAAGCCCTAAAAGGTACTTCTGACAAACTTTTCCCTTCAGATTTCTAAGTAATTTTGAGATTGTCTGATTCAAGCATCACAGGCATTGTGATTAAGTAGTGCTATTTCTCAGAAAGCCCAGCCCTTATCATAACATCCAATCCATTCTAACAGGTCTAGTATAGGTTTAGCTAGAACAGGTTTTGCTAAATCCTGCTTGACATGAAAGTAGCTTCTGAAAATATGATTTCCAAAAATTGTAGGAACAGTGAAGTTGGGTTGACAAAAACCATTCGTGGATTACCTTTGCTTCACTACATATAAAAGCTGGGCTGCTTGCCTGAGAATGAGAGGGGAAGAGGGGAGAAGATAACTTGTTGTTTCCCCATTACCTGCTCCCTGCCTCAGAAGCCTTGGGGCCATGCTAACAAAACGATTCTCAATTTCATTTGAAAAAAATTGATAAATGAGAATGTTCAGGGACTTAACAAAAATAGTACCAAGGGGGAGTATTTTCACTCTTAGATATTAGAAAATAATAGAAAATTAAAGTAATTAAAAGAGTGTTGCTGAAAAAAGACCTGGGCAAATAGATTTGGAGTAGAATAGATAAGTTTGAAATGGATGAAAGGATATATATGAAATAAATGCATGACAGAACTCAAATATCAGTGAAGGAAGTGTAGGGGAGCAAAATTTGCCACCCCAAAATATTTCTTTGGCATGTGGATTATTTTAAGCTGAAAACAATCAAGGCCCAAAAGACTCAGAAAGAACCTTTAACTTTCCCCCTCATTGCCTGAAAGAATGTAGATAGAGGACCTGTTCCAGGAAAGGAGCTATCCACCATAGGTAGCTATGGTATGAACTAGGTGTGTGGACAGGGAAGAACTTAGCAAAGTCTGTTTGTTAATATTCCTTTCTGTGTTCCATTGTCTCTGCATTTCCCAGCAAACATTCATTTACCAAAGATTTGCTTTTCCATCACTGTGTAAACTGCCTTCCTTCTCTTTGAAGTCCCAAACTACCACCCGCTGAAGATGGTATTTAAGGTGAGGGTTTTGGCCATTTTGGCGAGTTACTCAGTTCTCCTGGGTCTCTTCCATCTATACATGTTATTAAACTTTTGTTTGATTTTCTCCTGTTAATCTGCCTCATGTCAATTTAATTCTTAGACCAGCCAAAAGAATTTAGAAGGGTAGAGGAAAATTCCTTCCTCAAGCAGAAGGAAAGATTATTCAATCAGTTGTGCTGCAACAATAGATTAGTTGTGTGGGTAAAATCAAATTTTATCCTCACCTCACTCTATTTCCTAACTTAATTCTAGATGGTTTAAATAATCCATTGTAAAAAGTGAAAGCGAAATAAATTTTTAGAAAGGAGTTTACAAGCTTTGGATAAACTCAAAAAGCAATGGATAAACTTGAAAAGAAAATATTGATAGATTTGTCTGCATTAAAAGACGAAAATATCTTACGCATTTGATCCTTCTAGGAATATCCAATTAGATTAATAAGTATTAAAATGCTTTGCACACTGCAAAGTGGAATCATTTAAATATATTGGAGTAACTGGTAGGAGGATATAATCTATTTATTTGGTGATTCCAATTCAAATTCTGCCTTTATCCCGATTTTCACGTGCGCATGCTAGGTTCATGTTCATTAGAGCTGTTTTGTTTTAATAAAACATAACTGGTAATTTACTCCCTACCATGTTTTCACAGCAAATGTATCCATCACTTTTTTGAGAATGAAAGTATCACCTAATATATATTAATCTATTCTTTTAAATATTTCCTACTTGAGAAACACAGAAATGCTTTGGCATAGATCCTTAGGACTTGGAATTGTAGTAAAACTAATGGGTCTCTGGGTTGTTGGAGAAGCTTTAAGGTTAGGGAGGGAGTCGTGCAGAGTGGAGATAGAGCAGAGCCACAGAACCAGGGAAAGGGACTAGGCTAAGTCATATTTTGTTTCTTTTTTTTTAATTAAAAAATTTTATTTATTTAATTTATTTATTTGGCTATGCCAGGTCTTAGTTACCTCACGTGCGCTCTTCATTGCAGCACGCAGGCTCTTTTAGTTGCAGCGTGCAAGATCTAATTCCCTGACCAGGGATTGAACCTGGACCTCCTGCATTGGGAGTGCAGAGTCCCAGCCACTGGACCACCAGGGAAGTCCCTAAGTTTCATTTTCTTAGGGAAAACAGCATGGGCATTGAAACACGCAGATATGGATTGAATCTTGACTTCTCAGTTGCTAACGGACATCTCTGGGCAAGTTACTTTACTTCTGTTCTGTTCAAAGAAAATCATAATAGTGCCTACCCTGGCTGGGTTCTTATTAGGATTAACCGTTACGCAAGAGGAAGTGTGTAAAGCAAGGAGTCAGTGCCCTGTGTAGTTCTCTTCTCTTTCCCTGCCTTTCTTTCTTGGACTTTCTTTAGCCATTCAGCCCTCTTTATCTAACTTATTCAACAAACTTACACTGAAATCTTACTCTGTACTTGACTTCTGGAAGGTACAGGGACTACAAACAAGAAAAAAGACATGGTAGTTCCTATTCTCGCAGTATCTGGAGACCTGGATATAAGACCCATATACCAAAACAAGGCATTAAGAGAGCTTTATACAATTCTGTGCAAGCTCTGAGAAGTCAGTGCCTGGGGAAGCTGGGAAAACAATCTAGGAAATGTTATGAAATTTTGTACTAAAGTGGTAATCCCCACCTCTGCCTCCTCATCTCTTACTCCTCTCAGAGGCTCGAAACTAACAATGGGGACCCAGAGGCAAGGTTTTCAGCAAGAAGGACTACAGCATGTTAATATAGTTGGTACTGCTCCGAATTCCTAAACACCCCCCCCCCATCAAAGAATGTGTCTTCTACATTCTTGAGCAAATTGATGTGCCCATCAAACCAGCTTGTCTTGGGAGGACACTGCTCAGCTTTACCCATGGATGAGGAGGGAACACAGTTCTGACCTCACACAAATAAGAGTCTAAGTGGCATTTCTTAATACAGTGATGGTAGGACTGTGGCCATAGGAGGATCAAGAAGAAGACATTCACTTTCTCCAAGGTGATCCATAGGGAAGTGAAGCAAGTAAGGTAAGCAGAAACATGGGGCTGGCGGCCTTGAGGAATGACCCCTGTTGGGAAACCTGAGCTGCACAATGGTTGTCTGCTGTTAATAGGTGACCCTTCATCCTATGAAGTGGATTAGGAGTCTTAATCTTGGAGAATAAACCTTTGTTTTTGAACCTCTGCTTCTTGGGTTATCATTTCTTCATTGCTGTTGTTTTCAGGGCTGTAGTTTTGCAGAGCTACAGACCTTCTGTGTAGGTGCCTCTTGCATTGTCGGACAACTCTAAGTTTACAAATCTTCCTTATCCTGAATGCCAGTGGGTCTTCCACCCATTGGTCCTTATGCTGAGTCTGATCTGTCCTCAGCTGCCATGTCACCCACGGAATGCTTTCTATGCATCATTTCTACTCCTTACCTCCAACTACTTACCTCATTTGATGGGTAGGTATTATTACTTGATTTTGCAGAGGAAGAAACTGGGATTCAGAGAGGTTTATCAACTTGCTTGAGGTCACAGAACCAATAAGTGGCCCAGCCAGAACTTATGCTCTTCTCTGACTGACTCAGTAGCCTATAGTTTTATCACTACACTATGCTATTTAAAAAATAACTTTTTTCCTTATTGTGGTAAAATACATACAGAATAATATTTACCATTTTAACCTTTTTAAAGTGTGCAGTTCAGTGGCATTAAGTACATTCAAATTGTTGTGCAATCATCAGCTATCTAATTTTTAAGCATTTAAAGACAACAGGGACATCCAAGCCTATTGGTAGTGGGCCACAAGAGCTTTAATTAAGATAATTAATCTACATTTGTGTGGGCCAGTGAATTTCCAGTTGGTAACAATGGCTTGATGAACATTATTTGGATGTGACTCACATGCTCATCTGAATTTGGGAGCTTTATTTATATTTATTATCTTCTGTCAGGAACATCAGAGTCTTCCAACTTCAGGAAATTAAGCGAGAATATCTCACTATTATGTTGTTAATTATGTTCAGCTTTAATTATAATTGCTAATTGATTCCAGCCTACTGCTTAACATCTGGGTGCAGCAGGCATACCGTAGTAGTGGAAGGCAGGTAAACACACCAGAGAGCTCATATGGGTTACCTAATTAGATAAATTAGTGGTGCTGAAGACCTTGGGTAGTCCACCTTGGGGGCAGCAGCATGCTAGGTTTCTGGGAAGGATGGGTATCAGGACTTCCTTAAGTTTTCTCTTCACCAGGCTGAACATTCTTGTTTTTCCTCATAAAACTCAGGTTCCAAAGCCCTTTATTGAGTGCACTGCTCTCCAGCCTGTTGACTAACATTTCTTTCTAAGTGTGGCATCTGGAGTGGGACCCACCACTGTCACCATGATCCTGCCAGAACAGAACAGAACACACCTCCCTAATTTTGGACAGCATTCCTCCACCCACACCACCCTAGATAGCATCAGCCTCTTGTCACTGCCTTCATGTTGCTGGCTCATATTGAACTTGTAGTAAGTTCAAACTCAACATCTTCTTCATATATATTATTGTGGCACTAGGCCTTGCTACTTATGTCCTTGCAAATTGGCCTTTTGGACTCAAGGGTAAGATTCTGTCTCTATCAAGGATGGGAAATATATGCAATGCCCATGCCCATGGACCTTATTAGAATGTTTTCTACTGGGCCTGGATAGTCCTCAGAATCCTTCTCAACACAGTGCTTCAGTTAGTCATTACCAATCATCTCTCAGAGTTGGCACATAAATAAAAACCTAATAGCCTTTCTTACTTTTCATTGATTCATATTATATTTTATTTTATATTTAACCCATCATGGCAAAGGATAGATCAGGATTCATTAAGGGCTGGAAGACTAGGGTGATGACCAGTGTGTTATAATACAGCTGGGTAGAATTTTTTGTTTTTTGTTTTTTTTTTAATTTTTAATTTTTAATTTTTAATTTTTTTAATGCTATTCTTGTCTGCTTACATTCTTTTTATGTATGTATGTATGTAAGTATGGCTGTGTTGGGTCTTCGTTTCTGTGCGAGGGCTTTCTCTAGTTGTGGCAAGCGGGGGCCACTCTTCATCGCGGTGCGCGGGCCTCTCACTATCGCGGCCTCTCGTTGCCGAGCACAGGCTCCAGACGCGCAGGCTCAGTAATTGTGGCTCACGGGCCGAGTTGCTCCGCGGCATGTGGGATCTTCCCAGACCAGGGCTCGAACCCGCGTCCCCTGCATTGGCAGGCAGATTCTCAACCACTGCGCCACCAGGGAAGCCCGTAGAATTTTTTAAAATTAATTTTTATTGGAGTATAGTTGATTTACAACATTGTGTTAGTTTTAGGTGTACAGCAAAGTGAATCAGTTATACATACATATATATCCACTGTTTTTTAGATTCTGTTCCCATATAGGTCATTACAGAGTACTGAGTAGAGTTCTCTGTGCTATACAGTAGGTTCTTTTTTTTTTTTTAACATCTTTATTGGAGTATAATTGCTTTACAATGGTGTGTTAGTTTCTGCTTTATAACAAAGTGAATCAGTTATACATATACATATGTTCCCATATCTCTTCCCTCTTGCATCTCCCTCCCTCCCACCCTCCCTATCCCACCCCTCTAGGTGGTCAGAAAGCACGGAGCTATACAGTAGGTTCTTATTGGTTATCTATTTTATATATAGTAGTGTGTATATGTCAATCCCAATTTTCCAATTTATCCCTCCCCCTCTTCCCCCTTGGTAACCGTAAGTTTGTTTTCTACATCTGTGACTCTATTTCTGTTTTGTAAATAGGTTCATTTTTACCATTTTTTTAGATTCCACATATGAGCGATATCGTATATTTGTCTTTCTCTTGGATAGAATTAATATCGCAAATGTTTAGAGAACTTGAATGTTGTTTGCAGCAAAAGCACAATAGTTTTTTATTATTTAAAAAAAAAACACACATTTAAGACCTTATTTTGTGAACAGGTTGTGCTAGAAACAACTATTTGTAGAAATCGTGATTGCATTTCCCTTCAGTGATTCAGCTCCTTTATACTCCCTGCCACTCCTCCCTGCCCCGTGTAGCTGACTTTAGATTCAGGAGAGAAAGAGGAGTGGGGAGTAGGCACATTGCATTTTTTTCCTGTTTTCTTACTCCCAAGACTAATGGGGAGTAATATGTCAGCATTCATTTCCCTCTTCAGATTAAAAAAAGGTAGGGAATGAATAGGGAGACACTGGCTGGCAGCAGTTTATATTGGTTAGCAGATACTCGGTTGGGTTAAAGTTTGCAATTTTGCAAAATAGTCCTGATACTGAAACTAGTCTTTCAGGTACAAAGTAGCCTGCAGTACCTGGCAGCCACATGCTGTTGAACTTCCAATTCTTCACCTTTGCAAAGGGCCCTGTGGCTTGCCAGGGTCAGCAAACCAAAGCATCATTGACTTGAGGTGTATATAAAAAGCATATCATGGATTATGAAGCAGGGAAGAAGTGATGGTTCTTTTAATATGCCATACCTCAGATATTTTAAATATCTCGTCTTGCCATCAGGAAGGTTTTCCTCATGTGCCCTTGACTTGGTACCATTCTAATGTTGATAGAGAGTATTTTCAGAACCTGGTTTCCAAGAACTCTTAGTTAGATGTTCAGGGTGCTATTCATCTCTACTTCTCTTTCTGATCTGACCAATGGGGAACACTTGTAAGGGATAATAGACAGGAAAGTATCACTTTTTTCGTAGATAGACAAGCTCCTGATATGCAACGTAAACTTTGGTAAAAGCTAGATTAGAGGGATTTCCCTGGTGGTGCAGTGGTTAAGAATCCACTGGCCAATGCAGGGGACACGGGTTTGAGCCCTGGTCTGGGAAGATCCCACATGCCACGGAGCAACTAAGCCCGTGCGCCACAACTACTGAGCCTGTGTGCCACAACTACTGAAGCCCGCGCCTAAAGCCCGTGCTCTGCAACAAGAGAAGCCACCTCAATGAGACGCCCTTGCACCGCAACAAGAGTAGCCCCTGCTCGCTGCAACTAGAGAAAGCCTGCGCACAGCAATGAAGACCCAACGCAGGCAAAAATAAATAAATAAACAAATAAATTTATATATTAAAAAAAAGCTAGATTAGAGAACCTGACTCTGGTGTGAAAAGTTGAAGTGCATGCTTCCACCACCCAGCCCAAATCTAAGGCATTAGATTCACATGCTCAGCCCCATGACAGAGTGAGCAAGTGAGGAATTGGGCCTGCAGTCACTTCTCTCACCATCCACATGCCAAGACTACAGGCCTGCCACACCCACCTAGTCATAGGTTGAACAAGAAGAATGGCAGGCCTGCCGCACTTAGGAAAAACAGCCCAGGGGGGCTTACCACGTGGAGCAGAAACAGAAGGGGCAGTCTTTAATACAGTAATGCTGTTCACCATTAATTGTAGCACAGTGAGCATGAACTCTCACCCATCACATGGTCTACCCCCTCAGTGGAAAGTGGATCACGGGTAGGAGAGACCAGAGCATTCATCCAATCCTCCTAACAGAGGGGAGAGGGGGCGGAAGGTCCTTTATCTGCTGTACAACCAGCATCAGTATTCCTCCCCTCACCAGAATCAGTTTTGAAGAGTAATGCTCTGTGCTATCCCTTGGAGGATGTCTTGTTTGTGATCTAATACAAGGATTGATGACTGGGGAAACAAGCTTTAGGCTGAAAAGATGGTGGAATTTTGACTGGAGAAAAATGTTATGCCTAGAAAACTCCCCATGGACAATCTGCAAGTCAATCCTTGGTTTATGCAAAACAGCACCTGTGCCTCCGTGCTGATGGTGCAGATGTAGTAATTAGCCATGCGGAAAAGCCAGCTGCACGCCTGGGATTCAGGGAGAGCTTTCTCCTTCTCCAGGAGTGGGGTACTGCAACTTAAAGAGAAACAAACATATGAGAGGCCAGTGTGGAAAGGCTCTGAAAAATCTGTGACTACTTGGCTTGTGAAAATTGCCTTTTGTTTTCAAAGGAACAACATTTTTGAGAAAAATGAAACTTTTCTCAATGTGAGATCTTTCCTCTTTGTATTTGTATTTTATATTGGAATACAGTATGGCGTTAAAAAACCATGAATGAATTTTGGAATTCGGCAAAGTCAGGCTTAGGATCTGGCTCTCTTACCTATGGGGGACCTTGGCCAAGTTACTTTGCCTTTCTGA
Source organism: Eubalaena glacialis (assembly GCF_028564815.1). NCBI lineage: Eukaryota > Metazoa > Chordata > Mammalia > Artiodactyla > Balaenidae > Eubalaena > Eubalaena glacialis. The sequence continues at coordinate 81,605,204 of NC_083724.1, read as the reverse complement.
GCCTCAGTTTCCTCATTCAGAGTGGAGATAATCATAGCTACCAGGCAGGGTTTTTGTGCAAAAGAGTGATGTTGGATGTAAAGTGCCTGGCCCAGAATGAATTGTGATGATGAGGTATGTTTTTTTCTAAATACTTTATTCTGCATCACAATGGGTGGATTTGCAAGCTTTATTTGTGCCCAACACTAAATCTAGAAGGATGTTTTTTTCCTTTATGGTTCAGAAAAAACTAGGCCAAATTTTAAAGTGGGAATTAGGAGATCGTGTTCCAGAAAGATCCTTTCTGGTCTGTATTATTGATTTCCCCAGAGAATTAGATCATCCAAACATTTGCAAATTCATTGGAGTGCCAGATGTCATTATTGTGACAGAATACTGCCCAAAGGGAAGCTTGATGGATGTTCTGTTCAATGGTGACATTCCTCTCAACTGGGGTTTCCAGTAAGAGCCAGGCATTTGCATGGTAGGAGACACACTAGTGAAATCCTGCAACCACGCCGTCTTTTTTTTTTTTTTTAACATCTTTACTGGAGTATAATTGCTTTACAATGGTGTGTTAGTTTCTGCTTTATAACAAAGTGAATCAGCTATACATATACATATATCCCAATATCTCTTCCCTCTTGCGTCTCCCTCCTCCCACCCTCCCTATCCCACCCCTCTAGGTGGTCACAAAGCACTGAGCTGATCTCTCTGAACCATGCCCTCTTTACATCAACATTCTTTTTTTTTTTTTTTGTGGGAATTTAACACAAATTTACTTGCATAGGTTTAAATTGCAGTTTCTATAATAAAAATAGAAAGGTTACATCAACATTCTTAAGGATCTATTGCCATCTGAATGCATTATTTTGGAAGAAGATTTGTGTTATATCTTGGGGCATGAATGGGAATGGGTAGGTCATTATATCTAGACAAGGATGCCTAGAGGAAACAGGATTTTGAACAAGGCTCACCCACTGGTGCTCAGCGGAGACCTGACTGGAGATGCTGGCAGAAAGTCCTGTTTAACATCTAAAGAGTGTAGCTACAGGCAAGTAGTAGGCACTTGCTAGGTCTAATAAATTTATATAACAAACACTGTGATGGACAGTGAAGGTTACAAAAATAAATAAGAAATATTCCCTGCCTTCAAGAATGTCTTGGCTTGGTGGGAAAGACAAATAAGCAGAGTTATAGAAGTGTTGATGGAAGTCCTAGGGGAGTGTCAGGTGCACGGGGGTAGCATCTAGTCTAGACTGGGCATAGGGAATGAATGGACCATGGGAGGTTTCCCAGTGGAGGTGAGCTGAGGAAAAGTGGACTTTTGCCAGGAGAAGGGGAGATGACAGGTTATTCCAAAGAGAGAGAACAACATGTGAAAGATGTAGGAGAGGATGGTCCAGTCTGGGACTGTAAATCAATTAAGTATGACCAGAGCTTAGAGATGAGGGTGGAGTGGGAGGTAGGAATGGAGAGAAATGAGGCAGAAAGGTAAGCAGATAGTCCTGAAATGGGCCAAAGTGGATATGATAATTTAGTATTTGAAAAAATGGTATTTCAAATAAGAGAGAAAAGGAGAGGTTGTGTGAATAAAGAATTCAGGACAACTGTCTAACCATTTAGCAAAAATAACATTAGATTCCTAGTTCACACCTTTAACCAAAATTAATTTGGGGGCAGCTTTAAATTTTCAATGTGAAAAATGAAATTTTAAAAGTACCAGAAGGAAACACTCAGATATGATTATATAACAGCACAGTGAAAATGTAACAGGAATATGAGCATTTGGGGAAAGTATTTCTAACATGATCTCTTACCAAGTATAACTAACAGAAGAGTTCAGGTTGATACTCATGGACTAGCAGGTATTAGCAATGTAAGTAACATAACAAATAACTTCTGGTCTGTAATTATAGATAAGCCTACGAACATCTAAATTTATTTTTAAACGTGACATGTGTAGGCGAATCAAGTTTATTTGGAAGAAACATTCACTTTTTTCTGGATAATTATGACCCCATAGCATTCACAAATGTGTGTATAGCTGAGCTTACCTGAAGCAATGTGTCCACTGTCCCTGCAAACGGTGGCTCTGCATTTCACAGAGCCACACATTAAAAATCTGTGTGGATTTTTAATTTGCTCTGGATGAGGGATTTCACATCAAAATGACCTGTGTGTCTTTTTGCAGCTATGCCATCATTTTGTTGGAGACTGCCACACGAAGAGACCTGGTCTTGGTAAGAGTCTATTGGACATATTTTCAAGTGAACCATCGGAGAGTCTGCTTCTCCATTGCTTAGCAGTGAACAGTATGTCCTACCCTAGCAGAGAACGATCTTGTGTCTGATTTGATCGTATATTTTTTGGAGAGAATAAGATATATATTGTCTATCTATGTATGTATCTATCTTTGAATAGCATATACTTATGGTTTGAAAAAGTACTGAAAAAATTCCATATGTAAAGTGTTCTGGGTATTAGGGTGAGTTCCCCCATCCAAGTGTAGGCAGATTGAGTTGAAGGAGAGCAGGACTAAAGATTCTCTCACTGCATCTGGAACACAGGGATCCTTTGGGATTTGTTTCGTTTGACCATATTCCAATGATAATGATGTTGAGTGTGGATTTTGTTCCCCAGGATGTGAATCCTTAAATAAATTCCTCTTATCCTTAGGCTTTGTTTATTTATTTTAAGAAATTTCCCTCCAGGATTATGATTTCCAGTAGATCACAAAAATTATACATAGTTTCAACAGAGACCAAAACTGTCATAAAGACATTATCTATAAGAGAAATAGGAGGCGAGTGAGGGTGGGATATGGTTCTTTGAAATGATTTTTCATTTCATTATTTTAAATGTAAAACCCCTGGGAGCTGTGTATGTTGACCAACAGTTTCGTGTGCTCCTGAATGCCATTTAACAGATAAATCAGGGATGTGGGAATTTCAACCAGAACAGACAATATCAACTGATCTTGGTACTTTTAAAGAAATGCAAAGAGGAATTGCAGGAGAGATGATAGTATATGTTGAGAAAATCTGCCTCAACTCTCAGATCAGAGGAATCGTGAAACATTGACGGTAGTGGAGAATTTATTTTATACCGATAACTACAGTATTTGGGTTCACTATTCCTATTTCCCCCAATTATATAGTTACTGCCCAATTAACTGGTTATAGCTTTAATATATGATTAAGCAAATTAATTTTCAACAACAACATGCAGTTTAAGTGTAATCCCACGGGGACTAAAACAAAACAAAACAAAACAATGAACTAATACTCTTCATGGGGATTGGCTCATACTAGTCACCATTTGTCATCAATATCTGAAAGCAGACTTTCTCAGACAAGGGCAGATGAGCAAGGTCATTTCTGTACTGATCAGTAACCATATATGGAACTTGTCAATGGCAGGGGCTAGGATAACATCACTCTGTCCTCTACAGGAGTGAGGTGAGTGTGTGGAGGGCAGGGACAGGGGGTGTGGGTTGTGAGGGGCAGTGAGGAGTAGAGGGCCTGAGCAGCAGTGCTAGAGTCGACCAGCCCATGTTGGTGAGCACTGGAATGAATGCATGTCTAGGAGGGGCCCACTGGTGGAGATTCTTAAACGCCAGGTTGAGAAAGTCATGTTTGGTCAGAAAGGAGCACTGACTGCTTTTAAATGGTGGAAATGACATGGCGGAAAGAAGAGAGAGACAGGGATTGGTGGCACAATTGAATTTTCTTTCCTTCGTGGTTAATTAATGCACTTAGTAAGGGCTCCAGAGTGGATCATATAAAGGAGTGCCTAATGCACAGTGTAATTCCAAATGCTGTTTAACAGATAAATTGATATACTTGCTAACTTGATAGTTAGCATTCCCTATGCCCCTTTTTACCTGTCAGACGGAGGCTAAGGGGTTGAATCAATCATCTCAGCTTGTCCCTTTGGGGGCATACAAAACTAGAGCTATTAGGTGGAAGTCACCTTATAGATTGTTTATTTGTGCTAGTTTGTTTTCAGATGTGACAGCTGAGACCTAGAGAGATTGAGAGAGCTATTCAAGGCTCTAGCTCGCTCCCTTACTCCCATTCAGTTCTCTGGTGGAAGGACACAAATTCAGCCCTGGGCTCCCTGTTTCTCTCTCTCCAATTCTACTTCCTTTATAATTTTGCGTGACCTCAATATCCGTGAGGACGATGTGCCCAATACCCGTCAGTTTTTTGACCTCCATCTTCTCCTTTGATCTTGTCCTTTACCTGCCTCAACTACCCATTTCTATATCACACCTGAGATATCATTATTACCCCACACTGCATCCCCTCCACAGTATCCATGTCAGTATCTCACTCTTTGACTTCCAAACCTCCTATTTTTCTAGCAAATTGCCTTTAGTTTTCCAACCTCACCAATGTATCATTCTGGGGCGTCCAATCCATTGACCTGACAGCAATTCACTCCCTCTCATACCCCCCTTTCCTCCTCACCTGCATTAGATTCTATGGTTCATCATTGACATAGATTCCTTTGCCTAAATTCTCTTCTGTTGTCTTATCACAAACTGACAAGTTTTATATGTTTGGTGGATTGCTATCTCTCACCTCAGGACATGATTGACACATGTTAGGTGCTCAGTAAATGTTAGTTGAGTGAATGAATAAATAAATCATTGAAAGCGAGTGTAGCTTTCGGAGTGGTTAAGTTATATATATGTATATATATATATATATATTTTTTTTCTCTTTATTGGAGTATAAGTTAAATTATATTTTGCTCTAGAGTGTTTGGCACATGCTTCTGTTTTGATTATTTCTAATGCTAAGTTGTTTTTTACTTTTCTTCATTCCTTTTCTCCCCTCCCACAGAAAGAAGAGCCTCGTTCTGTGGAGCATCCTTGTGTCTCCCTCTTGAGGCGCTGATTAGAGGGAAGACTGAGAATCTCTGTCCTTGCAGAGTATGCAGAGGTAAGGGGGTGAGGAGGGACAGGGAACTTGACTCTGAAGCCATTACATCGACTAACCACGAGCTCATGTTATGTCTTGGAAAGAGATATATCAACAAGAGTAGCCTGGGGACTTCCCTTGTGGTGCAGTGGTTGGGAATCCACCTGCCAATGCAGGGGACACGGGTGCAAGCCCTGATCAGGGAAGATCCCACATGCCTCGGAGCAACTAAGCCCGTGCACCACAACTACAGAGCCTGCGCTCTAGAGCCCATGAGCCACAACTGCTGAGCCCTCGTACCACAACTACTGAAGCCCGCGCGCCTAGAGCCCGTGCTCCGCAACAAGAGAAGCCACCGCAATGAGAAGCCCGTGCGCCGCAACGAAGAGTAGCCCCCACTCGCAGCAACTAGAGAAAGCCCGTGCGCAGCAACGAAGACCCAGCACAGCCAAAAATAAATAAATGAATTAGCTTATAAAAAAATAAGTGGTAGTTATTATTTAAAAAAACAAAACAAAACAAGAGTAGCCTGTTGCCTCAAGTAACAATAACAACTTCTTGGCATTTTTCTGGCTTTTCCAAACCCACCTCCAGGTAGAGATGACCCAGTAGGCAACTGGAATATGTATCAGGAATTTGAAACAGAGGCTCAGGTGGAAATAGAAATTTGGGGACCATCACTTTCTATGCTGTAATGTGGCCATAGATGGGGTGAAGCCTCCCAGGGAGAAGACATGGAGAGAGAAGAGAAGAGAGAGGGCAGAATCCAAGTTGGGAGCCCAGCATTCCTGCAGAGCTCTGGTGCCATAAAACATAATGACCAAGTGACACATGTGATGATGAAAATAAAGCAAGCATGTTCATATGCAGCACACAGATAGCAGATACAGCTATGGAGCCATAATACCTGTCACTCTGGGATTTACACATGCACATGGGCTTATGATAATTTGTATAATTGATAAGAATTAATTTACCAAAACATGAAATGAGAATTGTGACTTTGAAAGGGTTAGGTGCAGTTCATAGGACAGTGCTGGAGTGGAATGGACCAGCCAGTGATTTTACAGAGTTCATTGATCTAGTCCCAGCCATGGCATTAATTGCCCTCGTGAGCTTAAACCCTCAGGCCTCTGGCATCTGAGGATCTCTGGGCTTTAGTTCCTTATTATTATTTTTTGCCCGCCCTGCGCAGCTTGTGAGATTTTATTTCCTATGACCAGGGATTGAACCCAGGCCCTCAGCAGTGAGAACATGGAGTCCTAACCACTGGACCGCCAGGAAATTCCCTTAGTTTCCTTAGCTTTAAGATAAAAAAGGATACTACATCAGTGAGTCCAAGGGGCAGACACAGGTTGCATATCAGAACTAGGGATGAGCCCCTAAAAGAGCACGTATCTTGTGTGATATTATCAAATTTCATATTTGTAAAATGAACAAAAGTCGTATTGATGTAGCAGTTGTAGCTACTGAATGTAAAGCTCAACCAAATCTTCCTGGCTGGTGGGGCTAAGGTTAAAAAAGATAGGGAAACCCAGGAATAGATGATTCCAAATTGTTCATTTCTGTAGTTCTTTTCAGAGTATCAGTAAATCAGTGCATGACTGTTACTCTTGATCACTACAGTTGATTAGGAGGTACAGGAAAGGCAACCCATCCTAAAGACCCAATTTAAACAAGTAAAGAAGCTTTTATACAAGATGAATCCCAACAAAGTTGTCCAGTGAATCTGATGATGTCTCTGGTAAGCTTGGGTGACTTCCCAGTCCTCACTAACTGCACCCATTCAGGTATGGATTTACCAGAGCAAGTCTCAGTGGTGCACCCCCTCAGAGCTGGCTTGCTTACTGGATCCCAAGGGGATGTTAATTATAAGCCAAGGCCCCCTATGGAAATCCCCCTGCCTTCTAGGAGCTTTCAAAGAGTCAGAGATTAATACACAGGGAGCAAAGTGTTCCCATAAAATAATTTCTCTTTGTGATGGATGCTTAGTTGGAGAAGTACAGGAAACACCCAGAAGTACTTGTGGCAGAAAGGACCCAATATCCAATGCCTGAAAACCAAAAAACGGACCTCCTGCTCTATAGTAAGTAACGCCTTATTGAAGTACAATGTCAATAATAAAGGCTGATTTAGTTAGTTCATGCATTTCCATTTGACTTGTTTTTCTGGAATGCTCTTTTCTGAAAACTGATTGCTGAAGCCATGGAAATAACAATTTTACATCTTTGTTTTAAAATCCTGTGTTCTGATTGTATGAATTTTAAAGGGTCAGTTCTCATTTGCTCTAGAATTTTGATAACTCTTGAGTCCCTTAAAAAGAAGTTAATGTGTGTCTAAGGTTGAAGGGAGAAGACAAATCTTTACCTGTAATGCAAAGGAAAGGATTTAATGTCAGCACTGGATTTGGGGCAGCTGTGCATAAGTCTCTCAAGGAAGAGCCCAGCCTAGGGGGAGGTGGAGCTGGAAGAGCAGCCCTACTAGGAAGCTGCAGGGGAGGTGCTCAGGCAGGTAGAGGACTCCAGCCCCGGCAGTGGAGTATGGTGTAGGTTTGATGTAGACATGGCTTAGAGCTTGGGTTCTGGAGTGAGCCAGAGCTGGATTAGTGTCCCAGCTCTGCCTTTTTCTAGCTTTATGATCCTTGGGCAAGTGCAAGTCACTTTATGAGCCTCAGTTTCTTTATCTCATAAAATAGGGATTAAAAGCTGTACCTACTTCAGAGGAGTGTCATATTAAATGAGTTAATTAAATGAGTTAATGCATGTAATGCTCTTAGCAAGTGCCTGGTACAATGAAGAGCTCAATAGATATGATAATGATGATGATGATGATGATGATGATGGTAGACCAGGATCTTTGTTTGAAGGTTCTGCTAAACCAAGCAAGCAAATAGGCAGTGGGTACCTGGCAGAGAGGGTGACCATTATATCCCCAGGCTTAGGTGCCTAGGCAAGGTCCCCCAGCATACCAACAAATTGTTCCCATTATCTCAAGGACCAAAGTTTTCTATCCTCTGCCCTGTTGGGTGGGCTAGGGTTGCTCAGTATGTGCCAGGCATGGAGGTTCCCCACGTGGTTATTGTAGAAGGCCTGGTTTCCCCTAGCAAGGGACTTCTCAATCCTGGCTGCACGTTACAATCTCCTGGGACTTTCACAATAAACTCATGCCTGGACCCCACCCTTCGGATATTCTGCTATAATCATTCAGGGGGAAAATTCAGTCATTAGTATTTTAAAAGCTCACTGGTGGATACTAATTTGCATCCCTGCTTGGAAAACTACTAACTAGCAGTTCAGCAAGTAAACTAAGCATTGTTTTAATGCAGTGGAATCAGTAGTAGTAAGATAATTGCCAGACCCATAATTCTTTAATAACCAATTGGAATAATTGGTTCTTCTGTTTGACCACTTTCCAGAATTGACACCTCTGACTCCTCCCTTCTTTCTGAAGCTCTCTCCTCTCTGGATTTCCCTACTTCCTCTCTCCTCTTCACCCCTTGCTGCCCAGCTGGCTTCCTCACAGTCTTTTCAGCGGCTCTGCAACCATCATGCACACCTTGGCTGTTGACAGTTTCCTGGGGTCTACCCTTGGCGTGCACTTTACTTGTTCAGAAACTCTCTGCTTTAGCTCCTGCTCTCAGCTTCCACCACTACCTATATGCCAGTGACTTTCAAACCTGGAGTTTTAACCCTCCATCTGTCTTGAGATCCAGGTGTGTTAGTTCCAGACATTGACCTGGATGTTCTTGGCCATGTAGACTACAGCTGTGCGGCAGTCTTTTTATTTATCCCCAGTTGCCTTGATGGTAACTCCTAACATTTACTGCTTTCCTTACATTCCTTCCTAATCTCATCTGTGCTCACTCTCAATGGATTACCTTGCTCCACCATCCCGCCTTCCTAATTATGGGCTCTAACGTGTGAAACTGACCCATGTTCCCCAATTCCAACTATCACCAAACTTATCAAATAAAGGCCTATCTCTGCCTTGTTTCTTTTTTTTTCAGAGGAAGGCATATGCCTTCTGCTTTCTGAGGCTAACCTCTCCACTTGGGTTCTGAATCCCATCTTGCTGCCTCCTTTCATTTAGTCATTGAACCAGTACTTATTAATTATTTACCACGTGCTGGCATTGTACTAGGCAGGCAATACAGCAATACACAGACAGACTGATTCTCTGCTCATGTGGAGCTCAGAATCTAGGGAAGGAAGACAGGAAATGTACAAACTAACAAATAGTTATATAATGTGTCAGGTGGTGATAAGTGCTAGGAGAAAAATAAAGCCATGTTAGGAGTGAGAGAGTGACTGCAGCTGCTGTTTTCTATGGTGTGGTCAGCACCCTGAATGAAGTGAGGGACATCGGGGCATAGCGGACAGGAGGCACACAGGCAGGATCATGCTTGGAGTAGGAGGGACAGCAAGGGGGTCAGTGGAGTGGGACAGTGGGGCAGAGAAGTAGAAGATAAAGTAAAAAGTAAAAGAGGCAGCAGGAGCGAGGTTAGGCATGAGCTCTCTGGTCCCTCAATGTTGAGGTCAGGGGGAGCGAGAGGACAAGCCAGCAAAGGAGACTGAGAAGGAGCAGCTGGAATCAAGGTTAGGTGGTGTTTCAGAAGCCAAGGGAGGAAAGTGTCTCCCGCAGGAGGGAGTGACCAACTGTGTTAAATGCTGCTGCTGGTTGAGTAAGATGAGGTTGATTCTTTTTTTTTTTAATTCTTTTTAAATTTTATTTTTGGCTGCATTGGGTCTTCGTTGCTGTGTGTGGGCTTTCTCTAGTTGCGGCGAGCAGGGCTACTCTTCGTGGCGGTGTGTGGATTTATTGCGGTGGCTTCTCTTGTTGCGGAGCATGGGCTCTAGGCGCGCGGGCTTCAGTAGTTGTGGCTCGCGGGCTGAGTAGTTGTGGCTCGCGGGCTCTAGAATGCAGGCTCAGTAGTTGTGACCCACGGGCTTAGTTGCTCCGCGGCCTGTGGGATCTTCCCGGACCAGGGCTTGAACTCGTGTCCCCTGCATTGGCAGACGGATTCTTAACCACTGCGCCACCAGGGAAGCCGGAGGTTGATTCTTAAATCAACCGCTGGATGCGGCAATGTGGAGGTTCCTGGTGGCCTTAACAAGAGCAGTTTTGGTGGAGTTTGAAGGGGAAAAAGCCTTCTTTGGAGAGTATTTAGGGGACAATAGGACAAGAGGAAGTGGAGATAGCAAGTATAGGCAACTACTTTAAGGAGTGTTGCTCCGAAAAGATGTAGAGAAATGAGGCCGTATCTGAGGCAGTCAATGAGCTTTCTTTTTAAACTAAATTTAGGAGATGTAGTATCTAAAGGAAGGACCTAATAGAAAGGGAAAAAACTGATGGACCTTTGCTCCATGATGATTTCCTCTTTCCACCGTACCCTACGGTGGAGGTACCCACCGTACCTCCAGGCTCTCCTTTGGCTTTCGCTCCTTCACCTCAGTTTACTAATACATGCAGTTTTCCTTTTCTTCATGTAGATGAAATTCCAAGAGCTTTGGAAGCAGGCCATCCTGAGTTCAGATTTGGTTTCTTCCACTGTCTTGGCTATGTGACTCGATCTCTTTGAACCTCTAAATAATCCTAACAACGCTAGAGTGAAAATGAAGTGAGATAATGAGTATGAGGAACTTAGTGCCTGGCTGTTAGTAGAAGTGCTGCAAATGTTAGTTCTCCTACAAAAGAGCAAGGTGTGGGTGGGAGGTAGGGGCTAGGGGTTGGGGGGGGGGCGTTTAATTTGAGCTTCCTTATCCTGAAGCAAATTTGTTTTCTGTCCTCTCAGCTGAAGAACTTGTTAAAAAGTAATATATGCTCAGTGATCTCTTTTTACCTGTTATTTGTGCCTCAACCCATCGCAGTATGACACCCACACTCATCATTCTGCAAGGATTGCCCTCACCCAAGGTCATGCCTTATGCCAGAGGTTATTTGACAGTCCTCACCCTAGTTCATGTCTCTAAAGAATTTGAGAAGTTGATCACTCCTTTTTGTCCCTTGGCTTCTAGGACACTATGCACTTTTGTTTTTCTTCCCATCTTCTCTGACTCAAGGAAGGTCTAAGACATATGGGTTCAAACCAAGGCATATGAGTATCCTAGAAAGACCAAAATTTGTCCTTTCAGAACTATTTTTTTTTTTACTGTTGTCTGTCTCACAATGTAGCTAAGAAAGAGAGCTCTAGATTTAGACTCCCTGAATTTAAATCTCAGCTCTTCCACTCTTCCCCTCTTCCCCATCTGTAAAATGGGGATCTTAATTTTACATCACAGAATGGTTGTGAGGATTCAGTGAGTTAGTCCATGTAATGTACCCGGAGCAAAATAAGTGTTAGTGATGATGTTGATAATGATGATAATGACGATGGTGGCGATGATGATGAAGAGGAGGGGCTGAGCACTAACCATGTAGGTTTGAAGGCTCCCAGGTTCCCACACCCCAAGCATTTCAGCTTTGGCCCCCAACCTGCAAACTGTACTCAGCAAAACCCAAACTGCTGTGGTTAATCTGATCTGCCTTCCTTAGAGGCAGGTAGGGGATTATATTTTATTTTACAGCGTGTCCTTTAGGGCTGTCTCTCCCCTTCCAAGTGGGTTATCTAAGTGTTCCATTTCAATCACATACGGTAAGCCCCTCTAGAGGGGTTTTGGGGAATGTAGTCTTCTCCATCTCGTTGCATTTGCACTGATGTTTTATTAACCAGTGGTGACTGATGCTGCCCTGGATGACCAGTCCCCACAGTCCGTCCCAGTTCTGATGATGCCACTGTTTCCTTCGATGGTTCTTCTCTGGTCAACGTCTCTTAAATGCTTTTCACCCCTAAATATTGATGTTTACCAGGATGTTATTGTTGGCTTTCGTCTGCTTATCTAAATTCGGTGCCCTAGACAGTCCAGGTCTGGGCTTCAGGTAGTCCATGCCGCCCTGAAATCACATGCAAGATTGATGCATTTCCTAGGAGAGGGCCCATATTTTTTATCCACGTTCTCAAAGGGGGCTCAAAAATGAAGAATCAAGCTAATCTGAGTGGTTTATTTATCAGCCTTTGGAGTCCTTGACTATCCTGCTCCATAGACATAGGGGAGTTAGTCTCTTCCTTTCAGTGGAAATGAGTTACTTTCTAAATCTACCTGAAATGGCCCCCCTTTTGGCAGAGATAGTCAGTACTTCCTGTGTAACCCTTTAAGGCTTCTCCTGGCCAGAGGAAGCCAGGGTTTTATATTCAGCTAGTGCACATATGGGATTACTTGTATGCATTTCTGTTTATCTAATAGGATTGTGTGTTACTAGTGTGTGGGGAATGAATTTTATTCATTTTTGTGTCCCCAGTGCCTGTGACATGGTAGCTGCTCTGTAAATATTGATTGGAAGCCTGACTACATTTTGTATTCTTCAGTTAACTGCAAATACAAGAAACGGCAATATAGCCAGATCATGATGCATTTGTAAGTATTTAGCTTATTACCAGGGTAGATTATGAATATGTATATCAAAAATGGCCTATTGAGACAGAAATTCCTGAGGGAAATACAAAAATATCACCCTATTTCTTTCACTGAAAAAAATACAAAATTTGATTTTCCCACTATTATTAGACTCCAATAAATATTCATCCTTTATCCCTCCAGGGGGGTCCCAAGCTTCCTGCAAGTGGAATGAGCGCTAAATGTGCCCAGTAAATTACTCTGATGGTTTTCACCCTCTGGCCAGAATGGAGATCTTAGTTGGTTTGCTTCTTTTAATGGCCTAAAAATTCAAGTAATGTTTTTTTTTTTATTCCCAAGACTAGAGGAGGCAGGTACAATTGTTCATGCACCACCAAACTCCCTGTGAAGAAGGTAATAGCCTGCTCTTGGGAACATAATGTTCCACGAACCAAACTACCTCCCGTGCCCCTCCCCCCCCCACCCCCCCCCCCCCACCGCAAAGTTCAAAGTCCCAGAGTTCTCTAACACTACTCACTGCTGGCACCAACTAAATTGCAGATCCCTGCAAGGTAGCAGCTGAGCCTGCTTAACTCACCCTGAGAGGTCCTGATTCCCATAATAGCGTCTCCAGTTCAGGGAGGCATTGATCTCAGTGACCAAGGTGCTCGGTCAGTAAAGCCCAGTGTGGGATTACAAGCAGAGCTTCCATTCCTCCAATTAAGTCTTGTTTCTCTGCCCCTAACAGTACCCATGACCCCACTCAACACTGGTCCCAGGAGAGTTCAGGTTAGGGAATGTGCTCGGCTTGGTACAAATCCATTATGGCCAGGCAAACAATAAAACAACACCTTACTACTGAGTGTGGAGGGCAGAACAACTGAGAATGCCAATGGTGACAAATGATGCTACAGACATGAGGACTGGGCTTTGTGTGTCCTTTTCCTTGAGGATAATTGACCATTCTAATTCATACCTGAAAACAGGCAGTTTACCGAAACAAGCTGCTGATGACCTAAGAGAAGGCTGACCTTGCCAAGTGCAGAGTTACCTGAGTGCATCCATCTTTTTCAGGTAAATTAACATAGCTGGAGTTAGGGTTTCAGCTCAAAAGTCAGAGAGATGAAGCAATCTACATACAGTATTATACAATTTGTGTATGGCTGTTAGTAGCTGGAGAGTAAGTAACATCTGCAAAAGAAGAAAATGCAGGCATTTGAGTGAAGTGGCAGTGAGTTTACCACTTAGGCACGTTGTTAATAAGGTACGTTGGCGTGATTTGGTTAAGTCCCTCCACCCCCACCACTTTTTATTTTTAAATTTAAATCAATTTCTTAGAGCTAAAAGACATTCAGTTTAGCAAAAACAGTAGGAAATTGATGTAGAAAGTTATACTGCTTCATCTTAGGGAATGTGTTTTAAAGAAGTAAATAGACCATATCGTTCTTGCCTTCCATAGCAAAGGATACAATGGCCACAGGAGTGATGAGGCAGGACCGAGGTTGCCTGCCTGGGGGCAAGTTTTGATAGTTCAGACAAAAACCTGTAAATTGAAGTTGTAAACTGTGAGGTTGAAACATTCTAAACGATTTGCACAAGGGCAGTTTGCTGCAGGCACTCAAAGCAGTGAGTCCTAATCTGGGGGTCAAGGGACTTTCCTTGTTTTACTGATGAGAAAGTGAGCCCAGAGTTTAGACACACTCAGAGTTGTGCCCTGGCACTGATGGAGACTCTCTCCTAGGGTGGGGAAAAGGCAGACAAGCCTCTTTCCAACTTTGAGTATTTATCTGAAGAAATGAAAGCCTCACTAGCAACCAAATAAAAGACCTAGAATATAGGTAGGAATCAGGATAACTGGTAAGCAAATTAACCTCGACCTGGGACTTCTCTAAATAAGATTTGCACAGCCGTCTCTATCTATGTAAATCTCTTGTTATATAAACCCAGTCACTTGATTGGCAGAAACAGGGCAAGGCCAGATGTTAGGGGATGAAGTTCTCATCAAACAAGCTGCCTAGCTTTGAATATACCAATACAGTCTAAGACAAACTAAGCAAAACAAAAACAAAAACAAAACACCCAAAACCTCAAACCCAAAACCAAGCAGAAAAACTAACCAAGCATATGAAACAATTAGGAATATTTTCTAAAGCAATTAACTGGCCCATGGGTCCTGGGGTCCCTGGCTTAGAATTCTGAGAGCCTCAAAAAATTGTGCGGAACAAGGAGGTACCATTGCTTAATGGGGTCTTACCAATTATTTTGCCTGATTTAACTTTTTTCTACCTCACTGCCCATTTCCAGTGACATCGTGGGCTTCACTCAGCTTGCCAGAACCAGAATGCCAAATCAGGTAGTGGACTTCCTGAACAAGATGTACAGCACCTTTGATGAAGTTATAGATCAGTATTACGTCTACAAAATGGAGATGATCAGAGATGCATGTGAGTGGTTATGGATGAATGGGTAGTCCCTTAGATATGGCGTGATATTGAATTGCATTGGGAACAAAGCCAGGAATTAACAGAAGCAAATAATTTATGTAAAATTTCTAACTCTCCTAAGTTATAAGCTCTTAGGAAGTAAATCTTCTTAGTAGCCTTCATTGGGCCCATGGCTTTTCTCTTAGTGGGCACCCAGAAAATGTCTATTGATTTGATCTGAGAACCATCTTTATTTGATAATAAGGGGAAGAAACTGGTTTTATGCTTTCATTTTTGTGGTCAGACTCTCAGGCACTTAGCTCAATGAGCTCTAACTGCCCATTTATCCACATTGACATTTTCCCTTTCTCCATGGCCAGTGAGGGAAGGATGTGGATCTTGAAATATGAGATGGCAAACATGGAACAATAATTAGATAAAATGATATCAATAATCATTAAAATTTCTAATTTAAATTTTAATTGTATAAATTGAGAAGGGAACAGTGGAATGTTTCATTAGCCCAGAGGCAAACTGAAAATAGATTTAGAAAATATTAAAATTCATCTATTCAATGCATAGTTATTGAGAATCCAATATGTGCCAGCTCTGTGTTAGCACTAGAGCTCTGGAGGTTATAAGGTTGAACGTGACAGACAGGACCTCTACCTGCAGGGAACTTAGAGTCTAGTGATAAATAGAAGGACTGAAACCAGTAACCCCGTTAAGAGGGAATGATGCTTCTCCCATTTTACCTTCGTTATGCAACCTCCTAATCATGCAGATCACTGTGTGCTTTACTGCAACTACATAATTCCTTTTCTTTCCATTCATTACTGAAAAATGCTGCATTCTGAGGTTAATGTTGATGGAACTGTTGTGCTCATACAATCCCTGTGTTTCCTTTCATTACTGGAAAACACTGCATTATGAAATTAAAGTTGCTATCATACATGATCATGTAATTAAGTACATTTGCTTTGCATTTCACTTTTTAACCTCTGGTTGGGCTTTTCATCTCTGTGCCTCTAATTCTGAATCAACGAACAGGTGTTTAGACCCAAATATGTTGATTTTTTTTTTTTTTTAATAAATTTATTTATTTATTTATTTATTTATTTTTGGCTGTGTTGGGTCTTCGTTTCTGTGCGAGGGTTTTCTCTAGTTGCAGCAAGTGGTGGCCACTCTTCATCGCGGTGCGCGAGCCTCTCACTGTCGCGGCCTCTCCCGTTGCGGAGCACAGGCTCCAGACGCGCAGGCTCAGTAGTTGTGGCTCACGGCCCTAGCCACTCCGCGGCATGTGGGATCTTCCTGGACCGGGGCACGAACCCGTGTCTCCTGCATTGGCAGGCGGATTCTTAACCACTGCGCCACTAGGGAAGCCCAAATATGTTGATATTTAACTGATCTCAGTTAATGGGTAAATATAGGGTACTAGATTCATAGTGAGCAGGGATGCTTATTTTCAATAAGCCTTAGATTTAAAGGATTTTCCTTCATTCACCAAGAGTAAGCTCATTATACAGAAATGTGGATGAGGTCATAATACTATCTCTGGTGGCCACTATGGAAAAAAAAAAAGAAAAGAAAATTGAAATAATCCTTTGGCTAAATTCGAAGTAAATTTTGCTGGAAGTTGACAAAAAATGGATTAAGTATTTAGGCATCTAGGGCTTGATTTTATTTTATTTTATTTTATTAATTAATTTATTTTTTTTCGACTTTTAAATGTCTCCAATTTTATTTGAAAACCAAATAGGTATTATATTTTCATAGCATCAAACTAGACAAATAGGTCTGTGATAGCAGATATCCTTAATTCTAAACTTTTCCCTCAATTTGTAGGGCTTGATTTTAACCAAGGTTCTGCTTTGTTACACTTTAGGGAATGCTGATTCATTTGCGTTTTGGTCAAGGTTTGATGTGATGTTGAATCTTCATTTTATAATATTATCTGTTTTATTGTTGTTGCACAAGTTGGTTATGTGTCACTGTGGACTTGTATGTTTATCAAATGTATTACCACAGCACCAGACAACAGTAAATGTCATACAGTAGAATACAGAATGTATATCTGCATAAGGGTGTCTAAAAATTGTTAGTTTTTCTTATATTTTTATGAATAAGGATTGATACATTCATTATTCACCTTTGAGTTTGGCCGATGGAATTATTTGGAATGGTGTTTCTATGTTATCTCATAGCATGTTAGAGCTGGAATACTCACAATGAAACCATCATGTATCGAATGCTTAGCCATATGCCAGGCATTGTGCCAAGGGCTTCACATGGATTATTTCAAAATAGTAAATATCCTCACAGCATCCCTATGACTTAGATGTTATGATCCCCATTTCCAAGGTGAGAATGCCGAGGCTCAGCTACTTGCCCAAGGCCACATAGTAAATGCAGAGCCAGGACCCAAACCTGTCTGATCTAAGGGCTCATGCTGCTGCCAGCTCACTATGCTGCTTCTCACAGATGGGAGAGAATTTAGGGATTACGCTAACTAAGGAGCTGGAGGCCCGAGGACTTGGTCAAGGTCCCCTTGTTAGTGGCAGATTTGGACCTGGGCTCACATCCTTTCTGCTTATGGTAAAATAGAAGAATTGGGCCTTCAGGGGCATCCATGTCTTTCCCTTTATCAATGTGCTAAACCCTGGAGTCATCCTTCACTCTTCCTGACTTTCTCCTCTTATATCCAGTTGGCCAGCAAATACTGTTGATCCTTTTACCACAGTGTCTTACATGTGGTAGAGCTCATGAGATAGAATGGTTATGAGTCAGGCTCTGCCGTCAGATTCCAGCTGGGTCAAATCTCAGCTCTGCCTGCCGGGTGATTTGGGGCAAATTAATTAATCTCTCTATGCTTCCATTTTTTCATCTGTAAAATGGTGATAATAACATGATCCACCTTATAAGATTGTTTTGAGGATTAAAAGCATATGAAGAGAAGCCAGGCCCTGCCTCAGGCAGCAGGAGAAACTTAGCTCTAGTCCCTAAATCTTTCCCATTAAAAGCAAAATATCTTTGTGTGTTGAACAAAGGAATTTCAGGTAATTGATTGGTATTGTTTCGTTCTGAAGTCCAGGATAGTCTTTCAGCCTGTAAGTCCCTCCCTTTTTTTTTTTTTTATAAGATACAGAAAGACATACTCATAATTTCTCAGATCTTCATGCACTTTTTTTTTTTTTAATTTATTTATTTATGGCTGTGTTGGGTCTTCGTTTCTGTGCAAGGGCTTTCTCTAGTTGCGGCAAGTGGGGGCCACTCTTCATCGCGGTGCACGGGCCTCTCATTATCGCGGCCTCTCTTGTTGCGGAGCACAGGCTCCAGACGCGCAGGCTAAGTAGTTGTGGCTCACGGGCCTAGTTGCTCCGTGGCATGTGGGATCCTCCCAGACCAGGGCTCGAACCCGTGTCCCCTGCATTGGCAGGCAGATTCTCAATCACTGCGCCACCAGGGAAGCCCTGTAAGTCCCCTTTTTAATGCCGTTCTAATTCCTAATGTTTGAGTATTTTCCAAGTTATATGCATGTGTGTGTTTTATTTTAAAGTGTGACCAAATGCAAATAAAGCAGGGACCATGAATATTAAAAAGAAATACAAAACAAAGAAGCACACACACATACAAAGTGTATGGAGTACTTCTGATGCCTGGTGCAGCATATGCCCTCATAAACGTTATTATTCACACAACCTTCCCCTTTCTCAGCTTTAGCCCTGGTCCAGACCTTCATCTTCCCACATATGGACAAAAAACAGTCCCCTAACTAGTCTCCTTGCCTCTGCCTTTTGCACGATTATGAGGTGAAACTATACTTTGCATATCTTGTTCTTTTGTTTAAGAACTTAATTGCCCACAACATCATGTCCACATTCTCTAGGCTTGCAGACAGTGCCCCACATAACTGCTTCTTCAGACACTGCTGTGAGTTTTGCCAGCTGTACAGTTTGATAGAACAGTCCCTCAAGGCTGCCCTCACTTCAGACAACAGCCACAAGTTTGGTGGTCCTAGGATTATCCTCACTTCAGACCAGCTGGCTACAAATTTGGGGGTCCCCACAACCACCCTTGGGTTTGATAATTTGCTAGAATGACTTACAGAACTCAAGAGTGCTATACTTATTATTACAGTTTTATTATAGCGAAAGGATACATATTAAAATCAGCCAAGGGAAGAGACACCTAGAGCAGAGTCCAGGAGGGGTCCACTCATTCTCCTTCTGTGGAGTCACAGATAGCATCACATCTTCCCAGTCACCAGGTATGACAATACACCCTAAGTATTGCCCACCAGGGAAGCTCACTTGAGCCTTTGGTGTCCAGAGTTTTTTTTTCTTTTTTTCAGAGTTTTTAATTGGGGCTCGATCACATACTGCTCACGTGGCTGACCTTTAGTCTCCAGCTGTTTCAGGTCAGGCTGCTACCTCAGCCTGACTACAGGCTGACACTGTGTGGCCCTGAGACCCTATTAAAAATCACATTGTTAGACTGTTGGTAGCCAAAGCTCCCCAGCAACAAAGACCCTCCGGGATGTTCCAAAGGCCTAGAGCTCAACTCCTAGTAGCTAAGGGCATAGGCCAGACTTCTGTTTTGGTAAGGTTAATTCTTCACTAAACAGCCTTATTTTCCATTGGTCTTCTATAGGACATCACCTGCCAAAAAAGGCAACACCCAAACCATCCCATGGATTCATGCAGTTTTTTAAAAATCTGTAATATTTCTTCCTTTACTTCTAGTATGCTTAAATGTTATGCTTTTCATGAGGTTCAGCTCAAGTCTTGCCCCCTAAAACTTTGTTTGTCCCAAGCTTTTCTAACTAGTTGAATATTTGCCTTGTGTGACCCTGTGATGTGGCTGTATTTATAGACTTCCCCGAGCCTTGTATGTCTTTGTAGCCTAGGTGTCCACCACAAAGTAACGGCTCAGAAAATCCTTATTAATAATGATGGTAATTTTCCTAGTATCTAAGGAATTCAGTAAATCTCTGTTGAAATGATCTGAGCTAAGTTTTCCCTTGATTGTAAATTAGGCACCTTTGTTAGCTGTATCTCACTCTTTCTGATTACTTGGGCTCTAATTTAGATAAGTTGCTACCTAAATGAGTCATTAGACCCTAAGACAATCAAATTCATACTGAGATTCAGAATGTTTGCAAGTGAAAAAAAAGTAGCGGATTGACATTTGTGCACCTTAATGTTTCCCACAAATCAAAATGACCTAAAACATTTCCCAGAAACCAGAACTCAGTGCTAGACTCTTTTGGCAGTTATTTTTACTGTGGTCTATTTCCTGTGACCCCCGGTGGCTTACAACCTGGAAGAGATGGGCAAACCCCATCCAGTGAGCTCTTTTGAAAAATAATTGATGCCTTAAATACCACTGCTTTGATTTTAGTGTCCTAAGATCCCAGGGTTCAGCACTTAGGGAGAAGCACTGTCTGCAGTGTAGACATATGGGTTTTTGTTGCTGCTGGGTAGATAAACAAGTAAAAAATGTCTTTAGCAAAATGTCTGAATTACTGGCTTCATTCAGATGTGGGATTGATATGTATTTTATTTAGACCGTGCCTCAATCGTCATGACAATAATGTTCCATTGTGTGTGTGTGTTTGTGTGTGTGCATGCATGCCTACTGGATGGTGTCTAGAAGCAGCCCCTTCAGCATTCAGGCAGAAATGGAGTGAGGGTGCAGAGCAGAGAGTGTTTGCCTACCTATTTAAACAGCGATGTCAGAAAAGGTTGAAAACATCATTCAGCATCACCTCTTCGATTAAAATCCCAAACAATCAGCTATTATCTCCAGCAGAGCAGAGCAGACATATATTCAAGGTCAGTGTCTAAGTTCTCATTCTGTATTTTATCAATGCCCATTACCATCCTACCATGTTCTGATCCTGCTCACCCTGCTGTGTCAACCTTCTCCCCTCCAACTTCTCCAGCCTCATATCTTGCAGGAACTTCTAACACCCTGGATCCGCACTCTGGGGAACCACTTACAGATTATACTGTTTCAAGCTTCTGAGATTTTGTCACATTTCTCTAAATAAGGTCAGCTTTTTAAAGACAAGTCATTCATCTTTCAGCCAGGAAATCCATTTTGTTTACACTGAGCAGAGGACTTGACCTTTATGAGTTGTCCATATCTTTGAAAGCCCGACTGACTGTTCCAAGCTACTGGGCTGCTACTCCATAAGTATCCCTCTCACTGCATAAGTGGTCTTGTGGAAGTCAAAGAATTAACATTTGACATATCATTTCATTATTTCTTGTGGCCCTCAGTGACTTTGGCCCAGAGTCCCTATTCTTGGTGTGACAGGTAGATATAAGAAAATGACTCAAACATGGCTGCTTGCCTCAAACTGTTTCTTTTGTCTGTCTTGAAACTGCGTATGAGAGAACAAGGCTTTTTCAAAAAGACAAGGAAAGCAATGCTACTTGAACATAAAAACATTGACCAACAGCTGCCAAGAGGCAATCTGTTCACATTGTGGACCAGAAAGATTTGTTGGATTGGTTCATGTCCAAATCACCCAAGCTTGGTGACTTTGGCTCTCAAAGACCCATTCCTGGAAGTTTTCCTGGACCCCATGCCCTACATGAACTTTTCAAACTGTAAGGGTAAGTCTAGGAAGGTCTAGGTAAAGGTTTGGGATAGCAAGGCCCTGCTAGCAGCCTTAAAAAAATCATAGTCTGCTTCATTGAGTTCACTTAAGGGTGCCATTGTTTTTAGACATGGTGGTATCTGGGGTGCCTAAGGCCAATGGGATCCTCCACTCTGGGAAGGTAGCAAGCACAGCCCTGGACCTGGTTGTAATGTGCAAGACCTTTGAGATTACACATAAGCACAATGTCCAGCTGAAAATCTGTGCTGGGATCCACTCAGGTGAGGCAAGACAGGATGGTCGAAGAACCTACCCTGTGCTTCTCCCCATACCCCATGATGCATCAGTTTTCAGGGGAGACAGTGTGACCCCATCTATGCAGGCAAAAAAAGAGTGAATATTCAAACTTCATGACTGCAATTTTAACATTTGGGCAAACATTTCCACTGGAAATGAAAGCAAGGAAAAGAAATGAACATTTATTAAGCATCATTTATTATGTGTCAGGTATGATGCTAGGTAGTCATACATACGATCTCATTTGACCCAAGATTAAAGATTATTACTATTATTTGCTTTATACTTCTTTTTTATTGAGGTAAACATGTAGATAGTAAAGTATACTAATATTAATTTCACAGTCTGGTGAATTTTTATCTATCGTAGAACCAACACTCAGATGATGGTAGAGTTCTAGCACATAAGACTCAATCACACCCTGCCCCAGCCCTCCTTCCCTGTACCTGTCAATACCACTGACCCCTGCTAGAGGTAACCACTCACCTGACTTTTATCTCCATAGATTCGTTTTGCCAGTATTTGAATTTATGTATTCTTTTGTTCCAAGTGCATGTATTTCCCATCTCCTATGTGCTGTTGCATGTAGCTGTTAAAGACTTTTTTTAGAGGAAATCAAATATCCTTAAGGCCACAGAGAAGCATTTTATATCATCATAGTGATTTGATTGATCTTGTCTACTGGGGAAATCAACAAGATTTATTGCTTAGAGGAAGCCAAATAGTGCTTGTGTATTTACATACATAGTACATAAAAAGACACCAAGTATTGCATGTGAAGAGAAGTTATATAAATCTTGGTCAGTCAAACTGTAATTATATTCATTTATTCCAGGTTCTAGTTATTTAGAGAGGTGAGTCTTCCCACACCCTAATTTTAAAGATGGGAATACATGCATTTGGAACAAAATTTAAAGGATACAACACAAAGACTTGTATGTAAATATCAGCAACAGCATTATTCATAGTACCCCCAAACTGGAATCAACCCAATGTCCATCACCTGGTGAATGGTAATTGTGCTATATCCATACTATGAAATATTACTCAGCAATAAAAAGGAATGAAATATTAATACATGCAATAACGTGGATGAATTTTTTTGATGAATTTTTAAAATATACTAAGCATAAAGGTCAAATGCTCCACACTGTATAATTTCATTTGTATGACATTCTAGAAAACACAAAACAGTCATGACAGAGAGCAGATGAGTGATTGACTGGGGCCCAGGTGGAGGAGGGGATTGACTGAAGGAGCAAAAGGGAATTTTTAGGGTGCTAGAACTGTTGTATATCTTGATCGAATGGTTACACGATTATATTATTAAGTACGTTACCCAAATTCATTAAACTGTGCACTTAAAAATGGGTGAATTTTAGTGTATGTAAATTATACCTCAATAAAGTTGAAAAAAATGCTAAGTGTGCAAAAGGGTATAAACAGTGAAAAGTAATTCTCCCCCTCACACCTGTCTTTTTGCCCTTTTGTCCCATAGTCTATGTGTTCTACCCCCCCAACCCTGTTTAGCTTTCGTAGAGTTTCTTTAGATTTACATAATGGGCACTTTAATAGTTTGAAAATTAGGCTAAGAATGTTGGAATTCAGTTGCCAAATTTTGATAACTAATATGATAAAAAGATTCCCAGTATTATTTGACCGTACGCTCAGAAGAGTTCGGTCAGTTTCTTGCTGCCCCTTGCTGAATGCTTGCTATGGACCAACTACTTTGCAAGGCTTCTCATTCTGTTCTCATCACAACCCTCTGAAATGTATATTAATTGCCTTGTTTGATAAATGAGGAAACCAAAGCTTAGAAATATTAGGTAACAAGTTTGACCGCTAGTAAGTGCACAAGTCACCCAGCTAGTAAGTAGCAGAGCTGGTGTTCAAATGCAGGTGTGTACCTGGTGAACACAGGGTCCCTGATCCATAATGCACTGAGCTATATTGCTGTCTTGATTGGGAAGAGAGGCTCGGAGGGAGGACCGCTCCGTCAACAGAGCAGCCAGTGTGAGCTCCCTTCTAATCCTGGAATTGTTTTAGCCCCAAACTTAGACCAGCCTGTGTCCTTTACCTTGACTCCACACCCCTTCAGAGTCTTTGATTAGTACTAGTTCTAAAAACAGGAGTATTCTTTTTTCAGGTGGAAAAAACAGGAATATTCTTATTGTATGAAATTCTTTGGGGCCTGAGCTGTTTTCATGTTTGTTTCTTATTCAATGCAAAGTAATTCTACTGCGAAAGATACAGGTCTTCCTTATGTGTGCAATGCCTTTTTCAGTTCACATCAAAACTTTATCAAATTTAATTTCCCCATCGCTCTGTGTCAGGAATAGGGGAGAGCTCAGTAGTGAAAAAGCCTTTCTGTTCCGAGGAGCACCTTTTCCTTAAAATTGTTCCTCAGGGGACACAGGCAGCCAGACATGCTTACATTGGCCAAATGATCAGCTGCAAGAGTTTTTCGTTTTTTTTTTGAAGAGTTTAGTTATTTTATTTATTTTTTTATACAGCAAGTTCTTATTAGTTATCCATTTTATACATATTAATGTATATATGTCAATCCCAAAGTTTAGCAAAACAAATAAATCTTCTGAGCCCTATGGGTCATACCTGCTCTATTGTTTTAATCTCTCTTCAGTAGTCTTCTGGCAAAGACAAGGTCAGATATTGGCACAATTTCGGAAATGACTTCAACTTGTAAAGAAAAAGGAGGGAATAGAACGAGACTGCTATGAACAAAAACATTCCAGTGCTCTTTGAAATTCTCTTGTGTTGTGCTAAGCTACACTCCCCTCTGCACTCTTCAGGCAGTGGTCTGGCCTGACTCCTAAAACAAGGTGCTACAATACAACGTCAAACTCCAGGAAATTCGTGTCAAAATTTCTATAGCTAGTTGAACATCCATTCTGAATGGGCTTTTGTTCATCGGTGGGTGTGTGGGATGAGCAGACAGCTGGAGTGTTTTCTAAATGTAAAGTTAAATCTGTGCTGTCAAAGGGTGCCAGCAGCCCCGTATTGTTGAGATCAGGGTTCCTCCAGCCTCTCCAGCTTCCATGCTCCGTGAGCTGGGACAGTGTCACAGTCACTGTTGTATACCCAGTGCCTTAGCCCTCTGCCCCACACATAGAAGGTGCCTAATAGTAAAGCAGGGCTGGAACACACGACAGAGCCATCTAACCCAGCTTGGTGCCTGAGTGGATCAGTCCCTCTCTAGGGACCAGGCAGGAAAGGAAAGTGGCAAGGTGAGGCTGGGACAGTCTGGAGGGCATTTGCCCATTTTTAATGAGGCAGCAGCCACTCAGCTCATCTGATGGATGCCACATGGTCCCAGTGTTTCCGGATTTCAAGTTTTCAAGAGAATTCAGAAGTCTAGATTTTCATGTGGAACTTCCTGAATTTTATAACACTATTTAGGCAAAATATTTGTCTGCTGGGCAGGATGGACCTACAGACTGCCAGTTTGGACCCCTTTTCTAAGCATTTAAAGGATCTAAAGATTTATTTTGGTAAAGACCAAAAAACTTTGTTTCATGGAATAACTTAAAAAATAAGTTTTAGTCACATTTTCCCCAAATGGTAGTGCTTTGACTAAAACTGAGGCTTGGTACTAGTTACTCACAAACTGGTGTGACCCCAGTTGTCTAACTTATGCATTTTCCTCAGTGTCCCCTCCTTCCTCTTCGTTCTCTTCCTTCTCCTTCTCAGTGGGACAGTGAACTCTGAGGTGCTCTGAGACACTTAGGCTCTAGTTCCACCCTGGAAATGTGATTGGAGACCCGGGATCCATTTCAGGCCCAACTTGGCCCACGTTACATCTTTTTCCCGCTTCATCAGCCTTCCCCTCTCTACTGGCTCCTCCCTATCAGCATTTAAACATGCTCATGTCTCTCTAAACTTAAAACAAAGTAGAAAAACCCTCTGTCAACCTACATTTCTATCCAGCTACTGTCCAATCTCTCTGCGCCTGTTCACTATCAATCTTCTTGAAGGATTGCCTGTGCCTGCTGCCTTCACATCCTTCCTCTGCTGGCCCCTGCAACTTGGCATCCATCCCCATCACATCTCTGAAATGAATTTTGCCAAAGTCAGCAGGGACCTCCAGTAATATTTCCCAATCCTCCTTGTCTTGATCTTTCAGCAGCATTTAACTTTAACTTTTTTTTTTTTGACGGTTGCTATATAACTTTTATTTCTGGAAGGTAAAGTAGATACAGAAATACACAAAAAAAAAGAAAAGAAAAGAAAAGAAAAAACCCACAATAATATAAATTTTTACACTATTAAGTAAGTGTACATTGGAATTTGAATGCAGTGGCCAGGACAGCATCTCATAAACCACCGTGTGGGTAGCTTAGGCATCCATGGGAATCCCTCGGCTGGGCAGGGATCGGGCAGGCAGGTCCTGGAGGACTGGGTTTTTAAAGGGAGGGGCCAAAACAAGTCTCAGCTCCTCTCAGGGCTTTTGCTATAATCAGGGTTAAATGATATAATCAGCTGAATGATTCCTCTTTCTTGAAACAGTTTTCTCTTGAGTCTCATGACTCCTCATTTCCCTGGTTTTCCTTTGGCTCCTCAGGCTCCTACAGGTGCTTTTTCTTCCAGGGGCTTAATGTTGATGACCCTGAGAGTTCTACCCTAGGCCCCTCCTCTTTTAACTCTACACACCTCCACAGATGATCTCAACTATTCCCATGGCTTAAGCTATGACCTATGGGCTAGAGACTCTGACAGCTTTATCACCAGCTCGGGATGCTCTCCTGAGCCCCAGGGGCATTGTCCCACTCCCTCAGGTGCCTCCACCTCAACTTGTCCAATACTGAGGCCATATTCTTCCTCCTCCAGCACTGCTCTTCCTCCTCTGGTTTTCAGTATTTCAGAGAACGGCACCCCTACCCACCTAGTGGCCAAGTCAGGCACCCGAAAATCGTTCTCAACCCCCCTTCTCCCTCACACCCCATTCCTATCAGTCACCAGGTCCTGCAGCTCTATCTCCTAACCATCTTTCAGATCTGTCCCCTTTTCTCCATCTTGACCAGACCCTGGGCCAGGTCACCATCACCTCTTGCCCAGATTATATTAACAGCCTCCAAGTGGATTCCCTGGCTGTGGTCTTGTCCATCCCTCCCCACCACTCCTTTATCCACACTGTAGCTAGGCTGATCTTTATTTTCTTTTTCTTTTTTAAAAATATTTATTTATTTATTTATTTATGGCTGCATTGGGCCTTCGTTGCTGCACGCGGGCTTTCTCTAGTTGCAGCAAGTGGGGGCTACTCTTCGTTGCGGTGCGCAGGCCTCTCATTGCAGTGGCTTCTCCTGCTGCGGAGCACCGGCTCTAGGCACACGGGCTTCAGTAGTTGTGGCATGTGAGCTCAATAGCTATGGCGCACAGGCTTAGTTGCTCTGCGGCATGTGGGATCCTACCGGACCAGGGCTCGAACCCATGTCCCCTGCATTGGCAGGAGGATTCTTAACCACCGCGCCACCAGGGAAGTCCCTATTTTCTTCACTTAAAATTTTTTTTATAAAAATTTATTCTAGGGACTTCCCTGGTGCTCCAGTGGTTAAGACTCTGCGCTCCCAATACGGGGGGCCCGGGTTCAATCCCTGGTCGGGGAACTAGATCCCGCATGTCGCAACTAAGAGCCCGCATGCCACCACTAAGACCCGGTGCAGCTAAATAAATAAATAAATATTTAAAAAATTATTTTATTTATTTATTTATTTATTTTGGGTTGCGCCACATGGCTTGCGGATCTTACTTCCCTGACCAGGGATTGAACCTGACCCCAGGCAGTGAAAGCGCCAAGTCCTAATGACTGGACCACCAGGGAATTCCCTTTTAATTACAGTTTTTTGCATCAGAATGATCTTTCTAGGAGGCAAACCCAATAGTCTCACTCTGGCTCCCCTAACACGGCTCACAAGGTCCTGGGCCTGCATGGCCTGATGGTGTTAGCCTTTCCAGCCCGGCCTCAGCACCCTCTCTGCTGCACCCACCCATGCTGACTTCCTCTTAGTTTCTGCTCTCTCACACCTCCAGGCCATAGTGCCTCAGCACCCACCACTTCCTCTGTTCAACACACTCCCAGCTCTCAATTTACCTGGCTGGCTTCTGCTTTTCCTCTGGTCTAGGAGCCTTTTCTGGACCCTTGTCTGGATGAAGTGCCCCTCCTGACCTTCCTTGTCACATTGCTCTCCCCACATGGCTCCTACCTCACAGCATACTGGCTGTTTAATTGTCCATCCCCTCCCTGATTACAAGCTCCAGAGGAGGAAGGGCCATGTCTTCTTTGTTCATTTTTAAAATCCCCTTTGCACAGTAGATGACTGGCTCATAATGGAATAGGTGTTTGTGTATGTGTGTGTGTATGTATGAATAAATGAATTCCCAAGGACTCTTGGGGGGAATTCCCAGGTAAACATTCAGTGATGTATGGGAGCCAGCTCATATTGATTCCTGAGAGTCAAATGTACTTTCAGTGATGTCACATTGGTAGCTTGAAATTAATCATGGTGGACCTATTTACACCAAGGAAATCAGTAACCACTACAAGTCAGGGCTCTCCTTTCCCCCTTACCCTCTTCCCTACTGGTTTACTAGCATACTCTTCCAAATATTGCTTTGGGGAGATTTCCAGAGGGGCTCAAACCCTTCAGCAATGGCTTGGAAGTGGTTCACTGTCCTAAGCATACAATTTGAGAACTTTAGTAATAATAGCTACAGTTTAATGAACTGTGTTTAGTGCTTTACATAATTGATCTTGTTTAATCTTTGTAACAAAGCCAGCAAAGTAGACGTTATTAGCCCATAGTACAGAAGAGGACATTGAGAATGGGATTCATCTCCCATACTCAGCTGGCAGGTGGAGATGGAGTTTGATGCCAGGTCTGACTACCAGGTCAGTGAGCTTAACTCTTCACTCTGCTTCCTTTCACGGCCAGGTGCTTGGGGCTTCAGTTCCTACTTCTCACCCTCACTTCTCCAAAGCGGTCCCTGGATTTTCAGCTAATTCTCACAGCTAACCCTCCAGTTGACTGGAAAAACAAACACATAAACCAACAACCCATGGGTAATCATCTTGTAGTAAGCCAACCGAGATCTTGACAGGCATTTCATCCAAGATTGAGAAATAACCAGGGGTTGTAAGAATCGGGTGTCAGCAACACAGTGACATTTTGAATGGAGACAGTGATTTTAGTTTCTTGATGGCATAATGGTGGAAATTGTTCTTAAATAGAACTTTCCCACCAGCTGAGATAATATAGGTTAGTAGTTTGTATTCAGGGTTTAAGTGCTTCAGGGAAGATGCCAGGCAACCATCAAGCATGTGACCCGAAGCCATCTCCCCAGGCATCCCTTCACAATAACACTCTGATACTTGGTGGCTGTAGAGCACTTTTAATTTTAATTCGGAAGCTAAATAATGCCCATAAACAAAAGATACATGTACCACAATGCATCAGTATTTACAATAGCCAGGACATGGAACCAACCTAAATGTCCATCAACAGATGAATGGATAAAGAAGATGTGGCACATATATACAATGGAATATTACTCAGCCATAAAAAGAAATGAAATTGAGTTATTTGTAGTGAGGTGGCTAGAACTAGAGTCTGTCATACAGAGTGAAGCAAGTCAGAAAGAGAGAAACAAATACCGTATGCTAATGCATATATATGGAATCTAAAAAAAAAAAAATGGTACTGATGAACCTAGTTGCAGGGCAGGAATAAAGATGTGGACATAGAGAATGGACTTGATGACACGGGGTGGGAGGGTGAAGCTGGGGTGAAGTGAGAGTAGCATGGACATATATACACTACCGAATGTAAAATAGTTAGCTACTGAGAGCAGCAGCATAGCACAGGGAGATCAGCTCGGTGCTTTGCGATGACCTTAGAGGGGTGGGATAGGGAGGATGAGAGGGAGGCTCAAGAGGGAGGGGATATGGGGACATGTGTATGCATATGGCTGATTCACTTTGTTGTACAACTAACACAGTATTGTGAAGGAGTTATACTCCAAAAAAAAAAGCCTGTCTGCTTGCAAGTCTCCCTGAAGAAGGCAATGGGTGAACTGGATGCTGCCAATTCTGCTCCTGTGGTCACAACTCAGATCTTGCCATTGCTTGAAACTGCTCTTTTTCAGAAACCTCACCCAGTGTCCACATGCTTACATCCTTCTTCTTCCCTGTCACTAAATCTATTTGTTCTTCAGCTGCCTCAAAGCTCCCGGACCTCAACTGCTCCAGGTTAACTCAACATTCCTGGCTTGCTTTCTGACACAGCCTGGAATCCGCAGTCAATCTCTATAAAGGTTTCTTATCGAGAATCCTCAACTCCCTGGTTTTTCCTCTGCTCTTGCTGTACGGTTCACACCTCTCAACTGCTCTAGCAGTCTCCACACTCTCCTTCTGCATGGTAGATATGGTTACATAACCTTGCCCCACAATGAAGGCTCCACCAGAAGAGCTGATTCCTGGCATCTTCTGAAGCTCCCAGTGCTACCCTTTAGGTCTTTTATTTTCCAGATGTCTTTCTTTCTTGCTCCCCTTTGTTGGCTTTTTCTGACCTTCCATCTCTCCTTCAAGCCCCATCCCCATGCCCTTCATTCACTGCAGGTGGGACTGTATCTTTCCTTTCTTCCTTTTTTTTTTTTTTTCTGGCCACGCCGCGTGGCCTGTGGGATCTTAATTCCCCGACCAGGGATTGAACCCGGGCCCTCGGCAGTGAAATCGCAGAGTCCTAACCACTGGACCACAAGGGAATTCCATCTTTCCTTTCTTAGAGACAGTAGAGGTCTTTAGGTGTGAACTCTCCCTTTCACCTGTCAACTTGTCTATAAAAGTATTTCATTCCTTCTTTCTTTCCTGTTTAAAAAAGAGCTGCACTTTCACCCCATAAAGCTGATTTCCTATTTAGTGTTCTTGATTGTTTAAAAACATAAATGTGATTGTGTCATATCTCTGCTTCCAACTCTTCAGATGCTTTCCGTTACATCCTGACTAAAAAGCAAACTCTTTATTTAGTATGTTTGTACTAAAACTGTATTTCTCAACCCAGGCTGCACTGCAGAACTTAAAAAATAACCATGCCCAGGCACCTCCACCAGACGTTCTGATTTCTGGGCCAATAGTATTTTTAAAACACCCCTGGTGATTTGCTTACCTCTCTTGTGGCCCCTCACTCCACTCTTCCCTTTACTCTCCACCTTGACCCCTCCCTTCCAGTTCACAAAGCTGCCTCTTTCCCAAAGTTCAGGTTTCAGTTTAAATGTCACCATCTATGGGAGGTTGTTTTCTATCCCAGCACCCCATTCGTTTCCTTCATCACACGTACCATGGTTTATGTTGTTGGTCTGTTTTCTTGTTTTTCACATATCTCCTCACTGCTAGGCTGGAAGCTTCCTGGGGTCAAGGCCCCATCTCTGTAGTTCACCACTGAATCCCTAATGCCAAGCAGAATCTGGCATGTAGGCATTCACTAAGGGCTGGAGGAATTAATAATAGATAAGGAATTGTTTCTGATAACACCTTCTTCCTCTGGGACCTCGTTCCATTGATTTTCTTTTCTTTCTTGGATCTTTATAAATATTTTCTTCACTGATACCTTTTCTCAGTCTAGACCCATAATCAAAACCTTCCCATCCAAAATCAAACATGTATAGAAAACCTCTCTTGACATCACTCTTTAATTAACATTAGTCCTGTCTTCCTTCTTCTACAAAGAGAGGCAATTTAGCTTGAGGATTAGAAAGTTGGGGTCTGAAAGCAGATTGCCTGGGTTCAAATCCTGATGTTGCTACCTACTAGAGTTGAGATCTTGGGTAAGTTCCCTTACTTCTTTGTGCCTCATTTTCCTTATCCATCAAGTGGAGATGATAACAGTACTTTCCTCAAGGAGTTGCTGTGGGGATTAAGTGAGGTACCAATGTAAATGGTGACTGGCTTCTAGTAAGCACTCTATAAATATGACTCATTATTATTACAACATTGGATTCCTTAGAGTCATTTCCATTGATTGTTTCCACCATCTCCAACTTTCTGGAACTCCTCAACCCATATAAATTACCATCCGCCCTGCAGCATTATCTAGTTCTCACTTCACTTGATCTGGCTGAGGCAGGGGACTCTACTGACCATCTCCTCCATCCTCCCCTTTCCCCACTCACCACTCCTTTTTTCCCTCTTCCCACCTTTCTGGCCACCCCTTCCCCCAGGTCTCCTTCACTTGTTCCTTCTCTTCTCTTGCTTCCAGAGCTTTCTCCTCAGCCCTCTTGTCTTCTCACTCTTTCCATTGTCCCTGGGCAGTTTTATCCACTTCTATGGTATACAAACAACTCTTTGTGGACAAAAACTCTAAAATCATTATATTTACTCTGAATCTTTCTCCTGCACTACAGACCAATATTGACAAATGTCCCTGAGATACCTCCATCTGGATGTCCCACGTGGACATCAGATTCCACATGTCTAAACCAAACATTAACTTCTCAACAAAATCTCCTTCAATTTCTATCTCAGTTAATTGCATGGCTCCTGTAAGATGCTTGTTATCTGAACCATGGAGCAAATTCTCTCAATGCTAAACAAATGGCTGCATTATTTTCAGTAACAAAGAAACAAGAATTAAAGGCTGATTAGATACTCCTCCAAATTAAGTGTAGTTTGTACAGTGGAAAGAGAACAGGCTTTAGAATTAAACAGATACTAGTTTGAATCTTAGCTGTGTGACTTAAAACGGGAGTGATAGTGCTTCCCTCTCAAGGTCATTAGGATGATCAAATAAAATGAGAATGCAAAGCACTTGGCACATAGTACATACACATTAAGTGGTTTTCTTACCTTAAGCTTACTTACAACTTGCTTCATAGGCTTATAGATTCTGAATCCATGAATTTTCTCACTGACCAGGCCAGTGCTTACTGGAGTTGTTGGGACCAAAGTGCTTAGATACTATCTATTTGGAGACACTGTGAACAAAGCCTCCCTGGTAGAGTGAACCAGCCAAGGTGAGATGCCCCCACTGGCACGGGGTTAAAGATCTGGTTTGCCAAGGGACTGGTTGGTGTGATTTTCTACACATCAAGTTACATGGCAATGCCTCTGCCTGCTGCCTTCTAAAAAACTCTTTGGAACCTTTTTCTTTTAACTTTCCATATCCAATCTAAATAGATCCAATTCAGGGCATCAGTATCTCAACTGCTCAGATAAGAAGCTTATGGGGAGGAGTAGGACTTGGGGGGTGGGGAAACATCTACTGGGGTTCTGTACAGAAGACAATGCAAGTTGGATGGAAAATTTGTGAAATATAAAGTTGTTTCAGTGAGCTGACTGTGATCTGTATGTTTTTCATGGTCTTAAAGATAGTGGGGTCCCAAACATTCCAGGGATGTTCTGAGTTCAGTGCAGCGGGTGTTTGCCCACAAACCCAAGTGAACCTCCAGTGAGTAGAAAAGTAGTCCTGATGATGGGGGTGGATGTCTGAGCAAGGCTGAATATGGTGCTTTTTTGGGATGATTGTTGGGATGATTTCACTACAGTCTCCCTGACAGCTGGTCACAGGGGAGTAGAAGACATGGGTCAACAATGTTTAGTACCTGTAAGCTGAGTAACCAGTAACTTCCAAGCATTCATTTCTACCTCCTAATCTTGTAAGAGAATCTGCAGGCCCTGAATCTCTACAAGCACAGAGTCATTGCCAATGGAGAAAGGGTGGGTTTGCACAGGTTATAGTGAATCCAGTGTCAAAGAAAAATTGCACCAGATAGAGTTAGACAGGCAAGGAAGACTTTATTCAAGACTATTGCAATAGGGGAGAGAGACTGAACTGAACTCTGCTGCAACAAAAAGGGGAGAGTTTTTGAGTACTGGGGTGAGCAAGTGGAGGAGCACTGAGGATGTTGGGGGGCGTTGGTCAATGCAGTTAGGCCTTCAGTGTTTGCTAATTTGTACTTAAGGAAGTTAGGTTCCTACCCTCTCACAGAGTCTGGTAGATGGGGTGCTATCTTTCTAGATGATTACATTTCAATGGGATGGCTCCCAGGTCCTTGAGAAACACTTTCCTGGGTTGTAAACAAGGCAAGAGGCTGGGAGAAGATTTATATCTCAAAGGCACAGAGACAGAATTTGCATTGTAAGTTTTCTAAAGTAAATGCTCAAAGAAAAGGGAGGTCAGGGGCCTATAGTCAAGAAGAAGCCTGTCTAAAGTTTAGTCAATCCGAGGGGAATATTAAGGCCAACTTGGTCGAGAGCCAAATACCAACTGGAAACTTTCCAGTTGGAGTGTCATAATGCATTACCACCCAGGTTGTTTCAGTTTCTTAAAAAAAAATTGATACTCGCTACCTATGCCCTTTTCCAAACCACTTTCCTTTATTATTGGAAGCTCTTTAACTAAAAGTAAAAGACTCAGTAGCAAAAGATTAGGAATCTACTAAAAGCCTTCTCTCCAATCTTCTACCGGGTTAGTAAAAGCTCAAAATAAGGTCTTCCTTTTAGGAAAATGTGTTCCCTGCTCTATACAGACAGTAGTATTTAAGCTCACCCATTTTCTGCTTCCCATGACTTATCTTTATGGTGGGGGAGAGCTGGTGGTGGGGTGAAATTTAGGATTTAGGGTGATATTACTGAGGTGTTTAAAGCGCAGGCTCTTGGATCCTGGCTTTGCAATTTATAAGCTGTGTTATTTTGGGCATGCATTTAACTTCCTTAGCCTCAGTTACCTAATCTATAAAATGGGGGGAGGGGTTCTATTTACCTCTCAGGGATGCTATGAAAATCTTAGCACAGTATTTGGCACATAGTAGGTGCCAACAAATGGTAATAATTATTAATATGATAAAAAGTCATTATGGGGCTTCAAAAGAGAATTTTGATATAAAATTTAAAAATGGTAAGTGCTATTTCAAGTTTATTATCTGCTTTATGGAAAGTAATCTACTTTTCATTATATTTTTTCATTTGTGATTGGGTTGTACAATTAACACAATTATTCAGGGACCATTTACTCTGATTGGCATTATCCAAAATTTGCTTCTTTTCTGACTTAGTGAAAATTAATCAGGTGGGCAGGGTAATAAAATCATGAGTTAGGGCCACTCAGTATTGTCACTTGTTATCAGGGTTTAAGGTTGACTGTGTCAGAGGAAAACAATGACATTTAGATCCTTCTGACTGAGCAGAATCATTTCTGAGCCAGGAGGCTCCTTTGTCCCAAAGCTTAGATGAGGTGAAGGCACGGTGAGGCCTCCTTGGCCCCTTGGCCCTCAGCCCAGGATCCCAAGGCTCTGGGTAAGAGAAGATCCAAAGAGACTCCTAGGGAGAACAGAATCCTTTTTTTGTGACTCCTAGAACAAGCTGGCATCAGCTGTCCTCTCCATGCCTCCTCTAGGTACTCCCTGGTTTTGTTTGTTTATGAGGGCCAAGAGTGAGTGTGAGAGCCTTGATAAGTAGGAGGCAACCTCCGGCCTCTCTGACCACCTACTAGGGTGGGAGAGAGAGGAGCAAGCAGAAGTGATCTGGAAGATTTAGAAGAGGGGCCACTTCACTAGACTTAACCCCTTTGGTTTAAACATCTGAGTTCCAACCTCTACTGATTGCTATGGCCCAGTGGGGCACTTGAGGATGGATGAGAGCTTCTCCTTGGTGATATGTGTGTGGAAGATGGCGTATGTGTGTGTGTGTGTGTGTGTGTGTGTGTAGAGGTGTGGGGGAAGGTGCTTGGGCTTTCCCTAGAACCCCCCACCCCCGAGTGTGGGGTCATACTACTAGGTGATTTTAGGTGGTCAAGGGACAAGGATTTAAATATCGTTAAGTCAAATCGTGAGAAAATGATTTTCAGTTCTTTCAGAAGGCAGCCCTTCTGATTAGGTCAAGAAAAAAGGGAACTCATTTTGGTATGAGGATGCTTTTATAAGCCTTGCTACTCTTCATTTAAAAAAATTAAATTGAATCCACTTAAAGAAAAATGTTAACTCAATAATAGTACAGGTTATGACAAAATTCCTGATGTGGAATGCACCCAGCGAGGTAGATTCCTACCATTGTGGAGGTAAGGAAAGGTTAGGTGAGAGTACAGGGTTTTCAGGGCATTTTAGATCTTTATTGCTGCTCTAACCACTTTTACCTTAGGTAGTCAAAATCTGGCTGCCAGAGGGAGGCATATGATAAGAAAAGGTCAGACATTCCTGGAGAACTGTTCAAAAAGAGTAGACATCAACTTTTCTCTAGAATATGCAGGGTTTTCCCAGGTCAGCAGCCCCTGCCACCTAACCACTGTGGGAAAAGCTCACCAGGTATAGGATGTTACGTGAAGCACTTCGGGATGTTTGCTGGGATGTGCCTCGAGGTACCTCTTCACTGGACGAGATTCTTGGAGTTGAATTTCCTTGGTCACGCTTTAGAGTTGCTTGGGTTTTCAGGGCAAGGCAAAAGCAGAGCATGCTGACTGGGTTTATGTAACTGTGTTCCTTCCCTTTGTCCCTGAGCTCTGAAAATCCAGTGTAGTTCAGGTGCATACCAACTCCTGGAGCAAATTGGAGACTACATACTGGTGTGTTGTGGGAATTTACAAGTTAAGGTAGCCATCGGCTACCTGTATCTGTGGAGCATGCAAGTGAGAGAAGCACTACAAGGAACCTAGACATTGAAGTCCTGTGGGTCGTTGCCTTCAGTAAACTCACTGGTAGAATTTTCAGCATTGCATGTACTGTCTCTGCCACAGGGGAAAAAGTCCCAAACAAACTTGGAAATCCTTTGACTTTTGATCGAGTATTAACCTGTGTAGGTTTTTGAATTATGTATCTGTTTAAGACCTGCATGTTTCTTTTGGCTTATACAGTAGATGTTTTTTCCAATACTGGATCATTATGAACAGATCAGACCTTTCTTGGGAAACTCCTTCTTTGGGGTTAGGTTGGAAAGGGCCAGCAATCCCTGGCAAAATTGTGAAACAGGCAAAGTGTGTCTGGTTTTTCCTATATAGCCTTTTTAGATCCTTTCCCTCTATTTCAGCATCTTTTTATTTCCTAGCCACTGGACTCAGTCCTCTCCCATTGCCTGGGACTCCTCCTATAATAGAAGTCTATTCATGAACTCATTCCACTGAGATACTCCCAGGACACTCCCCTTCTAAGGAGTGTTTTAGTTTAAAAGAGGATTGATCCCATGAACAAGGCAATGGAATTAATTGTATTAAAGTAATTGAAATTAATTCAGACATGGTTACATCTGGGACAGAAGGTGAGACTCACTTAAGGTGAGAAAGGTTTTCAGTCCGCCAATCCTGGACTCCATCCATGGGGGAGATGAGCCCGGGAAAGGGACACGGCTGTCTCTCCTTCCACCAGAGAAATAGTGTGAGATGCATGTGCATTATTTGTGGGCAGTTCCCTCCAGACATTGTCCAAATCGTTTCTGTGGTATTTTTGTGTATTGAAAATATGAAATATGTTCAAAGGGAGTACCATGGTAACCCACATAGAAAAGCCCAAGAAAAAGCAACTCACTCCTGTGGCTTAACTCTGAAATTCGTTTTGCACAGAGCCCTGCCTGCAAGAGAGTTTCTCTATTGAAATGAATCACGATTAATTCAGTTGGATTGGATCAGCAAATACAGGCAGATAATGTTTCTTTTGTGAGTGTATCAAAGTGAATCTAGAGTGAAAGCTTCCAAAGTCCAGTTTCCATGTCAATGAGAGGCCGAGGCTCTGATCCCTGGGCTGGGAAGGTGTTATTGATCCACATTTGATGGAAGGGCACTAATTTTTCACGTGAGGATACTGCCTGCTTAGTAACTGTCCAAAAAAGAAGATGTCAGTCCTCAGACTTACTGGGTCATCATCCTCTTTTAGCTCTGCTGGAAGGGCCTAGTAGCTGCAGAATCCAAGCCTGACTCGCCCCTCCAGGTTGGCAGCACACGTGGGATTCGTTAGCTATAGCAGCATCAGTGAGTGTATGCAGGTGACCGTGACTCATTAGTCAGCCAGTGTGTAGTGGTGCCCGTGAAGCAGTCATCTCTGCCCTGAATGCTGGGCGAGCTCTCAGCAATGTGGGGGAGCCAATTAAAGAGCAGTCTCTCGGGGATGCCAGCCCCCAGGGACCCCAGGGTTTCCTGAGCAGGCTGAGGATGTGCTCTGTCATGTCCGATGAGTTGGCCAGTCTATCACAGGATGACTGCCTTTCTGGCTGAGTTGGCTATTTCTTCCCTAATTAAATGCTTGTGGAAAAGAGGAGGGTAGGGAATGGTCACATATTGACCAGAAGAGAAGAAGTTTGCTGCATTCCCAAAGAGGTCGGTGGCACTGCTATCCCCATTCAAGAACCAGAGAGAAACTTTTAATTCCCAGAGTTGTTAACAGCAAACCTCTCTATAACTCAGCTTAAAGTAATTTCCTCGTTACACTTGGTTTTTTACTCTTTCTAGCCATGTAGCCTGTCACAGTCTTCCCATGAAATATAAAGGAGTCCTGAGTTTTGTAATTTTAGTGGCTTCTTGGGCCAATGGAAAGGGAGACATCTACTCCCTTCAGACCTTCTGAAATCACAGAGGATTAAAACTGTACAAATCAGTTGGTCTCCCTCTCACTCTTTCTTGATCTCACACTCTCTTGCTGTCTCTCTTTCTCCTTTTTCCGAGTGAGTAGAGGTCCCTGGCAGGCTTGTACATGCATCCAGAAGGAGGGAGTGCTGAGTCAAGTGCCAGTGAGGGTCCATGTTGTATAGTTTGGGTGGCAGATGTCGGCTTCATTAAACATGTTAGGGCTGGTTTCCAACAAAATTTTGAGATTGGCAAATGCATTCCCTAAGCCCCTTTGCTCTCCTTTCTACATCTGCCTTCCATCCTTAACATGGCCTCTGTTCCCACTCCCTCCCCACTGTGTGCTTTTGCCCCCTACTCATGGCCCCTCTGTTATCCAGAGTTCTAGATCAGGTCCTCCTCCAGGCTTCCAGTCAAACCCAGCTGTCCTGTGGGGCCTCAGTAGTGACTCGCTTATTGATAATTGAATAAGTTATCTTGCTGAGATATTACATTTGGGTGGGAAAGGTGATCTTTTGCATTTTAATAGGTATTGAAATTGTTTGATCTCCTAGAATTAAGTTACAGTGAGAACCCAGTCTGGGAGCAAGCCCATAGAAGGGGATTTTTTTGTGTGTGTGACTTGGTAGACTTTATTTTTTAATTTAATTTTTATTTTATATTGGGGTACAGTTGATTTACAATGTTGTGTTAGTTTCAGGTGTACAGCAAAGTGATTCAGTTATACATATACATATATCCATTCTTTTTCAGATTCTTTTCCAGATTCTGTAATAGGTTATTACAGAATATTGAATAGAGTTCCTTGTGCTATACAGTAGGTCCTTGTTGATTATCTATTTGATACACAATAGTGTGTATATGTTAATCTCAAACTCTAATTTATCCCTCCCCCCCTTTCCCCTTTGGTAACCATAAGTTTGTTTTCAGAGTCTGTGAGTCCATTCCTGTTTGGTAAATAGGTTCATTTATATCATTTAAAAAAAATTAGATTCCATATATGGGTGATATCATATGATATTTGTCTTTTTCTCTCTGACTTACTTCACTTAGTATGATAATCTCTAGGTCTATCCATGTTGCTGCAAATGGCATTATTTTATTCTTTTTTATGGCTGAGTAATACTCCATTATATATACGTACCACACCTTCTTTATCCATTCTTCCGTTGATAGACATTTAGGTTGCTTCCATGTCTTGGCTATTGTAAATAGTGCTGTAATGAACATTGGGGTGCATGTATCTTTTCGAATTACGATTTTCTCCAGATATATGCCCAGGAGTGGGATTGCTGGATCATATGGTAGCTCTATTTTTAGTTTTTTGAGGAACCTCCATATCGTTCTCCATAGTGACTATACCAATTTACATTCCCACCAGCGGTGTAGGAGGGTTTCCTTTTCTCCACACCCTCTCCAGCATTTATTGTTTGTAGACTTTTTGATGATGGCCATTCTGACTGGTGTGAGGTAATACCTCATTGTAGGTTTGATTTTCACTTCTCTAATAATTAGCGATGTTGAGCATCTGTTCACGTGCTTTTTGGCCATCTGTATGTCTTCTTTGGAGAAATGTCTATTTAGATCTTCTGCCCATTTTTTGATTGGGTTGTTTGTTTGTTTTTGATATTGAGCTGCATGAGCTGTTTGTATATTTTGGAGATTAATCTCTCATCAGTCACTTTGTTTACAAATATTTTCTCCCATTCTGTGGGTTGTCTTTTCATTTTGTTTATGGTTTCCTTTGCTGTGCAGAAGCTTTTAGCAATCCTCAGTACCTTCTGAAGAGGAAAATATCTGTTAACATGAAGAACTGTGTGTCCTTTTAAACAGGACTCAATTTCCTTTCAGTCTTAGTTCAGGCTACAGAAGGAACACAGGAAGCTTTTAGAGGTCAGTTTTCCTTTTGCTCTATCAAGAGTTGCTTTCCATCCTTTGGTTCAGGCTGGTAGAAGCTTCTTGCCACAGGTATTAAATACTTTTCAATTTCCTCTACGTTTCAATCAGGTGGTTTGGATGAGGAGGAGGACTCTGAGGGAAGACAGCCATCCACATCCAAGGTCCCCTCGGAACCACCCACATTGTCTTCAGGGAGAGAACTCAGTCCCTCTTTTACCGCCTGGTGCCCATGACTTGCACTATGTTTACTTGCCACCCACTTCCTCGCCCCCACCACCATCTCATTTCATCCCTTACAGCTTGCCAGACTTATCCTCTTAACATCCAGTTCTAATCTAATCGCCTCCCAGCTCAGAAAAACTTCCCTGGCTCTGTGTCCAAATTGAGTGCAGACACTTCACGTTGGTCTCTCAGATACCCCATGGTCATAACGTTGGCACCTGTCACTCATGCTGCGTTTGCTAAGTGCCAGCTACACTCGTTGTTCTAAACACTTTACACACATTAATCCATTTCATTCTCACAACCCTATGTGGCAGGCACTATTATCGTCCTCATTTTACAGCTGAAGAAACTGAGCTACAAAGAAGTTATACCTAAGGTCACAAATCTAGCAAGAGGCAGAATGGGGATTTGAGCCCATGCAGTGTGGCGCTGGGAGTGTATGGCCTTTAATGCCACAGTTCCTGCTTCTCTAAGGTGGGCCCCACATTCCTCTCCACCTTCTTTTTCCAATGCCTGCTCCTTGTGCATCCCAGGGAACTGAATGGCTTCTTGTTTCCAAAACACCTCGCCTGCTTCTTGGGATTCACGTCCTTGCCTTTGCTCTCCCCTTTGTTCACCATGCTTTCCCCAGCTGTGCTGGCTCCATTTTCCAAACACTAGCCCCTCCATGAAACCTGATGAAACCACTCCCTTCTTTGAACCTGTCATGGTTACTTCTTAGAAAATACTCTTTCAGTCACCTCACCAAATTGTCATTTGTATATTTACCTAGTTGTTCTTTATCTAGATTGAAGACGTGTGAAGAGCAAGGATTGTGTCTTAATCATCTTGATGCGTCCGGTGCCCTGTGGTCTTTTAAAAGATTATTTTTGTACTGAATACATATTTACTAAGACAATTTTGAACTGTGTAATTTGTGACTGGCAACTCATCCTGGGTGATTATTTTGTCTGTTTGTAAAGTATGTTATATTTCTTATGTGTATGATGTGGTGCTTGTCTTTCCACATTGTGGTGCATATTAGCTCACCTTATTTCTTGGGACTGGACAACTTCTAACTGCCAATCAGTCTACCGATTTGGCTTTCACTTAGTGAAAGAGGCAGAAGCAGATGTCCTGAACTCCTGTGTTCATGTCCCCTTGGGCCACAAGTTTGGCTTTTGTCCTGAGGTCTGGTAGCAGGGACAGATGTCTGGGGTGCTATAGCTGGGAGTGCTGACAGCATGGGGACAGAGGTCTGGAGGTACCAGCAGTGCTAGCTGGTAACACCAACAACCAAAGGCTAGGCTGTAGAGGTGTTGGGTCGTGTCCGCCCAATGCCTGGCCCGGTCAGACAGGGCACAGGGATGGCTGTGCTGGTTACAAAGCTGAGCTGAGAAGATTCAGCAAATAAAACGGCTGGAAGTGATTAAGTGATACCATCTCTGGACTTCCATCAAGGTATCTGTGAATATTTTTTTCTGAAAAAAAGTTTTCCCTGTAAAACTATACTTATTTTATTTATTTTTTTTAACATCTTTATTGGAGTATAATTGCTTTACAATGGTCTGTTTGTTTCTGCTTTATAACAAAGTGAATCAGCTATGCATATACATATATCCCCATATCTCCTCCCTCTTGCGTCTCCCTCCCACCCTTCCTATCCCACCCCTCTAGGTGATCACAAAGCACCGAGCTGATCTCCCTGTGCTATGTGGCTGCTTCCCACTAGCTATCTATTTTACATTTGATAGTATTTATAAGTCCATGCCACTCTCTCACTTCGTCCCAGCTTACCCTTCCCCCTCCCCATGTCCTCAAGTCCATTCTCTACATCTTCGTCTTTATTCCTGTCCTGCCCCTAGGTTCTTCAGAACCATTTTTTTTTTTTTTTAAGATTCCATATATATGTGCTAGCATACTGTATTTGTCTTTTTTTTTTTTTAAACATCTTCATTGGAGTATAATTGCTTTACAGTGGTGTGTTAGTTTCTGCTTTATAACAAAGTGAATCAGTTATACATATACATATGTTCCCATATCTCTTCCCTCTTGCGTCTCCCTCCCTCCCACCCTCCCTGTCCCACCCCTCTAGGTGGTCACAAAGCACCGAGCTGATCTCCCTGTGCTATGTGGCTGCTTCCCACTAGCTATCTATTTTACATTTGGTAGTGTATATATGTCCATGACACTCTCTCACCCTGTCACATCTTACCCCTCCCCCTCCCCATAGCCTCAAGTCCATTCTCTAGTAGGTCTGTGTCTTTATTCCCGTCTTGCCACTAGGTTCTTCATGACCTTTTTTTTTTTTTTTTTCCTTAGATTCCATATATATGTGTTAGCATACTGTGTTTGTTTTTCTCTTTCTGACTTACTTCACTCTGTATGACAGACTCTAACTCCATCCACCTCACTACAAATACCTCCATTTCATTTCTTTTTATGGCTGAGTAATATTCCATTGTATATATGTGCCACATCTTCTTTATCCATTCATCCGATGATGGACACTTAGGTTGCTTCCATGTCCTGGCTATTGTAAATAGAGCTGCAATGAACATTTTGGTACATGACTCTTTTTGAATTATGGTTTTCTTAGGGTATATGCCCCGTAGTGGGATTGCTGGGTCGTATGGTAGTTCTATTTTTAGTTTTTTAAGGAACCTCCGTACTGTTCTCCATAGTGGCTGTATCAATTTACATTCCCACCAACAGTGCAAGAGGGTTCCCTTTTCTCCACACCCTCTCCAGCATTTATTGTTTGTAGATTTTTTGATGATGGCCATTCTGACCGGTGTGAGATGATATCTCATTGTAGTTTTGATTTGCATTTCTCTAATGATTAATGATGTTGACCATTCTTTCATGTGTCTGTTGGCAATCTGTATATCTTCTTTGGAGAAATGTCTATTTAGGTCTTCTGCCCATTTTTGGATTGGGTTGTTTTTTTTTTGTTATTGAGCTGCATGAGCTGCTTGTAAATCTTGGAGATTAATCCTTTGTCAGTTGCTTCATTTGCAAATATTTTCTCCCATTCTGAGGGTTGTCTTTTGGTCTTGTTTATGGTTTCCTTTGCTGTGCAAAAGCTTTTAAGTTTCATTAGGTCCAATTTGTTTATTTGTGTTTTTATTTCCATTTCTCTAGGAGCTGGGTCAAAAAGGATCTTGCTTTGATTTCTGTCACAGAGTGTTCTGCCTATGTTTTCCTCTAAGAGTTTGATAGTGTCTGGCCTTACACTTAGGTCTTTAATCCATTTTGAGTTTATTTTTGTGTATGGTGTCAGGGAGTGTTCTAATTTCATACTTTTACATGTACCTGTCCAGTTTTCCCAGCACCACTTGTTGAAGAGGCTGTCTTTTCTCCACTGTATATGCTTGCCTCCTTTATCAAAGATAAGGTGACCATATGTGCATGGGTTTATCTCTGGGCTTTCTATCCTGTTCCATTGGTCTATGTTTCTATTTTTGTGCCAGTACCAAACTGTCTTGATTACTGTAGCTTTGTAATATAGTCTGAAGTCAGGGAACCTGATTCCTCCAGCTCCATTTTTCGTTCTCAAGATTGCTTTGGCTATTCGGGGTCTTTTGTGTTTCCATACAAATTGTGAAATTTTTTGTTCTAGTTCTGTGAAAAATGCCAGTGGTAGTTTGATAGGGATTGCATTGAATCTGTAGGTTGCTTTGGGTAGTAGAGTCATTTTCACAATGTTGATTCTTCCAATCCAAGAACATGGTATATCTCTCCATCTATTTGTATCATCTTTAATTTTTTTCATCAGTGTCTTATAATTTTCTGCATACAGGTCTTTTGTCTCCTTAGGTAGGTTTATTCCTAGATATTTTATTCTTTTTGTTGCAATGGTAAAC
This sequence comes from Eubalaena glacialis, assembly GCF_028564815.1. Lineage (NCBI taxonomy): Eukaryota > Metazoa > Chordata > Mammalia > Artiodactyla > Balaenidae > Eubalaena > Eubalaena glacialis. Next base: position 81,561,021 of record NC_083724.1, on the reverse strand, counting down.
GGGAGTGTTTTCTTAATTTCACTTTCAGATTTTTCATCATTGGTGTATAGGAATGCAAGAGATTTCTGTGCATTAATTTTGTATCCTGCTACTTTACCAAATTCATTGATTAGCTCTAGTAGTTTTCTGGTAGCATCTTTAGGATTCTCTATGTATAGTATCATGTCATCTGCAAACAGTGGCAGCTTTACTTCTTCTTTTCCGATTTGGATTCCTTTTATTTCTTTTTCTTCTCTGATTGCTGTGGCTAAAACTTCCAAAACTGTTGAATAATAGTGGTGAGAGTGGGCAACCTTGTCTTGTTCCTGATCTTAGTGGAAATGGTTTCAGTTTTTCACCATTGAGGACAATGTTGGCTGTGGGTTTGTCATACATGGCCTTTATTATGTTGAGGAAAGTTCCCTCTATGCCTACTTTCTGCAGGGCTTTTATCATAAATGGGTGTTGAATTTTGTCGAAAGCTTTCTCTGCATGTATTGAGATGATCATATGGTTTTTCTCCTTCAATTTGTTAATATGATGTATCATGTTGATTGATTTGAGTATATTGAAGAATCCTTGCATTCCTGGAATAAACCCCACTTGATCATGGTATATGATCCTTTTAATGTGCTGTTGGATTCTGTTTGCTAATATTTTGTTGAGGATTTTTGCATCTATGTTCATCAGTGATATAGGCCTGTAGTTTTCCTTCTTTGTGACATCTTTGTCTGGTTTTGGTATCAGGGTGATGGTGGCCTCGTAGAATGAGTTGGGGAGTGTTCCTCCCTCTGCAATATTTTGGAAGAGTTTGAGAAGGATAGGTGTTAGCTCTTCTCTAAATGTTTGATAGAATTCGCCTGTGAAGCCATCTGGTCCTGGGCTTTTGTTTGTTGGAAGAATTTTAATCACAGTTTCAATTTCAGTGCTTGTGATTGGTCTGTTCATATTTTCTATTTCTTCCTGGTTCAGTCTCGGCAGGTTGTGCATTTCTAAGAATCTGTCCATTTCTTCCAGGTTGTCCATTTTATTGGCATAGAGTTGCTTGTAGTAATCTCTCATGATCGTTTGTATTTCTGCAGTGTCAGTGGTTACTTCTCCTTTTTCATTTCTAATTCTATTGATTTGAGTCTTCTCCCTTTTCCTCTTGATGAGTCTGGCTAATGGTTTATCAATTTTGTTTATGTTCTCAAAGAACCAGCTTTTAGTTTCATTGATCTTTGCTATTGTTTCCTTCATTTCTTTTTCATTTATTTCTGATCTGATCTTTATGATTTCTTTCCTTCTGCTAGCTTTGGGGTTTTTTTGTTCTTCTTTCTCTAATTGCTTTAGGTGCAAGGTTAGGTTGTTTATTCGAGATGTTTCCTGTTTCTTGATGTAGGCTTGTATTGCTATAAACTTCCCTCTTAGCACTGCTTTTGCTGCATCCCATAGGTTTTGGGTCGTCGTGTCTCCATTGTCATTTGTTTCTAGGTATTTTTTGATTTCCCCTTTGATTTCTTCAGTGATCACTTCGTTATTAAGTAGTGTATTGTGTAGCCTCCATGTGTTTGTATTTTTTACAGATCTTTTCCTGTAATTGATATCTAGTCTCATAGCGTTGTGGTCAGAAAAGATACTTGATACGATTTCAATTTTCTTAAATTTACCAAGACTTGATTTGTGCCCCAAGATATGATCTATCCTGGAGAATGTTCCATGAGCACTTGAGAAAAATGTGTATTCTGTTGTTTTTGGATGGAATGTCCTATAAATATCAATTAAGTCCATCTTGTTTAATGTATCATTTAAAGCTTGTGTTTCCTTATTTATTTTCATTTTGGATGATCTGTCCATTGGTGAAAGTGGGGTGTTAAAGTCCCCTACTATGATTGTGTTGCTGTCGATTTCCCCTTTTATGGCTGTTAGTATTTGCCTTATGTATTGAGGTGCTCCTATGTTGGGTGCATAAATATTTACAATTGTTATACCTTCCTCTTGGATCGATCCCTTGATCATTATATAGTGTCCTTCTTTGTCTCTTGTAATAGTCTTTATTTTAAAGTCTATTTTGTCTGATATGAGACTTGCTACTCCAGCTTTCTTTTGATTTCCATTTGCATGGAATATCTTTTTCCATCCCCTCACTTTCAGTCTGTATGTGTCTCTAGGTCTGAAGTGGGTCTCTTGTAGACAGCATATATATGGGTCTTGTTTTTTGTATCCATTCAGCCAGTCTGTGTCTTTTGGTGGTAGCATTTAATCCATTTACATTTAAGGTAATTATCGATATGTATGTTCCTATTCCCATTTTCTTAAATGTTTTGGGTTTGTTATTGTAGGTGTTTCCCTTCTCTTGTGTTTCTTGCCTAGAGAAGTTCTTTTAGCATTTGTTGTAAAGCTGGTTTGGTGGTGCTGAACTCTCTCAGCTTTTGCTTATCTGTAAAGGTTTTAATTTCTCCATCAAATCTGAATGAGATCCTTGCTGGGTAGAGTAATCTTGGTTGTAGGTTTTTCTCCTTCATCACTTTAAGTATATCCTGCCACTCCCTTCTGGCTTACAGAGTTTCTGCTGAAATATCAGCTGTTAACCTTATGGGGATTCCCTTGTGTGTTATTTGTTGTTTTTCCCTTGCTGCGTTTAATATGTTTTCTTTATATTTAATTTTTGATAGTTTGATTAATATGTGTCTTGGCATGTTTCTCCTTGGATTTATCCTGTATGGGACTCTCTGTGCTTCCAGGACTTGATTAACTATTTCCTTTCCCATATTAGGGAAGTTTTCCACTATAATCTCTTCAAATATTTTCTCAGTTCCTTTCTTTTTCTCTTCTTCTTCTGGGACCCCTATAATTCGAATGTTGGTGCGTTTAATGTTGTCCCAGAGGTCTCTGAGACTGTCCTCAGTTCTTTTCATTCTTTTTTCTTTATTCTGCTCTGCAGTAGTTATTTCCACTATTTTATCTTCCAGGTCACTTATCCGTTCTTCTGCCTCAGTTATTCTGCTATTGATCCCGTCTAGAGTATTTTTAATTTCATTTATTGTGTTTTTCATCGTTGCTTGTTTCCTCTTTAGTTCTTCTACGTCCTTGTTAAATGTTTCTTGCATTTTGTCTATTCTATTTCCAAGATTTTGGATCATCTTTACTATCATTATTCTGAATTCTTTTTCAGGTAGACTGCCTATTTCCTCTTCATTTGTTAGGTCTGGTGTGTTTTGACCCTGCTTCTTCATCTGCTGTGTGTTTTTCTGTCTTCTCATTTTGCTTATCTTACTGTGTTTGGGGTCTCCTTTTCACAGGCTGCAGGTTCGTAGTTCCCGTTGTTTTTGGTATCTGTCTCCAGTGGCTAAGGTTGGTTCAGTGGGTTGTGTAGGCTTCCTGGTGGAGGGGAGTAGTGCCTGTGTTCTGGTGGATGAGGCTGGATCTTGTCTTTCTGGTGGGAACGTCCACGTCTGAAGTGTGTGTGGTGGTGGTGGTGGTGGTGGTGTGTTTTGGGGTGTCTGTGGCCTTATTATGATTTTAGGCGACCTCTCTGCTAATGGATGGGGCTGTGTTCCTGTCTTGCTAGTTTGGCATAGGGTGTCCAGCACTGTAGCTTGCTGGTTGTTGAGTGAAGCTGGGTCTTGATGTTGAGATGGAGATCTCGGAGAGATTTTCGCCATTTGGTATTACGTGGAGCTGGGAGGTCTCTTGTGGACCAGTGTCCTGAAGTTGGCTCTCCCACCTCAGAGGCACAGCCCTGATGCCTGGCTGGAGCACCAAGAGCCTTTCATCCACATGGCTCAGAATAAAAGGGAGAAAAAATAGAAAGAAAGAAAGAAAGAGGATAAAATAAAATAAAATAAAGCTATTATAATAAAAAATAAGAAAAAAATTATTAAGAAAAATTTATTAAGAAAGAAAATTTTTTTAATGTTTTAAAATAAATTTATTAATTTTTTATAATTAAAAATAAGAAAAAAATTAAGAAAAAAATTTATTAAGAAAAAATATTAATTTTTTAAAACAAAAAATATGAAAAAACTTATTAAGAAAAAAGTTTTTTTAATTTTTAAAAATAGAAAATAAGGAAAAAATTATTAAGAAAACATTTATTAAGAAAAAAAATGTTTTAAGTAAAAAAAAAAAAAAAAAAAAACGGTCGGACCGAACCCTAGGACAAATGGTGAAAGCAAAGCTATACAGACAAAATCTCACCCAGAAGCATACACATATACAGTCACAAAAAAAGGAAAAGGAGAAAAATTAATATATCCTGCTCCCAAAGTCCACCTCCTGAATTTGGGATGATTCGTTGTCTATTCAGGTATTCAACAGATGCAGGTACATCAAGTTGTTTGTGGAGCTTTAATCCGCTGCTTCTGAGGCTGCTGGGAGAAATTTCCCTTTTTCTTCTTTGTTCGCACAGCTCCCGGGGTTCAGCTTTGGATTTGGACCCGCCTCTGCATTTAGGTCGCCTGAGGGCCTCTGTTCTTCGCTCAGACAGGACGGGGTTAAAGGAGCAGCTGATTCGGGGGCTCTGGCTCACTCAGGCAGGGTGGAGGGAAGGCTACAGATGCGGGGCGAGCCTGCGGCGGCAGAGGCCAGCGTGACGTTGCAGCAGCCTGAGGCGTGCCGTGCGTTCTCCCGGGGAAATTGTCCCTGGATCACGGGAGCCTGGCAGTGGCGGGCTGCACAGGCTCCCTGGAGGGGCGGTGTGGATAGTGACCTGTGCTCGCACACAGGCTTCTTGGTGGCGGCAGCAGCAGCCTTAGCGTCTCATGCCCGTCTCTGGGGTCCGCGCTGATAGCCGCAGCTCGCGCCCGTCCCTGGAGCTTGTTTAGGCGGCGCTCTGAATCCCCTCTCCTTGCGCACTGTGAAACAAAGAGGCAAGAAAAAGTCTCTTGCCTGTTCGGCAGTTCCAGACTTTTTCCCGGACTCCCTCCCAGCTAGCTGTGGCGCACTAGCTCCCTTCAGGCTGTGTTCACGCCGCCAACCCCAGTCCTCTCCCTGCGATCCGACCGAAGCCCGAGCCTCAGCTCCCAGCCCCGCCCGCCCTGGCGGGTGAGCAGACAAGCCTCTCGGGCTGGTGAGTGCTGCTCGGCGCCGAGCTTCTGTGCGGGAATCTCTCCGCTTTGCCCTCCGCACCCATGTGGCTGCGCTCTCCTCCGTGGCTCCAAAGCTTCCCCCCTCCGCCACCCGCAGTCTCCGCCTGCGAAGGGGCTTCCTAGTGTGTGGAAACCTTTCCTCCTTCACAGCTCCCTCCCACTGGTGCAGGTCTCGTCCCTATTCTTTTGTCTCTGTTATTTCTTTTTTCTTTTGCCCTACCCAAGTACGTGGGGAGTTTCTTGCCTTTTGGGAGGTCTGACATCTTCTGCCAGCGTTCAGTGGGTGTTCTGTAGGAGCAGTTCCACGTGTAGATGTATTTCTAATGTATCTGTGGGAAGGAAGGTGATCTCCGCGTCTTACTCTTCCGCCATCTTGCCCAGACCCTGTATTTGTTTTTCTCTTTCTGACTTACTTCACTCTGTATGACAGACTCTAGGTCCATCCACCTCACTACAAATAACTCAATTTCGTAAAACTATACTTATTAAATGTGCTTAATTTGTTCCCTAATCTTTTATTAATCAAAAGTCATATGTAGCTGCCAACTACAGGCTGTGATTAGCAGGAGCAAACGCCATCACCTCATGGAGTTGGCATAACCCCAGCCAATGGCATAGGCACTTTAATTAGCCAATGCGGATTTATTTAGAAGAAAGTACCATTTTTGTCAAGTTTTGAGATATAATGAAATAGTTCTAACCACTTACTTATTGACCACTGGTCAAAATAGATAGAGGGCTTGCCAAAGTTTGGGAGGCCTGTCCCAAGTCAAAATCAAATGGACTTCTTGGCTGTGTTCTGCCTTCACCAAGGTTTATGCCTTGTCTGTCTGAATGTGTCAGTATTGGAGCGTTGGCATCTGGCAGATGTCTGTGGGTCCATTCAGACCCCTTGCTGTATATTAGCATGTAGCCAGGACCTAAGGAAACTCCTGAAGGGAGACTTAGTAGAATTCTTAGTAGATTGAGAGCACAGTGCAGCTTCCCCTGTGAAGGGATGTGAGTCGATCCTCTGTCAGGGGTAATCAGTTGACATCTGAGAATGGCAGGCAGCCTACAGTCTGCCATCTTGTGTGAGGTTGGTGAAGGACCTTGTGACGGTACCATTTGCTTACTGCGTATCAGCCACTGGGGAAAAATGAAGGTGTCAGAAGCAGGTACTCAGAGCTGACTGTCATAGGCTGAGATCCTTAAGATTTTGGGAAGGGGGAAAGGGGTGGTGATCATGCATTAGGAATCTTAATAAAAGTTTTGCTATTCTTCCCAGGGGGCAAGATGCATGTATGTGTGAACACACGCACACACACACACACATTTGCATATATTTTTATGGAGTTTGGTCACGAATTCCAGTTTAAGAACCCATTATGTAGGATATACTTTCTAGAGTTGTGTAGATTCTTGTTAGCTTTCAGAGAGCAGAAATGTTTTGTAATATTCTCCATTCAGCTAAAATAGGTAATTTCTTTTTATTTTTAAATAGAGTTTATTTTTTAGAGCAGTTTTAGCATCACAGCAAAATTGAGTGGAAGGCACAGAGATTTCCCATATACCCCCACCCCCTCACATGCAAACATTATCCCCATTATCAACACCCATCACCAGAGTGATATATCTGTTACATTTGATGAATCGACTTTGACGCATTAGTATCACCCAGAGTCCATAGTGTTCACTCTTAGGGTGAAATCTTGCTGTTGTATATTCTATAGATCATATATTGTATATTGCTAGACTGTATGGTAAAAGTATGTTTAGTTATGTAAGAAACCCCCAAACTATCTTGCAAAGTGGCTGTACCGTTTTGCATTCCCACCAGCAAAGAATGAGAGTTCCTTTTGCGCGACATCCTTGTCAGTATTTTGTGATGTTACTGTTTTGGATTTGGGCCATTCTAATAGGTGTGTAGTGGTATCTTGTTGTTTTAATTTACATTTCCCTAATGGCATATGATGTGGAGCATCTTTTCATATGCTTATTTGCCATCTGTATATCTTCTTTTTTTAAAAGAACGTATTTATTAAACTTGATATCAGAAAAATAACAAAATTGTAAGCAGCAACAACCTTGCATTCTTTTTTTTTTTTTAACATCTTTATTGGAGTATAATTGCTTTACATTGTTGTGTTAGTTTCTGCTGTATAACAAAGTGAATCAGCTATACGTATACTTACATCCCCATATCCCCTCCCTCTTGTGTCTCCCTCCCACCCGCCCTATCCCACCATATCTTCTTTGATGAAGTATCTGTTAAGATCTTCCACCCACTTTTAAAACATTTTTTAAAATAAAAAAATTTCCTCAGGTTTATTGAGATATAATTGACATATAACGTTGTGTAAGTTTAAGGGGTACAACATGATGATTTGATGTATATATACAGACAGCCCCTGACTTACGGTGGTGTGACTTAAAATGGGTCGACAGTGATACACATTCAGTAGAAACTGTGCTTCCAGCTTTGAATTTTGATCTTTTCCCAGGCTAATGATATGCAATATGATACTCTCTTGTGATGCTGGGCAGTGGCAGGCGCAGCTCCCATTCAGCCACTCAATCAGGAGGGTAAACAACTGATACACTTACAACCATTCTCTACCTATACAATCATTTTTATGTATGTATGTATTTATTGAAGTATAGTTGAATTACAATGTTCTGTTAATTTCTGCTGTACAGCAAAGTGATTCCGTTATATGTATATTTATATACATTCTTTTTTATATTCTTTTCCATTATGGTTTATCACAGGATATTGAATATAGTTCCCTGTGCTATATAGTAGGACCTTGTTGTTTATCCATTATATATATAATACTTTGTATCTGCTAACCCCAAACTCCCAACCCATCCCTTCCCTACCACCCCTCCCATGGCAACCACAAGTCTGTTCTTTATGTCTGTGAGTCTGTTTATGTTTCATAGATAGGTTCATTTGTGTCATACTTTAGATTCCACATATAAGAGATATATGGTATTTGTTTTTCTCTTTTTGACTTGACTTCACTTAGTATGATCATCTCCAGGTCCATCCATGTTGCTGCAAATATACAATCACTCTTTTTTTTACTTTCAGTTCAGTATCCAATAAAAACATGAGATATTCAATATTTTATTATAAATAGGCTTTGTGTTAGATGATTTTGCCCAGCTGTAGGTTAACGTGTATTCCGAGCATGTTTAATGTAGGCTAGGCTAAGCTATGATGTTTGGTAGGGTATGTGTACTTAATGCTTTTTTGACTTGATATTTTCTACTTAAGATGGGTTTGTTGGGACCTAACCTCATTATAAGTTGAGAAAGATCTACGTTATGAAATGGTTACCACAATAAGGTTAGTTAAAACATCTATTACATATTTTTCCCCCTGCAGTGAGAATTTTTAAGACATACTTTCATAGCAACTTTCAAATATGTAATACAGTGTTGTTAGCTATAGTCACTGGGGATACATTAGATCCCCAGAACTTATTCATCTTATGGCTTATGACTTGTACCCTTTGACCACTTTCACCCACTTCCCCCACTCTCTGCCTCTGGCAACTGCCAATCTACTCTCTGTTTCTATGAGTTTGGTTTTTTAGATTTCATACATAAGTGATATCATACAGTATTTGTCATGCTGTGTCTGACTTACTTATCATAGTGCCCTCCAGGTTCATCCATGTTGTCGAAAATAGCAGAATTTTCTTCTTTTTTATGGCAGGATAATATTCCATTAGGTTTATATATATATTTTTCCTTTATCCACTCATATTTTCTTTATCCATTCATCTGTAGACGAACACTGGTTGTTTTCCTGTTGTGAATAATGTGGCAATTAACATGGGGACACAGATATCTCTTTGAGATAGTGTTTTTGTTTCCTTTGGATATATACCCAGAAGTGGGATTGCTGGATAATATGGTAGTTCTATTTTTGATTTTTTGAGGAACCTCCATACTGTTTTCCATAATTACAGTACCAATTTACGTTTCTACCAACAGGGCACCAGGGTTCCATTTACTGTCCTTCCTTGCCTTGTAATTTCTTGCCTTTTTGATAATTAACGACTCTAACAAATGTGAGGTGATATGTCATAGTGATTTTGATTCTCATTTCCCTGATGATTAGTGATGATCACCTTTTCATGTACTTGTTGTTTGGCCCATTTTAAAATCAGATTGTTTGTATTCTTATTGTTGAGTTTTAAGAGTTCTTTGTATATTAGAGGAAAGCATAGGAAGAACACTCTTTGACATAAATCACAGCAAGATCCTTTTTGACCCACCTCCTAGAGAAATGGAAATAAAAACAAAAACAAACAAATGGGACCTAATGAAACTTAACAGCTTTTGCACAGCAAAGGAAACCATAAACAAGACGAAAAGACAACCCTCAGAATGGGAGGAAACATTTGCAAATGAAGCAACTGACAAAGGATTAATGTCCAAAATATACAAGAAGCTCATGCAGCTCAGTATCAAAAAAACAAACAGCCCAATCCAAAAATGGGCAGAAGATCTAAATAGACATTTCTCCAAAGAAGATACACAGATTGCCAACAAACACTTGAAAGGATGCTCAACATCACTAATCATTAGAGAAATGCAAATCAAAACTACAATGAGGTATCACCTCACAACAGTCAGAATGGCCATCATCAAAATATCTACAAACAATAAATGTTGGAGAGGGTGTGGAGAAAAGGGAACCCTCCTGCACTGTTGGTGGGAATGTAAATTGATACAGCCACTATGGAGAACAGTATGGAGGTTCCTTAAAAAACTAAAAATAGAACTACCATACAACCCAGCAATCCTACTACTGGGCATATACCCTGAGAAAACCATAATTCAAAAAGAGTCATGTACCAAAATATTCATTGCAGCTCTGTTTACAATAGCCAGGACATGGAAGCAACCTAGGTGTCCATCATCGGATGAATGGATAAAGAAGATGTGGCACATATATACAATGGAATATTACTCAGCCATAAAAAGAAATGAATTGGAGGTGTTTGTAATGAGGTGGATGGAGTTAGAGTCTGTCATACAGAGTGAAGTAAGTCAGAAAGAGAAAAACAAATACAGTATGCTAACACATATATATGGAATCTAAGGGGAAAAAAAAAAAAAAAGAGGTCATGAAGAACCTACTGGCAAGATGGGAATAAAGACACAGACCTACTAGAGAATGGACTTGAGGATATGGGGAGGGGGAGGGGTGAGATGTGACAGGGTGAGAGAGTGTCATGGACATATATACACTACCAAATGTAAAATAGATAACTAGTGGGAAGCAGCCGCATAGCACAGGGAGATCAGCTCGGTGCTTTGTGACCACCTAGAGGGGTGGGATAGGGAGGGTGGGAGGGAGGGAGATGCAAGAGGGAAGAGATATGGCAACATATGTATATGTGTAACTGATTCACTTTGTTGTAAAGCAGAAGCTAGCACACCATTGTAAAGCAATTATACTTCAATAAAGATGTTTAAAAAAAAAAAAAAAAAAAAAAAAAAAAAAAAGAGTCATGGACCACAATGTTCATTGCAGCACTATTTGCAATAGCCAGAACACAGAAGCAATCTAAGTGTCCATCGACAGATGAATGGATAAAGAATATGTGGCACATATATACAATGGCATATTACTCAGCCATAAAAGGAAACAAAATTGAGTTATTCGTAGTGAGGTGGATGGACCTAGAGTCTGTCATACAGAGTGAAGTAAGTCAGAAAGAGAAAAACAAATACCGTATGCTAACACATATATATGGACTCTAAAAAAAAAAAAAAGATTCTGATGTACCTAGGGGGAGGACAGGAATAAAGACACAGATGTGGAGAATGGACTTGAGGACATGGAGAGGGGGAAGGGTAAGCTGGGATGAAGTGAGAGAGTAACATTGACATATATACACTACCAACTGTAAAATAGATAGCTAGTGGGAAGCAGCTGCATGGCACGGAGAGATCAGCTCGGTGCTTTGTGACCACCTAGAGGGGTGGGATAGGGAGGGTAGGAGGGAGATGCAAGAGAGAGGGGATATGGGGATATATGTATACATATAGCTGATTCACTTTTTATACAACAAAAACTAACACAACATTGTAAAGCAATTATACTCCAACAAGGATGTTATAAATTTATTTATTTATTTGTTTTAGCTGTGTTGGGTCTTCGTTTCTGTGCGAGGGCTTTCTCCAGTTGTGGCAAGCGGGGCCACTCTTCATCGCGGTGCGCGGGCCTCTCACTGTCGCGGCCTCTCCCGTTGCGGAGCACAGGCTCCAGACGCGCAGGCTCAGTAGTTGTGGCTCACGGGCCAGTTGCTCCGCGGCATGTGGGATCTTCCCAGACCAGGGCTCAAACCCGTGTCCCCTGCATTGGCAGGCAGATTCTCAACCACTGCGCCACCAGGGAAGCCCCTCCAACAAAGATGTTAAAATAAAAGTTCTTTGTATACTTTGGATAATCGTTGTTTATTAAATATGTCTTTTGCATATGTTTTCTCCCAGTATATGGCTTGTCTGTCATCCTCTTGACAGTGTCTTTAGTAGAGCGGAAGTTTTTTAATTTTAATGAAATCTAGTTTGTCAACTATTTCTTTCATAGGTTGTGCTTTTGGTGTTGTATTCAAAGCCATCACCATACCCAAGGTCATTTAGAGTTTCTCCTATGTTATCTTCTAGAAGTTTTACAGTTTTCCATTTTGCATTTAGGTCTGTGATCCATTCTCAGTTGATTTTTCTTTTTTAATGTTTATAGTTTTTGAATTTTATTTTGTTTTATACAGCAGGTCCTTATTAGTTATTGATTTTATTCAAATTAATGTATATATGTCAATCTCAATCTCCCAATTCATCCCACCACCCCGCTTTCCCCCCTTGGTGTCCATACGCTTGTTCTCTGCATCTTTGTCTCTATTTCTGCCTTGCAAACTGGTTCATCTGCACAATTTTGCTAGATTCCACATATACGTGTTAATATACGATATTTGTTTTTCTCCTTCTGACTTACTTCACTCATATGACAGTTTCTAGGTCCATCCACGTCTTTACAAATGACCCAATTTCATTCCTTTTTATGGCTGAGTAATATTCCATTGTATATATGTACCACATCTTCTTTATCCATTCATCTGTCAATAGGCATTTAGGTTGCTTCCATGACCTGGCTATTGTAAATAGTGATGCAGTGAAAATTGGGATGCATGTGTCTTTTTGAATTATGGTTTTCTCAGGATATATGCCCAGTAGTGGGATTGCTGGGTCATATGGTAATTCTATTTTTAGTTTTTTAAGGAACTTCCATACTGTTCTCCATAGTGGCTGTATCAATTTACATTCCCACCAAGAGTGGAAGAGGGTTCCCTTTTCTCCACACCCTCTCCAGCATTTGTCATTTGTAGATTTTCTGATGATGCCTATTCTAACTGGAGTGAGGTGATACCTCATTGTAGTTTTGATTTGCATTTCTCTAATAATTAGTGATGTTGAGCAGCTTTTCATGTGCCTCTTGGCTATCTGTATGTCTTCTTTCGAGAAATGTCTATTTAGTCTTCTGCCCATTTTTGGATTGGGTTGTTTGTTTTTTTGGTATTGAGCTGCATGAGCTGCTTGTATATTTTGGACATTAATCCTTTGTCAGTTGATTCGTTTGCAAATGTTTCCTCCCATTCTGAGTGTTGTCTTTTCATCTTGTTTATAGTTTCCTTTGCTGTGCAAAAGCTTTTAAGTTTCATTAGGTCCCATTTGTTTATTTTTGTTTTTATTTCCATTACTCTAGAAGGTGGGTCAAGAAACCAACACAGTATTGTGGAACAATTATACTCCAGTAAAGATCTATTTTAAAAAAGAGATCTTGCTGTGATTTATGTTAAAGAGTATTCTTCCTATGTTTTCCTCTAAGAGTTTTATAGTGTCCAGTCTTACATTTAGATCTTTAATCCATTTTGAGTTTATTTTTGTGTATGGTGTTAAGGAGTGTTCTAATTTCATTTTTTTACATATAACTGTTCAGTTTTCCCAGCACCACATATTGAAGAGACTCTCTTTTCTCCATTGTATATCCTTGCCTCCTTTGTCATAGATTAGTTGACCATAGGTGCATGGGTTTATCTCTGGGCTTTCTATCCTGTTCCATTGATCTATATTTCTGTTTTTGTGCCAGTACCATATTGTCTTGATTACTGTAGCTTTGTAGTATAGTCTGAAGTCAGGGAGTCTGATTCCTCCAGCTCCGTTTTTTTTCCCCTCAAGATTGCTTTGGCTATTCGGGGTCTTTTGTGTCTCCATACAAATTTTAAGATTTTTTGTTCTAGTTCTGTGAAAAATGCCATTGGTAATTTGATAGGGATTGCATTGAATCTGTAGATTGCTTTGGGTAGGATAGTCACTTTCACAATATTGATTCTTCCAATCCAAGAACATAATATATCTCTCCATCTGTTTGTGTCATCTTTGATTTCTTTCACCAGTGTCTTATAGTTTTCTGAGTGCAGTCTTTTACCTCCTTAGGTAGGTTTATTCCTAAGTATTTTATTCTTTTTGTTGCAGTGGTGAATGGGATTGTTGCCTTAATTTCTCTTTCTGATCTTTTGTTGTTAGTGTATAGGAATGCAAGAGATTTCTGTGCGTTAATTTTGTGTCCTGCAACTTTACCAAATCCATTGATTAGCTCAAGTAGTTTTCTGGTTGCATCTTTAGGATTTTCTATGTACAGCACCATGTCATCTGCAAACAGTGACCGTTTTACTTCTTCTTTGCCAATTTGGATTCTTTTATTTATTTTTCTTCTCTGATTGCCGTGACTAGGACTTCCAAAACTATACTGAATAATAGTGGTGAGAGTGGACATCCTTGTCCTATTCCTGATCTTAGAGGAAATGCTTTCAGTTTTTCACCATTGAGAATGATGTTTGCTCTGGGTTTGCCATATATGGCCTTTATTATGTTGATGTAGGTTCCCTCTATGCCCACTTTCTGGAGAGTTTTTATCATAAGTGGGTGTTGAATTTTGTCAAAAGATTTTTCTGCATCTATCGAGATGATCATATGGTTTTTATTCTTCAGTTTGTTAATATGGTGTATCACATTGTTTGATTTGCGTATATTGAAGAATCCTTGCATCCTTGGGATAAATCCCACTTGATCATGGTGTTTGATCCTTTTAATGTGTTGTTGGATTCTGTGTGCTAGTATTTTGTTGAGGATTTTTGCATCTATAGTCATCAGTGTTATTGGTCTGTAATTTTCTTTTTTTGTAGTATCTTTGTCTGGTTTTGGTATCAGGGTGATGGTGACCTTGTAGAATGAGTTTGGGAGTGTTCCTTTGTCTGCAAATTTTTGGAACACTTTGAGAAGGATGGGTGTTTGCTCTTCTCTAAATGTTTGATAGAATTCCCCTGTGAAGCCACCTGGTCCTGGACTTTTGTTTGTTGGAAGATTTTTTTGTTGTTGTTGTTTCTTAGAAAATATGCTTTACTTTTCATCTCAAATTGACTTTTAAATGCTTGACATACAATTTAATATCTAAGAAGACTGTAGCTAAATTATTTGATAATACTTATAGTGTGATATTTCTTCTCTGGGTAGACATATTTCACGCAACAGTTTCCAATTAATGCTGAAAAAAATCACTTGATAATTTTAATCACAATTAATGATTGACTGAAAATAGATTAACAATTTACTCAGTAAATTTAGATGGCATGAGGTCCAGTAAAGGGAGCAATCTGGTGATTGCTCAATGTGCAATTCTGCCCATTAGTCATACTAAGTCAAGAATATGACAGATATTTCACTCAGCTGGACTACATGTTTCCATGTATGTGATTTGGTCAACAAAAAATTAGGTACACAATGTCAAGCTTTTTCCTTTCTTTTCTTTTCTTTCTTTTTTAAGAGCAGCTCAATGATTTGGGGGTTGGTTAGTATGATACGGAGAACATAGGGGAAGTACAAAATGGCACTTAACCACCAATGCCAGTACTCATCTCATTATGGTTATAACTAAGGATATTATTAATTTTTGTGTTATTTCCTTTTTTTAAGAACATAAATCAAAGCCATTAACTCAAATTTGAGGTATGTACACAATACCTACACAACCCTATGCAAAATACTTTTGATAATAAAGCTCTTAAAGTTAAAAATATCCTCCTCTCCCTTTGTACTTACCACAGGCTACACAATGTCCTGAGAGGATTCTTTATGAGAAAAATGTCCATCACAGCTTTAAGACCTTGCTTTGGAAGGAACTAATGAGAAAGCAGATGGAAAGGTGAGACTTCATCTTTGTTTTCAAATAAGTGGTCTTAATTTTTCTTCTTATAGAAAAAGTTTAACTGTTTAAATCAGTTTATTATAAATATATCTAAACCATTAATTTTTGCAGCTTTCAGGTAAAGTCCAGCACTTCATTTATACAAAGTCTATGAGAATAGGTCAGTAGAGATCATCTAATCTTAAGTCGTGACATCATCCATTCAAGTCCTTGGCATAATCCCTCGCCAATAAGAGCACAGCATGCCTGGACATGCCACTGGTGATCTTTAATAGAAGTTAGTTTCAAAAACTGGGAGATTTCTGCTACAGTCATGCATTCTTTAACATCTTGTTTATTAGCAAAGATCAGCAATCCAGCTTTCCTTAGGTCCTCATGGGCTAACATTTTATAGAGTTCTTCTCTAGTTACAGAAATCCTTTCTCTGTCTGTACTGTCCACAACAACTATTACAAACTCTGTGTTAGTATAGTAAGTGTTCCACGAAGAACGAAGAGATTCTTGGCCACCAATATCCCACATTAGAAAACGTGTATTATTAATCACTATCTCTTCTACATTACTTCCTGTTGTTGGGGACGTATGTACAACTTCATTCATAGAAAACTGGTAAAGGATGGTAGTTTTTCCCGCATTATCCAGCCCAACAATGATAACTTTGTGCTCCTGGTGATTGAACAGTCTCCATATCCTGGTGAAGAGAATTCCCATTCTCGGGCAGCGGACCCCCCTCCAGCCACCCCGGCCGCCTGGCCTTCCCCGGCTCAGGCTCAAGGGGAGGAGAGAGACGCGCCGGAGCCTCCGTCTCTGCCGCTGCTGCTCCCGCGCTGGCCGTCGGCCCGCTTCCTAGGAACCGGAGGGAGGCCGAAGCCCAGGCCGCCCTGCCGTGCGCGAGGACCCGCCGCTGCCGCCGCGGCTCCCGCCTGGCTCGCGGACATCACCGCCGCGTTGTCTGCGGCGAGCCTCGCGGGCCCTGTTGGAAGATTTTTAATCAGAGTTTCAATTTCATTACTTGTGATTGGTCTGTTCGTATTTTCTATTTCTTCCTGGCTCAGTCTTGGAAGGTTATACCTTTCTTAGAATTCGTCCATTTCTTCCAGGTTGTCCATTTTATTGGCATAGAGTTGCTTGTAGTAGTCTCTTGGGATGCTTTGTATTTCTGCGATGTCCGTTGTAACTCCTCCTTTTTTATTTCTAATTTTATTGATTTGAGTCGTCTCCCTCTTTTTCTTGATGAGTCTGGCTAAAGGTTTACCAATATTGTTTATCTTCTCAAAGAAGCAGCTTTTAGTTTTTTGCTATTGTTTTCTTTGTTTCTATTTCATTTATTTCCGCTCTGATCTTTATGATTTCTTTTCTTCTACTAACTTTGGGTTTTTTTTGTTCTTCTTTCTCTAGTTTCTTTAGGTGTGAGGTTAAATTGTTTATTTGAGATTTTTCTTGTTTCTTGAGGTAGGATTGTATTGCTATAAACTTCCCTCTTGAACTGCTTCTGCTGCATCCCATAGGTTTTGGATCGTCATGTTTTCATTGTCATTTGTCTCTAGGTATTTTTTGATTTCCTCTTTGATATCTTCAGTGATCTCTTGGTTATTTAGTAACGTATTGTTTAGCCTCCATGTGTTTGTGTTTTTTACGGTTTTTTCCCTGTAATTGATTTCTAATCCTATAGCGTTGTGGTCAGAAAAGATGCTTGATATGATTTCAATTTTCTTAAATTTACTGAAGCTTCATTTGTGACCCAAGATGTGATCTATGCTGGAGAATTTTCCGTGTGCACTTGAGAAGAAAGTGTAATCTGCTGTTTTCAGATGGAATGTCCTATAAATATCAATTAAATCTATCTGGTCTATTGTGTCATTTAAAGCTGGTGTTTCCTTATTAATTTTCTGTCTGGATGATCTGTCCATTGGCATAAGGGAGGTGTTAAAGTCCCCCACTATTATTGTGTTACTGTCAATTTCCTCTTTTATAGCTGTTAACATTTGCCTTATGTATTGAGGTGCTCCTATGTCGGGTGCATATATATTTATAATTGTTATATCTTCTTCTTGGATTGATCTCTTGATCATTATGTAGTGTCCTTCCTTGTCTCTTAACATTATTTTAAGGTCTATTTTATCTGATATGAGTATTGCTACTCCAGCTTTCTTTTGATTTCCATTTGCATGGAATATCTTTTTCCATCCCCTCACTTTCAGTCTGTATGTGTCCCTAGGTCTGAAGTGAATCTCTTGTAGACAGCATATATATGGGTCTTGTTTTTGTATCCATTCAGCGAGCCTGTGTCTTTCAGTTGGAGCATTTAATCCATTCACATTTAAGGTAATTATTGATATGTATGTTCTTATTACCATGTTCTTAACTGTTTTGGGTTTGTTTTTGTAGGTCGTTTTCTTCTCTTGTGTTTCCCACTTAGAGAAGTTCCTTTAGCATTTGTTGTAGAGCTGGTTTCGTGGCGCTGAATTCTCTTAGCTTTTGCTTGTCTGTAAAGCTTTTGATTTCGCCATCGGATTTGAATGCGATCCTTGCCAGGTAGAGTAATCTTGGTTGTAGGTTCTTCCCTTTCATCACTTTAAATATATCATGCCACTCCCTTCTGGCTTGTAGAGTTTCTGCTGAGAAATTAGCTGTTAACCTTATGGGAGTTCCCTTGTATGTTATTTGTCGTTTTTCCCTTGTTGCTTTTAATAATTTTTCTTTGTCTTTAATTTTTGTCAATATGATTACTATGTGTCTCGGCATGTTTCTCTTTGGGTTTATCCTGCCTGGGCCTCTCTGCACTTCCTGGACTTGGGTGGCTATTTCCTTTCCCATGTCAGGGAAATTTTTGACTATAATCTCTTCAAATATTTTCTTGGGTCCTTTCTCTCTCTCTTCTCCTTCTGGGACCCCTATAAAGCAAATGATGGTGTGTTTAATGTTGTCCCGGAGGTCTCGTAGGCTGTCTTCATTTCTTTTCATTCTTTTTTCTTTATTCTGTTCCATGGTAGTGAATTCCACCATTCTGTCTTCCAGGTCACTTATCCGTTCTTCTGCCTCAGTTGTTCTGCTATTGATTCCTTCTAATGTATTCTTCATTTCAGTTATTGTATTATTCATCTCTGTTTGTTCTTTAGTTCTTCTAGGTCTTTATTAAACATTTCTTGCATCTTCTCGATCTTTGCCTCCATTCTTTTTCCAAGGTCGTGGATCATCTTCACTATCATTATTCTGAATTCTTTTTCTGGAAGGTTGCCTATCTCCACTTCATTTAGTTGTTTTTCTGGGGTTTTATCTTGTTCCTTCAGCTGGTACATAGTCCTCTGCCTTTTCATTTTGTCTATCTTTCTGTGAATGTGGTTTTCATTCCAGGCTGCAGGATTGTAGTTCTTCTTGCTTCTGCTGTCTGCCCTCTAGTGAATGAAGCTATCTAAGAGGCTTGTGCAAGCCTCCTGATGGGAGGGACTGGTCGTGGGTAGAGCTGGGTGTTGCTCTGGTGGGCAGAGCTCAGTAAAACTTTAATCTGCTTGTCTGCTGATGGGTGGGGCTGAGTTTCCTCCCTGTTGGTTGTTTTGCCTGAGGTGACCCAGCACCAGAGCCCACAGGCTCTTTGGTGGGGCTAATGGCAGACTCTGGGAGGGCTCACGCCAAGGAGTACTTCCCAGAACTTCTGCTGCCAGTGTCCTTGTCTCCACGGTGAGCCACAGCCACCCTCTGCCTCTGCAGGAGACCCCCCAACACTAGCAGGTAAGTCTGCTTCAGTCTCCTATGGGGTCACTGCTCCTTCCACCTGGGTCCTGATGTGCACACTATTTTGTGTGTGCCCTCCAAGAGTGGAGTCTGTTTTACCCCCAGTCCTGTGGAAGTCCTGCAGTCAAATCTCGCCAGCCTTCAAAGTCTGATTCTCTGGGAATTTCTCCTCCAGTTGCCAGACCCCCAGGTTGGGAAGCCTGACGTGGGGCTCAGAACCTTCACTCCAGTGGGTGGACTTCTGTGGTATAATTGTTCTCCAGTTTGTGAGTCACCCACCCAGCAGTTATGGGATTTGGTTTTATTGTGATTGCGTCCCTCCTACCATCTCACTGTGTCTTCTCCTTTGTCTTTGGGTGTGGGGTATCTTTTTTGGTGAGTTCCAGTGTCTTCCTTTCGATGATTGTTCAGCAGTTAGTTGTGATTCTCATGCTCTCACAAGAGGGAGTAAGTGCACGTCCTTCTACTCCTCCATTTTGAACGAATCTCCTTAGTTGATTTTTGTGAAAAGTATACAGTTTGTGTCTAGATTCTTTTTTTTTTTTTGCATGTGGATATCTAGTTGTTCCAGCATTATTTTTTGAAAACTCTATCTTTTCTCCCTTGCATTACTATTGCTCCTTTATCAAAGATCAGTTGACTGTATTTATGGGGGTCTATTTCTGGGCTCTCTATTCTGTTCCATTGGTCTATCTGTCTATTCTTTCACGAATACTACACTGTCTTGATTATTGTAGAATTAGAGTAAGTCTTGAAGTCAAGTAGTGTCAGTCCTCTGATTTCGTTCTTCTCCTTCACTATTGAGTTGGCTATTCTGGGTCTTTTGCTTCTCCATATAAACTTTAGAGTCAGTTTGTCAATAACCACAAAATAACTTTCTGGATTTTGATTTGGATGGATTGAATCTATAGAGTAAGTTGGGAAGAACTGACCTCTTGACAACATTGAGTCTTCTTAACCTTTTTTTTTTTTTGGCCTTGCCATGTGGCATGTGGGATCTTAGTTCCCTGACCAGGGATTGAACCCATACCCCCTGCAGTGGTAGCATGGAGTCTTAACCACTGGACTGCCAGGGAAGTCCCAAGTCTTCTTGTCCTTGTACAGGGACTGTCTCTCCATTTATTTAGTTCTTTGATTTTCTTCATCAAAGTTGTATAATTTTCTTCATGTAGATTTTATACATATTTTGCTGGATTTATGCTTTAGAATTTCATTTCTTTGGGTGCTAATGCAAACAGTATTGCATTTTTAATTTCAAATTCCACTTATTCATTGTTGGTATATAGGAAAGTGATCAACTTTTATAGATTACCTTTGTATTGTGTAATCTTGCTATAATAGTTTATTAGTTCTGGGAGTTTTTTGGTCAATTCTTTTGGATTTTCTACATAGACAATCATGTCATCTGTGAACAATGACAGTTTTATTTCTTTCTTTCCAGTCAGTGTGCCTTTTATTTCCTTTCTTTGTCTTATTGCATTAGCTAGGTCATCCAGTACAGTGTTGAAAAGGAGTGGTAAGGGGGGACATCCTTGCCTTGTTCCTGATCTTAACAGGAAAGCTTCTAGTTTCTCACCATTAGCGATGGTGACATGTTAACTGTATGATGTTAGCTGTAGGTTTTTTGTGAATGTTCTTTGTCAAGCTACGGAAATCCCCCCAACCCCATTTGTGTGTGCTTATCATGAATGAGTGTTGGATTTTGTCAAATGCTTTTTCTGCACCTACTGATACGATCATCTGATTTTTCTTCTTTAGCCTGTTGATGTGATGGATTATATTAATTGATTTTTTTAATGTTGAACCAGCTGTGTATACCTAGGATAAATCCCACTTGGTTGTGATGTGTAAGTCTTTTCATACATTGTTGGATAAGATATGCTCTAATATTTTGTTGAGTATTTTTGCATCTATGTTCATGAGAGATATTGGTCTATAGTTTTCTTTTAAAGTCTTTGATTTTGGTATTAGGGTAATTTTGCCTCATAGAATGATTTAGGCAGTATTCCCTCTGCTTCTGCCTACTGAAAGATATTGTAGAGAATTGGTATAATTCTTCCTTTAATGTTTTGAAGAATTTATCAGTGAACCCATGTGGACCTGGGGCTTTCTATTTTAGAAAGTTATTATTTGTTGTTTAAATTTCTTCAATAGATATGGGCCTATTAATATTGTCTATTTCATATTGTGTGAGTTTTGGCAAATTGTCTGTCAAGGAATTGGTTCATTTCATCTAGGTTATCCAATCTGTGAGCATACAATTGTTCATAACATTCCTTTATTATCCTTTTAATGTCCATGAGATCTATAGTGATATCCCTTCTTTCATTTATGGTATTAGTAATTTGTGTTCTCTCTCTTTTTTCCTTAGTTAGCCTGGCTAAATGCTTATCAATTTTATTGATCTTTTCAAAGAATCAGCTTTTGGTTTCATTAATTTTCTCTATTGATTTCTTGTTTTTTAAGTTCATTGATTTCTGCTCTAATTTTTATTGTTTCTTTTCTTCTGCTTATTTTGGATTTAATTTGCTGCTCCATTTCTAAAGGTATAAGCTTAGATTATTGATTTTAGATCTTCTTTTCTAGTATATGCATTCAATTCTATACATTTTCCTCAAAGCACTGCTTTCACTGCTTATTTTGGATTTAATTTGATGCTCCATTTCTAAAGGTATAAGCTTAGATTATTGATTTTAGATCTTCTTTTCTAGTATATGCATTCAATTCTATACATTTTCCTCAAAGCACTGCTTTCACTTCATCCCATGAATTTTGATAAGATGTGTTTTTAATTTTACTTAGCTCCAAATATTTTTAAATTTCTCTTGAGATTTCTTCTTTGGCCCATGTGTTATTTAGAAATGCACTGTTTAATCTCCATGTATTTTGGGATTTTCCAGCTATCTAGTTATGGATTTCTGGTTTAATTCCATCGTGGTTTGAGAGCATACATTATATGATTTTGGTTTTTTTAAATTTGTTAAGGTGTGTTTTATGGTCCAGAATCTGGTGTATCTTGGTGTATGTTCCATGTGAGCATAAGACAAATGTGTATTTTGCCATTGTTGGATGAAGTAGTCTATAGATGTCAGTTATATCCAGTTGATTGATGATGTTGTTGAGTTCAGGTATGTCCTTACTGATTTTCTGCCTGCTGGATCTGTCTATTTCTGAGAGAGAGGTGTAAGTCTCCAACTATAGTAGTGGATTTATCTATTTCTCCTTGCAGTTCTGTTAGTTTTCTACTCATGTATTTTAACACTATGTTGTTAGGTACATCCACATTAAGAATTGTTATTCTTCTTGGAGAACTAATTTCTTTATCACTATGTAACACCCCTCCATCTTAGTTAGCATGGGCTACCATAACAGAATACCATAGACTTGGAGGCTTAACCAGCAGATATTTATTTTCTTACAGTTCTGAAGGCTGGAAATCTGAGATCAGGGTGCCAATGTGGTCAGTTTCTGGTGAGGCCTCTCTCTCTGCTTTGCAGGTGGCTGCCCTCTTGCTGTGTTCTCCCAAGCCCTCTTCTTTGAGCATACTTGGAGAAAGAAAAAGAACGAGCTCTCTGGTGTCTCTTCTTAGAAGGACACTAATCCTATCATATCAGGGTCCTACCCTTATGGCCTCATTTAACCTACTTATCTCTTTATATGTCCTATATCCAAATATGGTCATATTGGGGCTTTAGGGTTTCAACATATGAATTTTGAGGGGACACAATTCAATCCACAACACTCTCTTTGTCCCTGATAATTTTCTTTGCTCCAAAGTCTGAAATTAATATAGCTACTCCAGCTTTCTTTTTATTAGTTTAGCATGGTATATCTTCCTCCAACCCTTTACTTTTTAAAAAAAATTTATTTATTTATGTATTTATTTTTGGCTGCATTGGATCTTCGTTGCTGCGCACGGGCTTCCTCTAGTTGCGGCGAGCAGGGGCTACTCTTCATCGCAGTGTGCGGGCTTCTCACTGTGGTGGCTTCTCTTGTTGCGGAGCACGGGCTCTAGGTGCGCGGGCTGCAGTAGTTGTGGCTCGTGGGCTCTAGAGCATAGGCTCAGTAGTTGTGGCTCATGGGTTTAGTTGCTCTGCGGCATGTGGGATCTTCCCGGACCAAGGATCGAACCCGTGTCCCCTGCATTGGCAGGCGGATTCTTAACTACTGCGCCACCAGGGATGTCCCGAAGAGTTGTTTCTTAAGGTAGAATTCTAACTGATGAAAGTGGAATGAGAGAAGAAAAATGAATATTTAGTAACTACTAAAGAAATAATCACTTCAGGCAAGAATCATTGATGGATGCTAAAACTTTCATCACTGGGTTAAAATCATATTAATCAATAATTACATAATTAAGCTCACTTTTATCAAGCAAAGCGCTTTGCTAGGGCTCTGTTTGGAATGCCAAAAAGAAACCCACGTCTTTCCTAGATTTTAAATAGCCTAAGATCTAGTGGAGAAGATTTGTGTGCACAAATCATTACAACACAGAGAAGAAATTGATGATGTATCATAAAATGAAGAGGAAAAGTGAAAGCATCCAAGAAAGAATACTAGATGGAATGCACAACATGTCTGACCCAGTGTAGTAATAATTTTATAGTGTCCCCCACATGCACGCCATCCCCCAACATCAGATGTTTTCAATGAGGAAGAAAACAGGCTGCTAGTACTTGGGACTGATGAGTGAGGAGAGAGAGAGATGTTTCTGCAGGCAGTTGCTCCTTTGGTTTCCAAGGGAAACAGTGATAGAAGCTGCAACAGAAAAGGAGTAGGAAGGCTGTGGTTTAGCACAGATGGGTCATTCTTCTATCAGGTGCCTATACACAGGCAGCTACCTGGACTTCCTCAATAATGTGGAATTGTGGAGAATATTAAAGTGTTGGGGTATTGATAAGCAATAGATTTTAATTTCTCTTTCTGGATTTCTTAGAAAAATCTTTATTCTTGGAATTTACTTACCCCATCATCCATCAGAGCCTGAATATATTGCACTCCCAGGTCCATAGTACAATTTTCTCTTCCACACAGTTCACAAATACGAGTCACAGAGAGGGAAGAATGAAATTAGCCATCAGAGTCTGATTAAAATAGTACAAAAGAAAATAATAAAGTTAACCATTCCTTATTCTGGCTGACTGGGAAAGCTTCCAGGATCTCTAGTCTAAGTCTCTATTTCAAAGTTGTATTGGAATCTGGTTTAGATTCCTGTCCTGTGATCCCATCATGGCTGTGAAGCTTCAGCCAGGGTCCTGCTAGGAGCTCAGGAGTGGTCTGGCAGGGAGAGCAATCAACCAGGAATGGTTGGGACAAACTGGACCATGATGGAGTTGGCTTTCACCAGGCAGGCCATGAGTCTAAATTCAAGGGTCCAAAAAGGGCCTGTCCCACTTGGGCGCCCTCATATCTCCTGTTGCTAGTCAAAAGGTCTGGCTTTTAGGCACATGGTCTCTGCAAGATCTGGAGACAGGCAGGGAGGGGTTCACAAGCCCAGCAGAGCAAGTTCGGGTAAAGGACTGGGCTCTAGTTACCTCAGGGAAGGAAGGGTACACTTCCCCAAAGTAGAACCTCAGTCTTAGGGATTAGATAAATAATTATTCATTAACTATATCTAATTATTTACTGAGTGCCTATTGTGTACCAGGCATTATATCCAAATTCTACTGCATGGCCATAGCTGGACCCTTGGCTCTACATTGGGCTTGTGGCTTTAAAATCAATTGACATGTACACACTGCTATATTCAAAACAGATAACCAACAAGGACCTACTGTATAGCACAGGGAACTCTGCTCAATACTCTATAATAACCTAAATAGGAAAAGAATTTGAAAAAGAATAGATATTGGGTTGGCCAAAAGGTTCGTTCGTTTTTTTCCATAAGATGGCTCTAGTAGCACTTAGTTGTCTTTAACTTCTTTGGAAACAATTTTGTTAGATTGTATGTGACAGCTGTCATATCAGTGTGCATTTAAAAAAAGACTTATCAAAATTGGTGAATTTTTGTGTAACCATTTTAATATTGAAGATGGAAGAAAAAAGCAACATTTTCAGCATATTATGCTTTATTATTTCAAGAAAGGTAAAAACACAACTGAAACACAAAAAAAGATTTGTGCAGTGTATGGAGAAGGTGCTGTGACTGATCGAACATGTCAAAAGTGGTTTGCGAAGTTTCGTGCTGGAGATTTCTTGCTGGATGGTGCTCCACAGTCAGGTAGACCAGTTGAAGTTGATAGCGATCAAATCGAGACATTAATTGAGAACAATCAATGTTATGCCACACGGGAGATAGACAACATACTCAAAATATCCAAATCAAGCGTTGAAAATCATTTGCACCAGCTTGATTATGTGAATCGCTTTGATGTTTGGTTTCCACATAAGTTAAGCGAAAAAAACCTTCTTGACCTTATCTCCGCATGCGATTCTCTACTTAAACGTAATGAAAACATTCTGTTTTTAAAACAAATTGTGATGGGCGATGAACAGTGGGTACTGTACAATAATGTGGGTCAGAAGAGTTCGTGGGGTAAGTGAAATGAGCCACCACCAACCACACCAAAGTCCGGTCTTCATCCAAAGAAGGTGATGTTGTGTATATGGTGGGATTGGAAGGGAGTCCTCTATTTTGAGCTCCTTCCAGAAAACCAAACGATTAATTCCAACAAGTACTGCTCCCAATTAGACCAACTGAAAGCGGCACTCGACGAAAAGCGTCCAGAATTAGTCAACAGAAAATGCATAATCTTCCATCAGGGTAATGCAAGACCACATGTTTCTTTGATGACCAGGCAAAAACTGTTACAGCTTGGCTGGGAAGTTCTGATTCATCCTCCATGTTCACCAGACATTGCAGCTTCGGATTTCCATTTATTTCGGTCTTCACAAATTTCTCTTAATGGAAAAACTTTCAATTCCCTGGAAGACTGTAAAAGGCACCTGGATCAGTGCTTTGCTCAAAAAGATAAAAAGTTTTGGGAAGATGGAATTATGAATTTGCCTGAAAAATGGCAGACGGTAGTGGAACAGAAGTGAATACATTGTCCAATAAAGTTCTTGGCGAAAATGAAAAATGTGTCTTATTCTTACTTAAAAACCGAAGGCACTTTTTGGCCAACCCAATATAACTGAATATATATAACTGTATAACTGAATAACTGTATAATATATAACTGTATAACTGAATAACTTTGCTGTACACCTGAAACTAACACAACATTGTTAATCAACTGTACTCCAATATAAAATAAAAACTTTTTTAAATGAGTGCACTAAGTGAAAAGAAAAAAACATTTGAAAGCACATGCAGTGGTGAGGAAGCAACCAGGGACTAGCATCATTGGCATCACCTGAGAATTTCTCAGAACTGTAAATTCCACTGAATAGGAAACTCTGGGGTAGGTCCCAGCAATCTGCATTTTAACAAGCCATGCAGGTGACTCTGATGTATGCTAGAGTTTGAGAACCACTGGCCTACCTTGATGGTATTTGCTCAGGTCATTTTTGTTTGTTTTTAATTTTTTTTAACATCTTTATTGGAGTATAATTGCTTTACAATGGTGTGTTAGTTTCTGCTATATAACAAAGTGAATCAGCTATACATATACATATATCCCCATATCTCCTACCTCTTGCATCTCCCTCCCACCCACCCTATCCCACCCCTCTAGGTGGACACAAAGCACCGTTTGCTCAGGTCTTGGTTGAAGGTGAGAATGCTGGTTCAAGGTTTTCTGGGGTGGGAATAGGGAAGGCTGGGATTACAATTTCCCATGGGTTGCTGGTTCTGTAACACTACTTCTGCATCATAAAGCTTCTTAGAACTCTTATCAAAACTCCTCACCAGTTTCTGGTATCTAGGACCAATTCAATTTTGGAGCTGAAGTCAGGACCTGGCAACCCTCGTTGGGCAAACCTGGGGACCTGGAAAGTTAACATCTGGAGGTAAAATATGTCTGGCAGATACATCTTTGCCCTGATTACCCATATTCTCCCTGTGGAGGGAAGCACAGTTTATTGGGGAGACTGCTCGTGGGTAAAGGGCAAGGGCCAAGAAAATGAGGGTAATTCTGGGGGTTATGTAACTTCCCCCTCTTTCCTTTGACCCTTCATTCTTTCTGATTTCTGGAAATTTGGCTTCTTAGTCAGGATTAGTGCTTCGAGATTTAGGAATTAGGGCAAGATTTCACAAAGTATGTTTCACTGAATGCTAGTCCCGAGGGAAGCCCCAGGGGAATGCTGCATACTGAGTCCCCTTCTTGGATGTCACAGAGCACGTGAGTAAATGGCTTTATGGAATCCTACGTTCACTCATTCAACAAGTACTGATTTAGTGCCCACTCTGGACTAGGTCCTATTCTGAGTGTTAGGGATACAGACAGTAAAAAAATACGTTTATCTTGGGTTAACCCAGCAATTCCCAAACTATCTGACTATCAAAACCTTTTATTCTGTAACATATATTCACCTCTCAAGGAACTAACATTCGATGGGACACTCGTTGACAATGATAGATGTATCTGTGCTGGGAGGTACAAAGGACCTGAGTTCCAGGCAGATGAAGTAAGGTGAAAATTAGGGGCATTTGGAGGCAGAGAAAATTTTGATCATAGAGATGTAAATCTGGTTAACATCATGATTATTTTTGGCTTGACCACGATGGAAAAAAATTTTCCCATGTATCAATCTGTCTATAATCATAGTAAGTATCACAGAGATGGTGACTTTAGAAGCTGGGTTTATATCAGATATTTTTGTTTAAGAGCTCCAAGTTATTTTAGTCCATGCAACAGCAGAACAACAGTTTGGAAAGGGGGACTGCTTACTCTGATTAGTTATTTGTCCCCGAGTGGAAAGGAACCTCACCCTTTAATAGCAACCAAACCAAACAGTTGCTTGTTGAATTAATTCTTCTTACAGTAGAATTCAGTTAAACCTGTAAGCTCTAGTCAAGGTGAGTCTAATCTTCCTTCCTTATGTTGTGCTGGAGACAAGCAGGCTGGCCAGGGATTCTTTCTCTGTGAAATAAGAAGCCGATGGATTATCTCTAAGCTTTCTTCCATCTCTGACAGCCCAGCATGGGGGTCTCTGGGGCCAGCAAAGCCTT
Source organism: Eubalaena glacialis (assembly GCF_028564815.1). Lineage (NCBI taxonomy): Eukaryota > Metazoa > Chordata > Mammalia > Artiodactyla > Balaenidae > Eubalaena > Eubalaena glacialis. The sequence continues at coordinate 81,532,862 of NC_083724.1, read as the reverse complement.
AATGTAGGGGAGGAGAGTCTCAACCCATGACCTGTCCTTCCCCACCTGGGCCCCTCTCCAGCCATCTGGTGATCCTTTGCATTTCTCCAAACAAACGTGTATCATTCTCTTTGTCCCCTCTTGGTCTTCATATGTACTGTTTTCTTGGCTCAGAACACTCTTTCCCTCTTTCCTTTAGTCAGCTACCTCCTACTCATTCTTCAGGTCTCATGTCAGACATTTTCCCTCTATGATCTGTGATATTGTGATTTCTGTCACAGAGCTCCTAAAACCCTTGGAATTTCCTAAGTGAGCACCATAAAGATGTCTTTCATTAAGTTAATGAGGTGACTTTTGGAAAGCTCCTAGGTCACCTAAGGATGGTGGCTGGTTGCCAGGGGAGCCAATCATGTGATTAGAGGGTTAGAACTTTCAGTTCCACCCCTCTGACCTCTGGGGAGGGAAGAGGGAGAGGGGCTGGAGGTTGAGTTCAATCACCAATGGCCAATAATTTAATTAATCATGCCTAAGTGATGAAGCCTCCATAAAAACCCAAAAGGATGGGATTTGGAGAGCTTCCAGGTTGGTGAACATGTGGAGGTTTGGGAGAGTGGTACTCTCTGAGAGATCACAGAAGCTCCACATCCTTTCCCCGTACTTTGCCCTATGCATCTCTTCCATCTGACTGTTCCTGAGTAATATCCTCTTATAATAAACCAGTGATCTACTAAGTAAAATGATTCTCTGAATTCTGTGAGCCTCTCTAGCAAATTAATTGAACCCAAGAGGGGATCCTTGGAACCTCCAATCTGTAGCAGCTTGATCAGAAGGACAAGTGACAACCTGGGCTGGTTTCTGACATCTGAAGTGGAAGCAGGGGCAGTCTTGTAGGACTGAGCCCTTAACCTGTGGGATCTGATGCTGTCTCTGGGTAGATACTGTCAGAATTGAGTTGAGTTTTAGGACACCCAGCTGATACTGGAGAATTGCTTGGATGTATGAGGACCCCGTCACACACACATACACATTGGAATGGGATGTAGGATCATTGTAGACATCTTTCTTGCTCACTACCTTCCCCCAACAAGGTGAGGGTTAGGTGTGCCTGCCAAGTGCTGCTGTAACAACCTTATCTCAGCCCTTGACACCATCACTTTGCTCACCAGCCTCCTCTTGCTAGGCCGAGACTGTCATGAAGATAGGAGCTTGGTCTGTTCTGTTCACTGCTGCATCCCAGGCCCAGCACAGAGCCCGACTCATACCCACCCCTTAACCAGGACTTGTTGAGTGAAGGAATGGATGCTGGGCTGGCTTGTGGAAGGGGGAGATGGGGAGGACAGAGACCAGGCAAGGCTGACAAGAGCTAGGACCTCCATAGGGCCATGTTGCCCATTGCCCCTAAATGTGTTTGCTGCTGGCCTCTATTCTAATGCTTGGAGAGTGAGAGGTGAGCTTTGGAGGGACCTCAGGCTTGTTGGGGGAGTGGCAGTTCTGGGCTGTATATTTTTGCCACCTGAAGGATGAGCGCCTGCTCTGGGGAAATCCTATCTGGGAGGAAAAGTGAGCCCAGCCCTGTTCCTTGCCTGTCTTTGCCTCAGCTGAGCACATGTTGTTGGGCTCTTAGTCCTGGCTTTGGTATAACTGCTCGCATCTGAAATCCCATTCTTCTTTCAGTGGGACATGTTGGCTGAATTTACAAATTTAAAATTATTTAATTTTACTATCTTTACATTTCTAATACTTTGGCTAATAGCATTCACTTGATGCTCCTTTAACTTCCTAGTTTTTATTATACTTGTTTGTCTATTATTGGGTAATTTTTAAACTAATTTGTTCTTATTTATTGGATACTATTTTATATTCTTTTTAACTCAGCCCAGCAGGATATTTTTAGCTAAATTTGGCCCTTATTGGAATACACTCTTAAGTGTATTTCTTTTCTTAGCCATTTAAAAAATGTATCACAATTCGCTCACCTTTTCCTTTTACTCTTTTTGTTTTTAAAACATTTCTGTTTGGTGTATCCTCTAGTACATTTTCTAGTATTTATGACTGTTCGAGATGAGAAGTGGTGATGTCAGGGGATGGAGGGGGTGGATGCCTCAGCAGTGATGGGCTTAATCAGGGACTGTTGGCCCTTCTCCCTGTGCTGACAGTTCCATAGCCATGCTCTCCCTTTGCTGCCCCCTTCCCCACTCATATTCAAAGGAGGTCCTTCTTGCCATTGTTAAAGGAGACCTGATGTTCGCGTGGTCAAGAAAAAGAGTATCTCAAATTAAATCCCACTTTTAGCTAGTCAGATAATTTGGGAAATTCACAGGACAAATTGTGTGGGTCAGAAGTTATTAAGACTGGTCTCAAATACTGCTCAGGGGAATTGCTGAACAATGTGATCATCTTGCTCCAGAATAAGCCAGGGCTTCTCTAAACCACCAACCACAGTCTCCGAGCATCTCACAGCCTTTACAAAGAATGGAAGCTTCAGAAGAGGTGGGGGTGAGGGTCCGCAACTTGGCACCCTGAGACTGACCAAGAGAATACCCAGGTGGCCTTGAAGGTCCTGTTAAGAATTATTGGATGGAAGCATAATAGCGAGACAATAGTCAAAGCTGGAATTATTTTTTGTTGACCTACTTACAGGATTACCCCAAGCACATTTATTCACCTTCTTTCTGGTCAGGAATTCAAAAGCTCAGTTGTCAAGTGGTCTTGGGACCACCGGTTCTTGTCACATGTGCAGTACGGCCCATGACTCACAGAAGAAGGCAGGCAGTGAAGAGTCAGGTCAGCCATGGACGGAGGAGAAGATGTTCCGGAAAGGTTTATCTCTTTCTCCTCCTTGTTATGTAAGGTGTGGTTTCCCCAGAGAAACAATATGCTAAATAAAAGTTAGGGTCCCAACCCACAGAAGCTTATTTTAACCCACATTGTTGCTGACTATATTCAATTTGATTTAATTCAAATCAACAAGGTAGAGTTGTTTCTTTTTTCCTGCTAGAAAGGGGAAGTAGGCTTTGAGAGTGACCCAAATGTTGCAATTGAGAGTTTTCACTGAGCAAGGCAGAGTGTATATGTGCCCCGGGGTGGGGGGAGTGGAGTGGAAAGATGAATAAAATGTGGCTCCTGCCCTCAAAAAGCTTACACTGTAGTTGGAGAGACAAATACATACTCAACGAACATGCACAATGATAAATGGTGGAGATGTTGTCAGACCAGAGAATAATAGAAGTGTTAGTTCTGAGTGGGAAAATCTGAAGGATTGTGGAAGATGTGGCAGCTGCCCCTTGAAGGATGTTAGGGCATTAAGCAGCAGAGGGGCCAAGACAGGGTGGGCATCTGAGGCAGAGAAGATTGTTGGGGCGAAGGCTTAGGGTGGTCAGCCACAGGGCAGAGTCAGGGAACAGCCAAAGAGATCTGCTGTGGAGGGTGGGAGGTTAGGATGGAAGAGCACAGGGCCAGGTGGGCCTTTGTGAGTTGGTCTAATCACTTACAATGAAGTAGTTGTCCATACTTTTCATGTTGAATTACAGGCAGGTAGTTTTTCAAAAGCTTAATTCTTCTAAACAGATGTGGTCTTGTCTCAGGCTAGAGTTGTCTCACATTCAATAGTTCATTACCATGAAAAATAGGAAAGTGATCAATTGCAAAATATTTGTTATATTTAACTTTCTAGGGATAGATTTGTCAAAGAGCAGCACAAGAGATGTTTTAATAGATTTATGTCCTTCTGTAACTCTGTACCTTATTTTGGATAAAGCACACTAAGCCTCGTTCTGTCATCGAGGATACCAAGTCTGCAGGCTCTATCATGGGGTCAGGAGGAGGAATAAAGGGAAAAATAAAGGATCTCTAACAAGGGTCAGGCCCAAGGATAACTTGCCAAAGACCATGGAGATCTAATATCAGTGCCCAGCTATTTGTGTGAGTATCTGGACAGCATCATGCATAAACTTCTTTTGTTGTCGGGTGTCCATGCAGTGAGGGACCCTGCAGTCGGTAAGAAATCAAAGACATGATCTCTAGCTCAGTGATGTTTACATGATTTTATGTTATCTGGACAAGAGGCTAAATGGAATTCAATCCTTTATTGAGATATTTGGATGAACCAAGCATTTATCCACATCTCCAACTTCAGTTTAATTTTTCCAGTGAGGAACTGAAACATAGAAAACTCATGGATAGAGTCTATTGAATTCCTGAAATTCAGTTCATTTGAAAGTCACTAATAGGTAACAATATACATACATATTAAATATATTATAAAATATATGATGAGATACTTTAAGAAAATGCTTTCGAAATACTACGAAGTAATTATTATTGTCTACGTCTACATCTGTTTTTCATTTTGCTTATTCAACATTATGCTCTTGAAGATTGACACCACTGTAATCTGATTTTGAGTTACACACGAGTAGTATCTTAACTGGGGAAATGTCTTATCCTACTCTTAAAAATACTGGCTCTGTCTCATCTCACTCTTAAAAATACTGGCTTTGTCTCATCTCACTCTTAAAAATACTGGCTTTGGTCCTGATGTGGGACCTTTTGAAGAAGCATCATTTTGTTTCTTAGCCTATGTCTTGCATCTATCTGAGTGAAGAAAAAACCAACAATTTGAGCATTTGATCCATTTACACATTTCTGCCTCCTCACTCTCATCTATAAGGAGAGAGCTTTTCAAATGTAAATTTTCACCTCTATGGGCAAATGACAAATAGTGTAGCTGTGTTACCAACAATAGAAAAAAGAAAAAACAACGAAACCATCTATAACACTCGATATTTGGCTAACAGTAAGGAACAGCATGATAAATTATGGTACTTCACTAAAATGGCATATTACACAATTGTTAAGTGATAATTAGGAACACTGCATAGAAACATGAAAACGTATTTAGGATATAACTAAAAGAGAAAAGAAAAAAAGCACGTTTATAATATGTAAGGTGGGGGAGGCCTGGAAGGTATATCAATACTAAAGTGGAAATATAGTAGTTCTGTTAGGATAGTGGGACTGTGGATTTTCAAAAACATTTTCTTTAATGTTATAAAATACTAGTAAAGCAGCAAATTCACCAAATAAATGATGCTGTAGATACAGGAAGGAGATATTAATAAATAAGTAGAGGTTGGAGATAACAAAAGGGAAAAATATTTCAAAGAATGAATCTTCCTTCTCTACATTTGCCAGCCCCATGGCTATTAAGATCCATACTATTGAAAACATTCTCAAAGGAGCTGGTTAGTAGGGCTTGGAAGAGAGCCTGAACTTGACTGTATCTGGATTTCGTTTGCCATGATTGCAGTGGAAACTAAATTTTGAAACAGTTGTTTAAATAAGCTCCAGCTTAGCTATCTTGGCTACATTCACACTTTGGAATCAAGAAACAGTTTGGAAAAAGAATACCGTGTACAATATAAATAGGAATATAGAGCAAGAGAAATTCAGTAGAGAAGACTTCAAAAATAAAATGCCTATTTAAAATCAAGTTGAAATGACTATTTGGATTAACAGAAAATAAAAAAATAACCAATACTGAGTTAAATTTATATATGTCTGAATGCTCTTAAAGGATACCAGGAACAATACTCATGTCGGTTCCGTTCATGTTAACCATTTGCTAACACTGTTGATTGGAATGAACTGCTTGCTCTTCTTTCCTCTAAAGGGCTCAGACCCCTTTCTCTTCTCTTCCGCCTCTGTTCAAAAGAATAACAGTTTTACCCTGAATAGCACTTAACAAGTGTTGATGTGGGGCACTAGGCTACCTTGCTTCATGTTAGGTGGGGGTGGCTTAATATAAGATGTTAAGAAGAATTCACACACACAATCACACAGTTTATTCTTTCTAGTCAAAGTTAAGCCTCCCAGCTCAGCACTAGCACACCATTTTGTTAGCACTGCAGAAAATTCCCTCAAATGCATACTTAGATACTTTAAGGATCTTAAGTAGGTAGATGGAAAAAGAAACTTAAAGTTTCTTCTGAAATAGGACTTGAAAATGTGATACAACCTTATCTCTCTAAACTAGTAGTTGACTTTGGATTTGGAAATTGGAGTGTGTGTGTGTATGGTATCAAGGAGTTTGAACTGAAGAGATCAGAAAGTAACTTTTCCAAACCCCAAACCATACCTGACGCTACAACCATCTCTTTTCAGACCCTGTGTAGAATTTGCTGAGTCTGCGTGAACATCTCTCTCTGATGTCTTGCTATCTCCTCACCTCTAAAGATGTCCACAAGTGACAAATTAGAGAAGATTTTTATTCCTAAGAGTTATCCAATAATTTTTACCTTCGTAGAAACATGATTTCCATCTTTCAAAATGCAGTAGAATTATTAAGAGGTATTGTGATTTTAGGAAACTATTTTCCCTCCATTCCAAATCCAAAGTAAATTACATTTAGTACAAGGGTATGTATTTGATTATTTGGGGTATACCAATATTGAAAATTTTCTTCTTAAAAATATTTTGCCCTTAACATCTTCATTTTATTCCCAGAAGTATATTTTGTTGAATAAATAATATTTGGTAATAAAACAAATCCGCTTTCATACATCTACAAAATTCTTTTGAATAGCAACAAGAATTCAATCCATGTTGCATAATTGTTATTATGAATTGCATAACCTTGGCATGCATTTTGCTGTAATTCATTTCCTGGCAAAATATAAAGTGCCTTTGACATAATGCCATAGAATATTCAAACTGGGAATGAATGATAGAAATAATCTGGTGTCAGTCAGTCCCACTTTTCCCATTTCAGGGACTGAGGTGCAAGAAGGTAAAATTTGCTCAGAATCACACATCTCATTTTCCAACATTTAAGTCATACTAAAATAAATTACAATTTTGATGTTGAATTTGATTAGAAAATTGTGATTTTTAAGGGCACAACTCTTAAGACAGAATAAATGCCACACTTAAAGAATTGCAGAGTTGGATCTGAAATACGCAAAAGAGGTATGCCCAAAATTTTTGTCCTCAATTCCCCTTTCGGGAGAAAGTGGCTGAAACTATAGAATCATTAAAAATAAATCATTCTTTGAAGGATGCAAAGTTATCCTGATCTTCAAAATGAAATATACCACCATTTCTATGTATAATTTAATTTTTCTCTTCAACAGGGATCAAATGGTATTTTGGTTGATTGCCAGTGAGCAAATGAAATAGGAAATATACCTTAGGATCCCATTGTGATTTTTTTTTTCTCAGCAGCAAAAAATTAAATAAAACAGACCTTTGTCATGTAATGTTCACTGATCAGGTGAACATAATAAAAACTGGGCTTTAGTTAAATCTAGTGGATTAACTCTTGTTTCATTGGCATTTACAGTCTTTGGGAGTGTTGAACAAGTGTACAAATAATGACATTTTCAGAAATTTAACCATTGCATTTCATGTAAATTCTGCATAAAGTTCAAGACTAATGGTATTGACGTCACAGTCATCAAATTTTAAAAGGCATATAGGAATAGTAATAACATCTCCCAGAAACGTTAAAGACACTTGTATATATATCTAAAATCCATTTTGACTTGATGAAAACAAATTCTAATCTATGAAAATATTACATCAAGTCATATTGCACCTGATGAGGAAATTATACATGAATGATAGTAAATGCTAAAAAACACTTCAGATAAAGACCCAGTAAGTCAAATTAAATGAAGAGTTTCAGAAGTAACATAACCATCTAAAAATGTTAGTTTTTCACTCAACTGGTCACACTTATTTTGCTTTACTTAAAATCCCTGGTCTTGTCTGAAGATAATACCATAAAACTCAATTACATAATTCAACTGTCTTTAACTCCCCTTTCTCCAGTAGCCATTGCACCTTAGGAGGTTTGTAGCTATTCTATCTTAATTTTTTTTTCTTTCAGCAAATACTAAGTGTGAAAAGCTTCACCAGACAAACAAAAATCATTTCATTCAATGAAACATTGAATTGTTTTTTCATTCAATTTCTTTAGACCGAAAGCAGCTCAGTTTCCCTATGAATAGTCCACGTATCATTTCATGCCTGGTATCTGCAGCCCACTCTAGATTTATCTTGCTTTCAGCAGGTACTCGGTAGCACTTTCTGGGTTATTTTACAAAACATCCAACATGGTTTAAATTGTTTAAAAGCAATTGGAACTGCTTCCTTTCCTACCCACTGCCTCTTCAAGTGTCCTTAACCTTCATCATCCTTCCCTAAAATGTGTCCCCAACATGCCTATTTACATGGCTCTCAGGCACCGGAGGCTTGCACACCCATCACATACCAGGTCAGTTTCTAACAGTGTGAAGGCTGTTGGAGCAGGGCAGTTTCCTTCCATTGAGAGCTGAGTATGGTCATATTGCTTTCAACACAGCAACCCTTGTATGCAAAGCTTAGACTATCGTTTCATGGTCCCATCTGCCTTGGCTCTGATTGATGTAACAACAGTATCTGTCATAGGGGCTGTTCAGCTTGTAGGAGCAAACGATGATACTGTCCTGGGGCACAAAGAAGATGCTGTCCTCGGGCTCAGGGCACTCAGACCTGTCCCAGGCTGAGCACTTGGCATCCAAGGCATTGTAGGTGAGGGAACTGCCTGAGGGACAGTAGCCATCCAGGTATCTGGATGGCTCCTCCCGATGCCCGCTCTGGACCCGGCTCTGGCATTCTCCTTCCTCCGTGGGTGTGGGGGTGGTGATGGAGCTGGCCATAGGCACCTCGCCCTGCCCTTGGAGGGGGGGCTTCCCCCTGAGGCCCACCTTCTTCGCCAGCTCATCTGAGCTCCCCTTGCCCGACTCCAGGTCTGAAGGGGTCCTCAGCAGTTCCACCACCTCCTTGTCCTTGGGTTTCCGGAAGCAGGGCAACTTGCGGACCCATAGCAGCTCATTCTCGGGCCACTTGGTGCATCCCTCAGTTTTCCTGGCCAGGGCAATGGCTGCGATGCCTGGGAGGCAGATGGCTGGCCCTATGGCGAGGAGGGGGATGTTTCCCAGAGTCTCTCCTTTCATCCCAGAGACAGTGAACATGAAGCCAAAGACCAGGAAGACACTCACCAGGGCCACAACCAGCCCAGTCCTCGGGTTAATGTCATCAGGCCGCATCTTTCACTCCATCCAGGTTGGGGACTGCCTGCTAGCCAGGGAGCAATGTTCCTCCCTACTGTCAGAGGAAAACGCACTGGGTTAAAAACAAAACAAAACAAAACAAAACAAAACAAAAAGCACCCAAGTCCATTTCCCACCCACCAACTATCTCTCTTACTCTTTGTGTCTGACACTCTGCTGTCTGTCAGTCTTGGTCTCTGTCTCTGTCTGTTTCTCCCTCTATTTCTGTTGCTCTCTTTCTCTGTTTATCTATCTCCTTCTTACTATTGCAACCCCTGCCTCTCTCTCATATAGTCATCCACAGACTGGGGTCACCGCGGTACCTGAGGTTTCCTGCCGTCTCCCGGGAGCGGGGAAAAAAACCAGTTTGAGTCTCCTTAGAAACCTCCACAGCAGCTGTTTCCTCGGCTCTCTCCCTTGTTTCTGGAAGGAAAGCCTGGTTTTCCAACTGACTCTGCATCCAGGAGGTGGGACGTGGGAGCCTGTCTTTCCCAGCAGTGCCCGTCGGTCTCCAGGGCTTTGGGAGCTGAGCGGCGGCGCAGGCCAGCACCCGGCGCTCTGCGCGCAGAGCGCCGGGTGCTGGAGGGAGGAAGGACTTAGTCTGGGAAAGAGGGAAAGCGGCGCGAGAGTCTGGCCTCGTTACATCACTTTCAGAGCAAGCTCAGAAACAAAGAAGGACGCGCGGGGGCTCGAGGGGGCTAAACCCAGGGGAGAGGCTGCCCAGGGTCCAGTCGGGGTGCTTGGAGCAGCCAGAGTTCGTCCCGCCGCTGCCCGTGAGAGCTGAGTAAGGCGGCTGGACATGCTCCGTGCCCGGGAGGGTCCGTGGTGCGAGGCTGCCGCGTGCCGGAGACTGGAACTCGGGCCGGTTTGCCCACGGGACAGCCTGGGCTCCGAGTCCGCGGTCCGAGGCCCAGAGGTGCCAGCTGGAGATGTCCCTCGGGGACCTGGATCCTTCTCCAGTTACAGATCTGGGTGACCCGATCCGACCTATAGCAGCTCCCAGAGATTCCCCTACCGCCCGTCTCAGAACGTCGAGGCTCTCAGGGCTCGGAGGGCTGCACTCCTCCCGGGTCCTCCTGCCCGCAACCTCTCTGGGTTCGCGCGCTGGGCGGCAGTGGCGCGCAAAAGCGCTCTAGCAGCGAAGCGGGCTCCGTTGCACGGGACCAGCGCCCACGCTGAGTTAGTGTTCAGCCGGGTCTTGCTCGAGCCTTGGGGGAGTCACCAGAGTCCTTCCCCCTGGTCTTACAGCTCTGGATCCTGGAGGGGGTGGCCTTGGAGCCCGGATCCTACTCCGACACGGCCGTGGTGCCAGCCACGCCGGCTAGGTCAAAGGATAAAGGCTCTCCAGCCCCGGCTCCCCATCCCCGCACCCGACACCCAGCTAACAAGGAGAAGGAGGGGCCTTGACTGGGAGGATCAGGCCGCCCAGCCCGCGAAGCAGCTCCAGCTTTGGGCGATTCTGTCCTTTGCTGACGCTGGTGTGGAGAACCTGTCTCCTCCCCACCGCAGCAGGGGCTGGATTCCTCTGGCCCCAGGGGCAAGACTGGCTTTGGCTGGGTTCTTCAACAAGACTGCTCATTTAGGGTAGATGGGGAATATTGAGGAACCAGACGTGGAGGGGCAGGGGTGGAAGGGGGAGGGAATGGTACATTCTTTCATGTCAAGGCCCTGCCTTGGTGGAAAGAATTTTGACATCCAGGCCTTCCCCACTTAAACTAGCCATGTGTTCTTGGGCAAGTGACTTAACCTCTCTGAGAATCAGTTGACCCATCTGTAAAATGAGAATATTGCTATCAAATATGTGAAGGAACAAACATAGGACTAAATAAATGTAAAGTTCTAGCGCAATGCTTGGTACACGGTCCTGGTTCACAAAATGGATGAAATATGTACTTTCATAGTATGTGATAATCAATGTAAGGCACGAGCCAAATCATAAAGAGCCTGTCTGTGGGGCTAAGGACCTTTGACTTTATCCACTAAGCAGTGAAGAATCGTCTTTGTGTTATTTTAAGCAGGGATCAACATAAAAGTATTCCATGTTTGACAGATGGTGACAGTAGGTTAGAGGACAGGTTGGAAAGGGTAGATGTGGAAGCAGGAGGACAGTTCAGTAAGCCAGGCAAGACATGGCACGGGCCTGAACCATGCAGGGCTAGTGGGGTGGTTAGAAGAAAGTGAATTTGAAGGCTATTTAAGGGTAGAATCAAGTGTCTTGCATCAAAGGAAGTGAGATGGCGGTGGGAGTCCAAGGTTGACTCCCAAGTTTCCCACTCTTCCCACTGAGTGGATCAGGAATCAGACTCAATTTTCCACCCCAGCATCTATTGTGTGTCTCTTGTACTCATGCTCATTAGACAGCTACTGTACCTCTGGACATAGAATCATTATTTTGGAAGGAAGGAAGGAAGAAAGGAGAAAAGGTAAAGAGCAAAAGTGAGATGCTAGCTGTTCGGCCATTTGTATCAGGAAAATAATTGTTTTCCTGGCAGCCCCACTAAATAGATAGACATCTGCTTATATCTCATTGTCTAGAAGGATGTCATAGGGGCCACCTCTGTGCAAAGGAACCCAGGAAATCAAGATTTTGTTTTTTTGGGGTTTTTTTGGACCAGATTTCTTGCCACTTTGAAAAAAATCAGGGTTTTGTTAGTGAGGAAAAAGAGAACAATGAATCTTGGGGAAGCAACCAGAAGCATGTGCCACAACTATCGAACACGCTTACCTTCTTGAAGCCCTCTCTTCCCCTGCCTTTACTAATGCCTTTCTATCCTGATTTCCCTCTTATCTCCCTGGCCACTCATTTGTAGTCTACTTTGTAAACTCCTCTTTATTTTTATTTTGAACAAAGCCCTTTGATGTTGATATTCTGCTGGCTATGCTGATGACCCCCTATGTTTATCTCTTTAGCCTTGTCCTTTTCCCTCAATTTCAGATTTATAATATCTGTCTGCTTGATATCTGTCTGTACAGCACACAGACACTTCAAACTCAACACAGCCTAAACTATGCTCATTAAATTTCCTTCAGACCTGCTCTTTCTCATTTGACTCCCTCATTCTTCCTATTCGCCCAATCGAGAAACTGTGGGATTGTCCTCTATTCCTTTGTCTCTCTAACAAGCTACATCCAGTAAATCAATCAAATCATCGTAGTCTTACCTCCTAAATTCCCTGATCTTCTCCTCTTCTGTGACCTGAGGCAAATCACTTTACCTCCCTGAGTTTCAATTTCCTGTGAAACAAGGGCTTTGGGTAGAGAGCTAGCTGAGGTGCATTTGAGCTCTACTCTTCCGTGGTTCTCCGACAGTCACTTCTGCAGGGCTGAACTGTCGTTAGTGTTGTGCAGGTGCTCTGACAATAGTGCTGGAAACCTAGTTGGAGCCTAAAGAAGCAACATTGCTGAACAGAGACCTCCTCTCACTCGTACAAGCATCTAATTCCATTTGACTTTTAAGCCAGGCAGTTCATCTACTTAGGCATTAGATAAGACCCATGCATAAAACCGCAGGAAACTTCAATTACTGTTTAATTATAAGCCTTATTCTCAAAGCAGTTCCTTCTTAGAGGTAATTTCAGATGGTCTTTGAACAGCAGGTATACTTGCCCAAGTCAGCAGCAAAAGTGGGTGGAGGTGGGAGACATCACTCAGGGTTATAATATTCAGGGACAGAAAAGGCATTCTCAGTATTTAATTTCTTGCCTGTACAGGCTGATTGCACTAGGATTTTAAAACCTTAAGAAGTTCTCACAATGCTGTAAGCATATACAGCCATGTACAAAAGCTTTTCATCAGAAGAAAAAGGAAATTCAGGTTGTAATGAGGCTTTGTATGTATGTGGGTGTTTGAGAAGGAAATGCAGAAACTTTAATTTCTGAAATTATTGAAATCATGGGATGCTAGAATTTGAAGATACCTTATAGAATATCTACTCTAACTCCCTTAATCATACAGATGAAATCCAGAAGGGTTGCAATCATTCAGTACTACTTGAGTATTTATTATGTGCTTGGCACTGTGCTAGGTGCTGGAGATACAAGTCAGTAAGATATGGTCACTCACATTCACAGAGCAAGATATGTATATTAGTTAGGATAGGATAGATTATGCTGTGGCAACAAAAGACTTCAAGATCTCAAAGGCTGTATGCTCATCCTACTTGTCTCTCATGGATCAGCTGCAGCCTTGCTCCATGTTGTCTTCACTCTGGGATTCAGGCCGCAGGGCAGCTTCCAGTTGGGACATTGCCAGTCCATTGCATCCAGGCACCAGAGGCCCTGCACTGAGCCTTCACTTTAGTAGCTTCTCTCTGGCTCCCCTGGCTTTGCCCCCTCTCTCTAGACCAAAGAATCTGCTGAGGTAATGCCCCACTTGGAGACATTACCCCCCTTTCTAGGCCATGTGATGGGTACCTGGGACCTTAAAATTCCCCACCCAAACAGCCCCATACCTGCTTCCAGGGCTTGTGTACAGCTCTTTGCTTGGTCCATCCTCCCAAGGGTTGACCATACTGCAGGTGTGCACATCCCTAGGCCTGTGGGACAGCCAAGAGGCCACTATGGTTTTGAGTACAGATAAAACTCGGGCATGCAAGATGGGCTGTGTATTCCAGCCTCTTCATGGTTCAGAACAGAGCCAGAGGAGGGAAAAGAAAAGACAGCATTCATTTTATTCTTGTGTGGGGCCTCACACATGTTAGAGACAGGCCTGGATGGAGGGTCTGGGGAAAGGAGAGAGAAGTCCCAACTCATATTTTAAAGGGCTCAGTCTAGCTGTTGTGTAGAAAATAGATTTAACGTGGGTCGAGGGCAGAAGCAGGGAGGCCAGTTGGGAGACTATTGCAATTATCCAGGTGAGAGTTGATGGTGGCTTATGGATGTGGCTAGAAGTGGTCAGATTCTGATGTATTTTAATGCAAAGCTGATAGTATTTGCTAATATATTTGGGATGTGAGGAACTTGTGTAATCAAGGATGATTCTAGATTTGGAATTTGAGGTGGGAAATCAGGAACTTGATTTTGGACATATTCATTTGATATATCAAAGTGAAGATGGTGATAGAGTTGATGTACAAGTCTGGCATTTCGGGAAGAAGTCTGGGCTAGAGATATAAATTTGGGAGCTGTTGGGATATGGTTAGCATTTAGAGCCCTGGGACTAATGAGATAACTTAGGGAACAGGCATCAGTAGGTTAGAGATGTTTGAGTACTAAGTATGTACTAAGGAACATCAACATTTTGAGGCTGAGGAGATGAGGAGGAACCAGAACAAGAAAATATGAAGGAGTGGCCAGCAAGGTGAGAAAGTAAAGAGATGTCTAAGGAACCAAAAGAAGAAAGCATATCAGGGAGGGCATAGTGATTGCATCAATTCTGTTGATAAGTCAAGTATGAAAAGGACTAAAAAGTGAGCACTGGACTTAGCAACATGGAGGTCACTGGTCACCTTTACAAGAGCAGTTCTGGTAGAGTGGGTGGAGGTGAAGTCTTGATTGAAATGAGTCCACAAGAAAAAAGGAGAAGAGGAACTGGAGGCAGAGAGTGAAGATAACTCAAATGGTTTTATTGTTAAGGAGAACAGAGAAATGAGATGATAGCCAGATGTGGAGGTGTGGGGTCAAGAGAGAAAACTTTTTAAAAAATGGGAGCTCTCTTAGCACTTTGCCTGTAGAAATGTAAGATTTGTAAATTTAAATGACAATTCTATACCATTTTTTATCCATTAAATTTGTAAATAAAAAAAATAATGCCAGGGCTTCCCTGGTGGCGCAGTGGTTAAGAATCTGCCTGCCAATGCAGGGGACACGGGTTCGAGCCCTGGTCCGGGAAGATCCCACATGCCACGGAGCAACTAAGCCCATGCGCCACAACAACTGAGCCTGCGCTCTAGAGCCTATGAGCCACAACTACTGAGCCCGCGTGCCACAACTACTGAAGACCGCATGCCTAGAGCCCGTGCTCCTCGACAAGAGAAGCCACCGCAATGAGAAGGCTGTGCACCGCAGCCAAGAGTAGCCCCCGCTCGCCGCAAATAGAGAAAGCCCTCATGCGGCAACAAAGACCCGACACAGCCATAAATAAATAAATAAATAAATAAATAAATAAATAAATAAATAAATTTATTAAAAAAAAAAAATGCCAACGCTGGGAGGTGGTGCTCCTAGATGAGCACTTGCATATACTGGTGGTGGGAATATATCAGTACTGACTCTTGTGTGGAAGAAAGCTGTCCAGATATCTCAGGAACTTTGAAGAAGTTCATACCTCTTGCATGACCATTATATTGAAACATGTCAGAAGTAGGTATGTATTGATGGAAAAAACAGACCCAGGCACCCTCTGAGTAAATTAATCGGCATTTACTTATGTCAGGGTATAGAAGGAAGTCCCCACAGCTTTACCAACAGGCACACAGTTGGGGATGGTAATGTCTGAGTAAGGGAGGGTCACATCTAACCCTTTTGGAAACAAAAGTGTTTCTGTCTAGGTTCACCATGTATTCATAAGGCTTATTTTCATGAGGCAGATCCAGGCGTGCTCATAGTCTGCCCTCATGTCTGCTGAGACCAGCTGATATAAGAACAGGCCCAGTTCATGAGGCATAAACAAAATCCTCATTATCATCAGACTCTCCAGACCTGCACAATAGTTTCTTGAACTTAGTGCTATGGAAACAGAATCAGGGCCATTTTGTGAAAGTCTCCAAAAGTCAAACAAATTAAGACCTTAGACCTGCTGTTGCTGCACTGTCCAATACCATAGCCATTAGCAGAGGAAGCTATTTACATTTAAATTAGTTAAAATGCAATAAAATTAAAAAGTCAGTTTCTCAGATGTACTACCCACATTTCCAGTGCTCAGTAGTCAGATGTGGTGATTGGCCACCACACTGGACAGTGCAGATATAAACATTTCACCATCATAACATTCTATTGGATGTTGCTGAGCTGTTGGACTTATGATCCAGTTGACTCAGGCAGTACGATTCTAGCAATCTTTCCTGTGGGAATAATCAGTGGCACAAAAAATATTTATGTGCAAAAAAAAATTTACTATGCCCTAGCAGTAATACACTGGAAAACATTGAAATAGCCAATAACAGAGGAAAGGCTATATACAGTATGTTGCATCCACTGGAGGGAATATGCACAGTCAGCTCAGGGAATATTATATATCCACAAAATTATATTTTGAAGATTTTTAATGACCCATGAAAATGGGCTCAATATAATGCTAATGAAAAAAACTTAAGAATCAAAATTCTATTAAAATAACTTGAAAAAATGTTATATTTAATAAGACCCTGATTACTAAAAAAAAAAAAAAAAAAAAGCTAGAATAGAAAAAAGACCAAAAGGAATACTCTCAGATTATTAACAGTGGTTATTTCGAGGTGGTGGAACATTAAATAAATTGTTATTATTTTCTTTATATTTTTATGAATTTTCAAAATTTCTACTCTTATAGTAAGAAAAAGGTTTTTTTTTTTAATGAAAGAATAGTCTCTTGCACATATTAAGCACTCAGTAAATGGTAGTTGAATGAATGATACATGAAGACTTGAAAGACTGAATGAACAAATTCAAATTTTCTCAGCTTTATATTTTCCCTGAGTTCATCCTGCCCCTTTCTCTCATTCTGGCACTTCTACACAGGAGAGAAAAGGATATGGACGAATTGAGAAAAGATGAAAACTAAAGGACAGCAAGTAGATTTTCATGTTGGATTGGAGTTAAATCTTATGGTTCTTCCCAAATTTATGTTAATCACTTTTGAGATTTCTTATAACCCTGTTTTCAACCTAGAAAATAATAAATATATTATCTTCCCCCTTTCTGATTTAAACATGATTGTTTTGATGCACCTGGTTAGAGGTTTGATATTTTTTTCTTCTTGGCTATGATTCTGACTCATTTATTTAACAAATGTTATATTGAGAAGCTCCTACTTATTTGGTTGTGTTCATACCTCCTCTGTACCTCCTCCCATCTTCTCTAGCTCTTGGGAGGTAACTCTGATCTTTACTAAAGAATACGTTTACACCTCTAACTTTTCTTATTTCACCTGGGGCCTCCAGAGATGTAAAGTAGCTTCAGTTGTTTTTCCAGTGCTGAATTAACAGAGTTTTAAAAACTCTTGCAGCTCATTAGAGTTCATTAGTTTGTGCAGAAAAGGAAGCCTAGAATTTTCACAAAGGAATCCTAGAATTTTCACAAATTGTTTTGTAAGTTAAAAAATAAAGCTAGGGCTTCCCTGGTGGCGCAGTGGTTGAGAGTCTGCCTGCTAATGCAGGGGACACGGGTTCGAGCCCTGGTCTGGGAGGATCCCACATGCCGCGGAGCAACTGGGCCCGTGAGCCACAATTGCTGAGCCTGCGCGTCTGGAGCCTGTGCTCCGCAACGGGAGGGGCCGCGATAGTGAGAGGCCCGCGCGCCGCGATGAAGAGTGGCCCCCGCTTGCCGCAACTAGAGAAAGCCCTCGCACAGAAACGAAGACCCAACACAGCCATAAATAAATAAATAAATAAAGAGGATGCATTTCAAATAGTAAAAAAAAAAAAAAAAAAAGTTTAAAAAAAAAAAATAAATAAAGCTAGTACAAGTGACAGTGTTAGATTGATGGTTCCAAAGATGAAAACCTTTTAGGTATCTGAGTGGTTCCAGCCAAACATCCATTTGCTCTCCAGGGCTGAGCTTATTCAATAGCTTAGATCTTTCTCCATGTTGTCTTTCCTTTGATTCTGTACAGGATCTTTGGTAAGGGAATAAAGAAAGGATGAGAAAATGGACTGTTAGGAATCATGAAGAGTTGGAAGTAGAGAATTCTGATGTGGTTTGCTCCCCAAATTGAAGGTTGATCTGGTTTTCTCATTCTTGTCCTTAGATTAAATAGTGCACTGACATGTCCAACCTTAAATTTTTTTATTAAAGTATAGTTGATTTACAATACTATATTGGTTTCAGGTGTACAATATAGTGATTCAGTATTTTTACAGATTATACTCCATTTAAAGTTATAAAATATTGGCTATATTCCCTGTGCTGTACAGTATACCGTTGTAACTTATTTATTTTATACATAGTAATTTGTACCTCTTAATCCCCTGCTCCTATCTTACCCCTCCCACAGTCTCTCTTCCCACTGGTAACTACTAATTTGTTCTCTATAGCTGTGAATCTGTTTCTGTTTTGCTATATTTATTCATTTGTTTTATTTTTTAGATTCCACAGATAAGTGATAACATACAGTATTTGTCCTTCTCTGTCTGGCTTATTTCATTATTTCCTAATGCCTTGCAGTTTCATCCATATTGTCACAAATGGCAGGATATCCTTCTTTCTCATGGCTGAATAATATTCTATTGTATATATGTACTACATTTTCTTTATCCATTCACCCATCAGTGGACACTTAGGTTGCTTCCATATCTTGGCTATTGTAAATAATGCTGCCATGAATATAGGAGTGCATATGTCTTTTTGAATTAGTGTTTTTGTTTTCTTCAGATATATACCCAGGAGTAGAATTGCTGCATCATATGGTAGTTCCATTTTCAGTTTTTTTAGAAAGCTCCATACTGTTTTCCATAATGGCTGCACCAGTTTACATTCCCACCAACAGTGTACTAGGGTTCTCTTTTCTCCACATCCTCACCAACATTTATTATTTGTGGTCTTTTTGACGATAGCCGTTCTGACAGGTGGGAGGTGATACCTCATTGTGGTTTTGATTTGTATTTCTCTAATAATCAGTGATGAGCGTCTTTTCATGTTTCTGTTGGCTATCTGTATGTCTTCTTTGGAAAAATGTCTATTCTTGTCTTTTGCCCATTTTTTAATCAGGTTTTTTGTTTTTATGATATTGAGTTGTATGAGCTGTTTGTATATTTTGGGTATTAACCCCTTATTGGACATATCATTTGCAAATATTTTCTTCTATTCCATAGGTTGTCTTTTCGTTTTGTCAATGTTTTCCTTTGCTGTGCAAAAGCTTTTAAGTTTAATTAGGTCCCATTTGTTTATGTTTGCTTTTGTTTCCTTTGCCTGAGAAGACTGATCCAAAAAAATATTGCTACAACTTATGTCAAAGAGTGTTCTGCCTGTTTTCTTCTAGGAGTTTTATGGTTTCCAGTCTTACATTTAAGTCTTTAATCCATTTTGAGTTTATTTTTGTGTATGGTGTGAGAAAATGTTCTTATTTTATTCTTTTACATGTAGCTGTCCAGTTTTCCCAGCACCACTTATTGAAGAGACTGTTTTTTCCCCATTGTATATAATGGGGAATATATACAATGGGGAATATAAGACTGTTTTTTCCCTCTTGCCTCCTTTGTCATGGGTTAATTGACCATGTGTGCATGGGTTTATTTCTGGGCTTTCTATTCTATTCCATTGATCTGTGTGTCTGTTTTTGTGCCAGTATCATACTGTTTTGATGACTGTAGCTTTGTAGTATAGTCTGAAGTCAAGGCGCATGATACTTTTAGCTTTGTTTTTTTTTTTTCCTCAAGATTGCTTTGGCTATTCAGGGTCTTTAACCTTTTGATAATGTATATGTTTATGAAAACCCAAACATAGACCACCAAATCATTTTACTATTTTATTCAACAGGCATTAAAAGAGTTTCTTTAGAAGATGTATATATAGGGGTGTTGATCACAACAGTAATTTTAATATTAAAAATATGGAATGGTTATATAAATTATATCAAAACTCTGGGATATTATATAATCATAATAAATGAAGTTGCAGGTTGGATCAGAATGACAGATCAAACACACATACCTCTCCTCCCTCAGGCTCCCAAAATCTAGAAATGGAATTTGAGATTTGTGTGAATCTGTATTTGGAGATTAATTCCATCACAGTTCTGGGAAACAGGAAAAAAGCCATCAACAGAACAGAAATCTCTGAAAGAAAGTTAATGAAATTTAATTGATAAAGAAATGCATATAATCTAACTAGAGTTGCCAAAAAACCCTGATAATGCTGTACCTCAATATGCTATAAGGGCTACATGGGCCTGAGAGTGATGGTTTCCCCAAGACTTTGGAAGTAAGGTTACGGTTTGAGTGTTAAAAAATTTCATACATAATGAAAGAGTATCCGGCTATGGGATGGAACCAAGAGCTTGTTCAAATAATTGTGTCTGAAGAGTTTTGGAAACACTAAAGATCATAATTAGGGCAGTTTGGATATATTTTTAGAGAAAAAATACTAGTCCCATCATGTTTTATCATATAGACTCAGAGTGTGTAACTAGAGAGGGATATTCACCACCAACCAAAGAAAAGAGAGAACCAATGAGTCAGACATTTGCTGTGTTTATCCAGCAGTGTTCAGAGGAAAGATGGGGGCTGCAGGGAAGTGGTGGTTTATTAGGTTTCAGGATATCCTTCATCTAAAATCTTTCAAGATCTTCTATTTCTCTCTCATCAAACATTCTGATGATAATTTTGGCTTCTCAGACATTCTGGTACTGTGAAGACTATGACCATCATGGCTGACAAAAATCTTCCTTCTTTCCTCCTTCCCTCCCTCCCTCCCTCTCTTCCTTCCTTCCTTCCTTCCTTTCTTCCTTCCTTCCTTCCTTCTTTCCTTTTCCTGCCCCCCAATACTTCCTTCCCTTTTCCTTTTAAAAAATAGCTTTATTGAGGTATAATTCACATTCCATGCAATTCATCCATTTAAGCTAAACAATTCAAAGACTTTTAGTGTATTTATAGAGTTGTACAACCTTCACCACAATCTGATTCTAGAACATTTCTATCACCCTAAAAAGCAACCTGGTGCCCATTTATAGTCACTCCTCATTCCCACCCCTGGTCCTAGCTGTTCCTAGGCAACCACTAATCTACTTTCTGTCTCTATAGATTTGCCTTTTCTGAATATTTTTTACAAATGGAATCACACCATATGTGTTCTTTTGTGTCTGGCTTCTTTCACTGGGCATAATGTTTTTGAGATTCATCCATGTTTTAGCATGTATTAGTATTTTGTTCCTTTTTATTGCCAAGTAATATTCCATTGTATGGTTATATACCACATTTTGTTTACCCATGTATCAGCTGATGGACATTTGAGTTATTTCAACTTTTTGGCCATCATGAATAATGCCATTATGGACACTTACGTACATGTTTTCACGTGCACATATTCTTTGTTTCTCTTGGGTAGATACTTAGGAGTAGAATTGTTGGGTCACATGATAACTCTAACTTTGTAAGAAGCTGTCAAACTATTTTCCAAAGTAGTTGCCTCCCTTCATTTTTATACTTTATTTCTCATCTTGAATTATTTTAAAATAAACTATAAACCTATGCCACTTAGCCAAAAAAAGCATTAGCCCACCTAAAAATTATCAATTTATTATCATCACTAATTCAAATTTCCACTATGATCTTTCCATAGACATGAGTAGACATGAGTCACTGGAAAGTAACATCTCCCTTTGTAAATCAGTAAAGTGGCTTCCTGATTTACATACAGCCTCCTGTGAGTTTTGTTAGCATGAGTGAGTGAGCTTTCCTGACCAAGTTGCTGAATAAGTTGACCGGCTGCTTGCTTGAGTCTTGGGCAGCCTGGCTTTAGAAGATGAGCTGGGACAGTCTGATTCTTCTCCTGTAAATTTGGAGTGGAGACACTGAGAGGGCGAGTGTGTCAGCTTCAGGGAGCCAAGCTGAATAGTGAGACAAACTTAGGGAATGAGGCCACCATATCAGACGGTGAGTGAGAAGAGGAAGCCAGGGGACAATGAGGGAAGCACTGAGAGAAGTTGAGATGAGAGAACACTCAGACCTTGAGAGAAAGGAGAATCTCAATCCCTGGTGGTTCTGTTTCTGAGTCACAGTGTTAGAGATGAAGGTCTTTTCCCTACTCCTGGTTTCCATAATGAGGGATTTTTCCTAATACAATATTGGCCTTTCTTCCCTCTAGGGAGTGGAGTTACTCATCTACCTGCTGAATTTAGGAAGATAACTGAGCATGCTTGGCTTGTTCTTCCTCCTGGGAGTGAGCTGCCCATAAGGAACAAGGATTCAGCTCTGACCCTTCACAAGGAAAGCATATTCTACTGGTCTAGTGTAATTGGAATGGGGTGGTGCTACAGACTAAATGTCTGTGTCCCCTCCAAATTCGAATGTTGAAACCTAACCCCCAATATGATGGTTAGGAGGTATTAGGAGGGGCCTTTGGGAGGTGATTAGATCATGAGAGTTCAACTCTCATGAATGGGATTAGTGCCCTTATTTAAAAAAGGCCCCAAAGAGCTCCCCGACCCTTTCCACTGTATGAGGATACAGTGAAAATACAGCCATCTATGAACTTGGAAGTGGGTCCTTACCAGACAGCGAATCTGCCAGCACCTTGATCTTCGACTTCCAGGCCTCCAGAACTATAAGAAATAAATTTCTGTTGTTTATAAGCCTCACAGCCTATGGTATTCTGTCATAGCAGCCTGAATGGACTAAGACAGGTGGGTAAGTGATCTGAATTCTGTGGTTGGAATTAGCAAGCATGCTTATTTAATAGACTAAAAGCCACAAACTCCAATCTGGTCTCCATCAGTAATAAAGGCTGCATTTTGGCCTCCATAGACCACTCCTTTGTTTTATTTCTCAATTTCTTCAGCACCGTGTTGGAAAGAGGGGTGCCATTTATTAAGTGCCCCTTAAAGATGCCAATATATAGATTCTCATGAAGGACAGCAGTACTTCCTGCCCCCCAGATTGGTGAGATTTCCCAATATGCTTTCAGTAATGCTCCCTTGTTTGGAGTTAGCTTGAGTGGTTTTTTTCCTCCTTGAAATCCAAGGGGTCTTGGGTAGGATAGGCATTTCTCTGAAAGTGATGCCCCAAAGATAAACTGGCAATTGATTTAAATTTTTATTACCAATTTGGAAGAGATGATAGAGGTGGACAATGGGAGCACTAGTCTAACGTTTACATTAGTTTTTGTTGAAGTATCATATACATAGAGAAATGAGCACAAATCATGAGTGTACATCTGAATGAATTTTCGCAAAGAGAACATGCACATTTAACCAGCACCCACATCAGGAAGGAGAACATTTTAGCACCCCATTTATCCCATGTGTTACTACTCCTCCCCTCCCCCCAGAGGAACCATTATCTTGACTTTTAGCAGCATGGATTACTTCTGCCTGTTATTGAACTTTATATAAATGAAGAGCCAGGACAAGGGTAAGGCAAGTGAGGCACTAGCCTCAGGTGTAAAATTCAAAGGAGTACCCCAAAGCTCTCAATAAGCAAGATAAATAATATTTTCATGCAATATTTTAAAAACTCAAAATTAATTTTAAAAATCCATGATGAACAAAATATTAAAAATTTAAATAAAGACAGGATCAGGGTTCTCCAGAGAAACAGAACCAACAGGTTGTTGTTTTTTTCTCTCTCTCTTCAGAGAGAAATCTCTGTAGAGAGAGACAGAGAGATAATTATTTTAAGGAATTGGCTCCTGTGGTTGTGAATGTGTGGCAAGTCCAAAATCTGCAGGATAAGCTGGCAGGCTGGAGACCCAGGAAGAGCTGCAGTTCACATCCAAAGGTGACCTGCTGGCAGAATTCCCTCTTCTTTTGGGTAGATAAGTCTTTTGCTGTTAAGGCCTTCAACTGCTTGGTTGAGGCCCACCCACACTATGAAGGGTAATCTACTTCACTTTCATTTAAAAAAATCTTCACGACAATATCCAGACATGTTTGTTCAAATATCTGGGTACTATGGCCTAGCCAAGTAAACACATAAAATTAACCATCATAGACACTCTTTCAGGTTCAGGAAGCCATTGAGGTGAAGCCCTTGAGAAATTTGGATTCAAGGAGTTTCCTCAAATACATGTACATGATGCTATGGTTTTTTTCTCTTTCTTCTTCTTCCTTCTCCTTCTCTTTCTTCTTCTCAATCTCCTTCTCCTTCTCTTTCTCCTTCTTTTCTCTCTTTTCGGCACACCATTGACAAGTCAATCATTTATGCTGTATAAATTCCTCTTAAAAAGACATATGGGGATTTAATCTGAGGGCCCAGGGTTCAAGTTGCCCTGTCCAGTTGCCAAAAAAAAAAAAAAAGCTTTGTTTTCACTGCAAAAGACTCATTATTTTTGTTCTGGCATTGACTAAAGTGTGGACTGTCTGAGAACATTTGAGACCCAAATCCTGCTCTCAGCTCACATGGAGTCCTTCTGTGTCTCAGGTTTTCTTTGCCTTGGCCATTACACAGGAATGGTCCATCTCCATCAACACGGGATGTACCACAGAAGGCTAAAATCTACTGTAATTGATGGTCACTGGGTTTGTAAATTTCAGGTAAAGGGAAAAGCATCATATTGGGTTGGCCAAAAACCGTAAGATGTTATGGAAAAACCCGAATGAACTTTTTGGCCAACCACTACTTTCCTAGCTACAGGGTGTATTTCATTCAAGAATCACTTTTTAGACATGGTCTATTCAATTCACAATAGCTGTCATTTTATGGAACCATTCCTATTTGCTCGTGTCCTTACTGAGAGTCTGCTGATTTAAATATTAATCTCATCTGAAAAATAGCTTCACAGAAACATCTAGAATAATGTTTGACCAAATATCTGGATACCATGTCCTAGCCAAGTTGACATATAAAATTAATCATCACAATCAGTTTTATTGATTTTTCCTTTTGCCTTATGCTCCTATATTGCTTGGCATGGTACTGCTTACAGTTAGTACTCTTTGGTCTGGAATTTTTGGCTCAATGTTATGTTTTTGAAATTCATACATGTTATGGCATCTAACAATAGTTCCTTTATTCTCATTGTATCAGTTACAACAATTTATTTATCCATTCTACAGTTGATGGTTTTATAGGTTGCTTCCAACTTTGGACTATTTAGAATAATGTTGTTTTCTACATTTCTATTGTATATATGTCTAGGGGAGGAATTGCTGTGTCATTGCTATACATCTCTTCAGCCTGATTAGATATGGTCACTTTCCCAAAGCAATTATGCAGTTGACACTCTCACCGGTAGTGTATAGGCATTCCACTTGTGCCACATCCTTGCCAATACTTGGTATTATCAGTGTTTTAAATTTTAGCCATTCAGGTTACCAGTTAATATTTGTATAAACTGTGAAGGAAACTTGGTT
Source organism: Eubalaena glacialis (assembly GCF_028564815.1). Classification (NCBI taxonomy): domain Eukaryota; kingdom Metazoa; phylum Chordata; class Mammalia; order Artiodactyla; family Balaenidae; genus Eubalaena; species Eubalaena glacialis. Next base: position 81,507,651 of record NC_083724.1, on the reverse strand, counting down.
GGGATCCTTGATATTGAAAGATGTCAGTTGTTTCTTTCCATGCAGGCATCTGCTCAGCCTCTTGTTATAATGAACCCCATTCCTCTAACTTGTTTGAATTCTATGTCCTAGCCTTGTCCTAACATATTGTGGTTGTCACCTGAAAGGATAGTCATTCATCTAGTGCTTATTTACTAACCTGCCACTATGCTCCATGGTGCCACTATCAGAAGCAAAGCACTGGGCTAATAGATTGTGTGTAGCACCTTGGTCATCAAGACAAGTGGTTTCTGGGACTTCCCTGGTGGTCCAGTAGTTAAGACTCTGTGCTCCCATGCAGGGGGCCCAAGTTTGATCCCTGGTCAGGGAACTAGATCCCACATGCTGCAACTAAGAGCCCGTGTGCCACAACTAAGACCCAGTGCAGCCAAATAAATAAATAAATATATTTTTTAAAAAAGACAGGTTGCTTCCAAATTTTTTCATTGTCCCCGCCATACTAATATGTTATGTATTTCTAAAACATACATGAAATAGAAGACAAAAAATACAATAAAGATAACATAGACAATGTTTTAAAATATCTCGCTTATTGTGATGGCTTCCTCCTATCATAAGACAGAGGCATAATATAGATTTCAGCATTTATTATAGTGGCTGTAAATCCGTATTTCAGATAGTATTGATAATGTCTGAATTTTGAAGCTGACCTCTTGACAGATCTGATTAGCTCATCGTTGTTTTTACCTCCTAGTGTGGCTGACAAAGAGCTTGTACCAGGAGTAGAAGTGTCAGCTCTGTCATTTTCTTATTCACTTGTGCTTATGTTAGTATTATCTTCAGTGTAAGGTTTCTTTGCAGGAATCCTTTTTAGCCTCTGGTCCATTTTGTGAGGTTAGTTTAATTTAAATTATATAATAGACCCCATATATCCCTTTACCTGGGCACACACACACTGCAACATGTTAGAATAAAGAGAAAGTGGACAAAAAAAAAGAGTGGAACTTCCCATTCTCCCTTCAGGCTACCTCACACTTGTGCCTGACACATGACCCTCTGAGGGGGGCCCCCGGTGTCAGTCCATTTTTTAACATTAGCAAAGTTTGGGCTCTAATTATTAGAGATAAGTATGAACACAGTCCCAGGGTTTTCTTCTCGTATATCAGTTATTTTCTGGGGCTCACCCTGGGGTATGTGAATCCCGCTCTGGAGACCCCTGACCCAGAGTACAAGGTCGAACAGCCTCTTGCTCTGTTCTTTGCAGCTTGAGGACACCACCAAGCACTGGAGAAGAAAATAGCAGGACCTGAAAAAAGCAAGCAAACAAACCTAGACCGTTAAATTAAATTGATTTTCTAGCAGCAAAAATTTCACTAAAATTCTAGACTTTCTCCCTAAGAAAAGTCCCTTCCCATTCCTGCAATGGATTATATTTTCCTTTCTCATGGTCAGCTGAATGCTCTGCTTCCATTTCACAAGGACACCAGGTACCTACTATGTACTGGGTATTGTGTCAGGTGCTAGGTCTTATCTCCCAGAGACTGTTAGGTGGGGTGAAAGGAATCCTGGCTTAGGAATCAGAAAATGTGGATTCTTGTCCTGATATTCAACACTCAGCTCTGTGGTTCACAGGCTAGGTGACCTTGGCCCAGTCACTTTGTATTTTACCCTATTTCATCTCTGTGCCTTATTTGGGTGTCTGGCTCTGATGATGGAGAGAGATATCTGTCCCTTAGACAGAAGTCTTCTGCACTTTATAATACCTTATTTCTAAAAACCAATTTTTATTGCAAACTGTTTATGCACCAGACACAAGCACTTACAGTTCTGGCATAGCATTTACCACCATGTATGATAACTTGTCTCTTTACACACTGTACACACTGTGAGTTTCTTAGGTGCAGGGAGCTTCATTCATTTGTAAGTTGCAGTACCTGGCACACTGTGGGGTCCAGAGGAAGCAAGCACTCAGCACATGTTTGGTGAAAGAGTGAATGAGTCTCATTGGTAGGTGGGGATCCTAGCAGACACTGCTGGTGGCCTGGCCAACCCTTTGGGCCTTTACCTCCCCAGGCTGCTTGCTGAAGATACCTGTGATTCTGAGGTCTCCTTCTGGCTGCAGGAGAACACTGACTGCTAGGGCAGGGAAAGCTGGAAGTGCTGGAGAGTTAATGCCCCCAAAGCAGCCCTCCATAGAGGATGCCTGGGGAGTTGGTGGATAAACCCCAGCTTCTTCAGCCCCCGGTTAGAATAACCGAAGTTTCTATACTGTCTGAGTCTCCCGGGGGATTGAGCGCCACTTTCCCACAGTGGTAACAGCTTGATTCCACACTCTCTATTGGCTTCTTCCCCCTCCTGTCTCACTTCCTCACTCTCTTTCTGTGATTTCTAGGATCACCTCCTAAACAAACTACATGCTCTTAACTCTCTGCCTCAGGGTTTGCTTCCTGGGAAACTCAAACCTTGCCTACCTTGAAGGATTGTTGTGATAATCAAATGAAAAACACATGTAAAAGGCTTTGCAGTCTCAAAATGTAAGTAGTAGTATTCTCGAAATGAGTTGTTCTCAAGAGGAGTGTGGTAAGTTGAATAGTGGCCATCAAATATATCCATGTCCTAATCCCTGAACCTGTGAATGTTTCCTTATATGGCAAAAAGGGCTTTACGGATGTGATATTAAACTAAGGATTGTGAGGTGGGAGATTATCTTGGATTATCCTGGTAGGCTTTCACTGTAATCACAAGACTCATTAAAGAGGGAAGCAGAGGGAGATGTGACACAGAATCAGGAAGCAATGTGACAACTGAAGCAAGATGCTACACTTTGAAGATGGAGGAAGGGGCCATGAGCCAAGGCGGCTTGGGGGATCTTAGTTCCCTGACCTTGAATCCAACCTGGGTCCAGGGCAGTGGAAGTGTGGAGTCCTAACGCTGGATCACCAGGGAATTCCCCGGAATGAAGTTTTAGAAGCTGGAAAAGCAAGAAAATGGATTCTTCCCTAAGAGCATTGCCCTGCCAACACCTAGATTTTGGCCCAGTGAAATTGATTTTGGACTTCCTACTCCATAAGTGTAAGAGAATAAAGGTGTGCTGTTTTAAGCCACTAAGCAGCCATAGGATACTAATACGAAGAGGGTCCTGCTTATTGCCCCTAACCCACTCCAGCAGGTGGTACTGAGGGTGAAGCGGTAGCAGTGGTTCCCAATGGCCCCCAAAGAATCCTGCTCACTCGTCAACCTGTTGCCCTCAAATGAAGTAAGACCAATGTGTGCTGTCTGCACCCCCTTGGGGGCTAGTCCTTCAGCACAGGCTTGTGAAGAATTTCCACTGTTTTTCAAGGACAAGCAAAAGAAAGAGTCAGTTTTTTTTTTTTTTTAATGGGCCACGGAAAAAGCACTAAAATGAAATCATAAATATGCATTGAGAAAGCTGAGTAGAGGAAGTCCAAAGGCTAGCCCCAGTTCCCTGCTGCTTTAACCATCAGTTGTGTTCCTCTTCGTGTTAGGACTCATATCCCCAAACCAGCAGTGCGATCTTTATTGCTGTGAGCTGTGTGTCTTCCTTTCAGTTTCAGCCCCAACCATGTGGAGAGTTCCTATGAAACGTACGTGTATGAGTACATCTTTCTTCCCTTTAGGATTTACGATATGGCGGGAAGCACTGCTTCATCCTTCTTATTCATTGTCCAAAGCTGGACATTTTCAAGACTTAATGTTTTTGAGATAATCAGAGCAATTTGAATATGTATTGACATCAAATAATTGTTAATTTTGGTAGGTGTAATAGGCATTATGGTTATGTAAGAAGATATCCATAGTTTTTAGAACTATGTAGGGGATGAAATGATGTAATAGAAAGGAAGAAAGGAGAAGGGTAAGGAAGAAGGAAAGGAAAGAGAGACAGAGACAGAAAGACAGAGAAAGCAACAAACAAATCAAGTATAGCAAAGTCTTGGTAGTTGTTAAATGTAGGTAATGAGTATATGGATGTTCATTGTATTATTTTATGTGTTTGAAAATATTTTATAAGATTTTCTGGAAAAAAATTAAATGACCAAAAAGAGTCTTTTAAAAAAACTTTCAGTGAGAGGCAGCTGCAGAAAATGATTATGAGCACAGGCTCTGGAGTTGACTGGGTTCCAGTCTGGGCTCCTATACTTTCTAGCTGTGTGACCTTGGGCATGTTACTCAACCTCTCTGTTCTCAGTTTCCTTATAGGTAAAATGAATATAATAGTACCCACCTCAAAGGATTGTTGAAAAGAATCAACAAGATAATACTCCTGAAACAGTGGGAATACTGTCTAGTGCAGGGTACTATAAGGTTTATTATTATTTTTAGTATTATCTATTTTACTAGAACAGTGATTCTCAAACTGGGGGCATTTGTGACCCCCCCCCCCCCCCCCCCGCCCAGGAGATATTTGGAAATATCTAGAGACACTTTTGGTTGTCACAACCAGGGGTGCTACTATCTTCTGGTGGGTGAGGCCAGGGATCCTGCTAAATGTCCCGTGCCACGTAGGACAGCCTCTCACAACAAAGCATTATCTGGACCAAAATGTCAATAGTGCCGAGGTTGAGAAACCCTGTGCTACTATTATAAGGACATTGTAAAAATATTAGAAAATACAAATAAGCAAAATAAAGAATAATAATATCCCATAATTTCACCGTGCAGAAATAATCACTATCCAAAACTGGAAATTTACAAAAAGAAAATGAGATCTTCATCAAAATTAAGCTGCATAATAATGAAAAAGTCCCTTTATCATCTCACTGCTTCCAGTAGTGGCCTGTCCTCATTTCTTCAAAACTGTCACAACTTACAGAAAGTTGTCCAACCTCTTCAGACTTTTGGTAAATGTACCATTTGGCAATTGACTGTGCTATAAGCTTCTTTTGGAATGAAGCTGAGTGAAATGCAAGGAAACTATTTGAAGTCATTAATCAACCACCTCAGAAATCTTGTGGGAACTTTTTCTGACATCACTTTTTGGGGGAGAAATTTAGCAGATTATATCAAAAGCCATTTAAAAGTCCATAGTCTTTGACTTGGCAATTCCATTTCTAAGAATTTATCCTATAGAAATAATCAAATGAGCGTGCAAAGGTGTTTGTACAGTTGGTCACTGCTGTATTGTTTTTAATTGTGAAAAATTGGAAGGACCCTAAGTTGGAAACAACAAAAGGAGATTGGCCGATAAGACTCTAGTACATCTAGGGACTTCCCTGGTGGTCCAGCGGTTAAGACTGCACACTCCCAGGGGGCCTGGGTTCCATCCCTGGTCAGGGAACTAGATCCCGCATGCTGCAAATAAGAGACCCTTGGAGAGGTTCATCTCAGTATCAGATAACACTTTCCCATCATTCTCCCTCCTCTTTTTCTTCCTAGGTTCTCTCTGCCCTCAGGAGGTTTATGTGGCTTAATTAATTCAGATTAGTCAAGTACTTTTGAGACTCGGAGTAAAGTCAGTGTCTTGCTATGAATAATAGCCCATTGGGAACTCAAACCACTCACGGCATTATTAGCAGAAGATGTTAGTCGTACTCCTTGTGTAACTTGAAGCCTATTCGTTCCAATGTGCAAAATCTGCTCCTTGGAGAAAAAGGCAGCCCAGGAGAACCCACCTGAATTCCCTGAGTCCTTTGCATAAAAACCCCAGGGATTTGAGGATGTGCTTAAGGCTGAGAAAGGGAATTGGGGGAGATGACATTCCTTACAGGTGTAAAATGAAGTATTTTTGGAGGATTTCATACTCTGGTTAGGGGGACTGTGGTTTTTTTAGGCAGAATTTCTGTGAGCCTTGGGGGAAATGCTCTTCTCCAATTTCTCTTCCCACGGGATATTTGAGGGCAGATGGTGAGATAAGTCACTCAGTCCCCTCAGGGTGAGGCAGTTTAACCATCATTGGCTCCAAACATCCCAGAAGCACTCCTGCCAAGAAGGAGGGCTTGAGTGAGCTTGAAGTCATAGATAGTTTGGGGCTGACCTGCTCTGCTATTCAGGAACTCCGTGGCTTCGGCCAGGTTACAGACCTCAGATCTTCCATTTTTTTTTCAGCTGTAAAATGGGGGCAATAATATTTAATTCCCAGGTATCATGAGGATTAGATGCGATATTCAATAGACAATATATGTGAGCTCTTGGAGTGCTGGCCGATAGTACACCCTGCATAAGCATCTGCTTTGACATGTGTGAGTGCCTCATGCAGACTGGCAATGGGAATAACTGTTTACTGAATGCTTTTGATGAGCCGTTCTGTGCTAAGCACTTTACATATATTATCTCATTTAATCCTCACAACAACCCTGTGGGGTAGCATTATTATGTCCCCATTTTAGAGACGAGGAGACTGAGGCATGGAGAGGTTAAGTAACTTGTACAAGACCATGCAGTGAATAAGTTGGATACCAGAGTCTAAGTTCTTAATTTATTAGGTTATCGTTGCCTTCCCCACCTCCTCTGTAATTTCCCATAGGTCTTAGTGTTAACTTCCTCCAACTATAGATCAGAGGAGAAGGAACATTTGTAGATGACCTGCAGAAAAAGCCCACACTGCCAAATTCTTGGTATCTTGTGATTCAAAATAGAGAGGCTGCAAGACACCTCAATTCATCACTCTCTGTCCCTTCTGCCCCTTTCCCTCTCTGACTGACAGTTCCCATTGGAGAACCAAAATCATGGGCTTGGCAATACTATTCATGTCCGAGAACTAATTCAAGTGATTCTGATTGAATTTTTATCAGAGTCTATTCTGAAGAGCCTGGGATACTTTGTGTGCCAGAAATTAACTTCTGGTAGTGTGAAACCAGCCAAGGGAAGTGCAGGGATTACTGGAACCCCTCATTTTGTGGGAGGTATCATTCTTATTTTTACCCCCGTAAAGCTTTAATGATTCTAAAAGCAATGAGTTTAATATAGAAAATGTGGAAAGTATAGAAAAATATAAAAAGAAAACTTACATCAGTCATGGTTCAGCTACCACTGTGAGACAACCACTGAGGCGTGGAAGTTTATTTACCCCCAGCTCTTTCCAAGAGTTCTAATACACGGTTGGGATCTTTATAATATACATTTCACTGTTTTTCATTTAATAAAGTAATGCAAACATTACATTGTAAATTATTTGCAAGTATACAAATGTAAATTTTAAGGCCTGTATAATACTGTATGATGTGGAATTGAAATAAAAAGCACTAACCATAAAATAAAATACTAAGATTTGCTGACATTAAAACTAAGTGCCCAAAAAGACATCATAAAAGACCGTGAAAAGAGCAGAAGATATTTGCAACACATATAACCAGCAGACGACTTATCTCTAGAATCTATAAAGAAGCTCTAATAAGAAAAAAACAAACAACTGAATAGAAAAATGAGCAAAATACTTGAGCTTGCACTTTAGAAAAAAAGATATCCAAATGGCCAATGACTATAAACAGAAGCTGATTAGGCATTAGGGAAATTCATTAAAACCATAGTGAGACACCATTACACACCTATCAGATAGTCAAATTATTTTAAATTAAGTTTTATAGTTTTCTCTATTACAGTCTCACACATTTTTGTTAGGTACTTTAAAAATTCTATTGTAAATGATTAATTTTTTGTTTTTTTGATTATATCAAAACACAATTGATTTCTATAAATTGATTTTGTATCCCAAGTTTGCTAACACCTTTATTAGTTAAAATAATTTGTAGAATTGTTTGAATCTCTATGACACAATTATATTATTTGTGAATAATGAGAATTTTGTTTCTCTCTGCCCAATACTTGTAATTTTTATTTCTTTTCCTTGCTTTTCTGCACTGGCTAGAACCTTCAGTACAACATTGAATAGATGTTGTAATTGCAGGCATCCTTGTCTTCTTGTTCCCATCTCAAAAGGAAAGCATTTAACATTTCACATGTAGAATAATATTTGCTATAGTTTTTTTTTTTTTTTTACAGGTGACCTTTTCAGATCAATAGACTATTCTTCTATTCTTATTTTGCAAAGAGTGTTTTTATGATAAGAATGATGTTGAATTTTTTCAAATGCTTTTTTTGGTACATCTATTGAAATGATCATATGAGTTTTTTTCAATTTATTAATGTGATAAGTTATTTTAATTGATTTTCTAATGATAATCAATTTCATACTTGTGAATAAAATATAACCTGCTAGATTCAGTTGGTTAATATTTTATTTAAACAGTTTGCATTGTTATACTCATATTTCAGATCCATGGTTATACAGGCCTTGTACATTCTGAGAAACTTTGGGTATGATGGTATTATTGGCTCTACCAAAGTTCAGTAGAACTTGCTCATGAAGTTAACAGATCTGGGATTTGAGAGTGAGAGATTTTTGACTCCTGATTTAATTTCCTAGAGGTTATAGGACATGTTCTAGCTGTTCTTGTGTTGGTTTGATATGTTGTATTTTTCAAGGAGTTGTGCATTTCATATAAAGTTTCAAATTTATTGGCATGATATAGTTAAAATACATTCCTATTCTCTTTTCAAGATCCACAGCATCATAATTATGTCTCCCTTTCATTACTGATATTGCTTGTTTATGCCTTCCTTTTTTCCATCTTAATCATTTTACCACAGGCTTATCAATGTTTGGATCAATGTTTGAATCTTTTCAAAGAATCAGTGCTTTGCTTGGCTGATCTTCTCTAGTGGATTTTTTCCTATCCCATTAACTTTTGCTATCTTTCTGTTTTCCTTTCTTCTACCTTCTTGATTTAGGTGGACATCTGGTTCCAACTACTTAGGTTCTATAGTGCCTTGAGCAAAACATTATGAGCTCTTCCCTCTGATTCTTCCTTGGGTTGGGGCCTGATTCTTCCCTTGTTTAGAATGACGTAGGGCTTGTGCCTCTCTGCACCTAGTTGGGAGAAGAATTTGCATCTGGAGTCTCCTTCTACATTCTCTGGCCATTGGCCAACAGTCTGATACTATGTGTAATGGTCCATCCCTCCATCTTATATACATACACCTCCTTATTACTTTCGGCTTCTCCTTTGCATTTCAGCAATTGATCAGAGTGTACTTTTGTCAGAGTGTTGCTAATTTGTCCTCTGTAGCAATGACTCTACTGCTAGACTAGAGAAGGCTTGTGTGGACATATTAGGTGTGACCTACAAAAGAAAAGGTTTAGCAGCTCTGCCTTCCACCCACCACTCTAGCGCAGGACCTAGTCCAACTCTGGGGCTTCATTCTGGGCAACACTCATCTCTAGGGATCGTGTGAACCACCCATGCCAAACATTTTTCCTCCACCTTCTCACAGAACTACAGAATGATTATGGAGTCTTTCTCACCCTGATACGGCACTTCCTGCCAGGTAACCAAAAACTAGTCTTGGGAATTTAAAGCATTTTGAAATATTACTCTTGAGAATATGTGTCTGGGGCTTGTGCTCCCCCTTATGGCTGGTGCCTGGGTTACTTGATGGCACTGTCACATTTCTCTCAGCCTAAGTTCCCAGCCAGAAGCAAGGGACAAGTCATTGTACTGGAAATCTGCATCCCATTTGCAAACTGTCCCAACCTGATGCTGAGGAAAGGGGTTTAGGAAAAGAAGGCCCATCGGTCAGTGTGATTGGACCTGCGATGGGCAGAATTCTGTACAGAGAACCCTGTCATCTCTCAACCTTTCAGAGGTTCTTCCAGAAACACTGTTTTGTGGTCACAGTTTTTGGATCAGGACTTTCTTGTCCCAGAGTCTGAGAGATCTTGGCCTTTTCTCACATGCACTCTCCCCAATCCCTTCAATGTCTGTGACTTTGGAAACAAGAAAGGATAATTTAATAGGAAACACTTTGAAGGAAAAAAAAGAAGTTGCCCTTCAGAAACGTTCAGAAGATTCAGATTTGTTCCATGAGCTTAGAGTTAATCACTTGTGTTACAATCCTAAACGTCAGTCAAGCGGTTTGTTTGACATATTCCCTCATTGGCCTCAGTTTCACAAACACCTGAATAGTGCGATTTTCTCCATTCATCTCATGTGGAGCTCTGGGAAAGGAGATGTGTTCCAGGACCCACGGGTCCCAGGAACACCCAGCAGCATCAGCAGATGCCACCTATGCTGGCCATATGGCACTTGTTTTTCAAAACCATTGCCTCAAATCGAATCTCAGCAAATACTTCTTAGGGATCTACATTGTGAGTGGTTTGTGACTGCAGAAGTGAACAGGACATGGTTCCTGCCCTTAGGGAACCCGCAGTGTAGTGGGGAGATAGAAATGTCAATTGATAATTACCACTGAATATGGAAAGTGCTAGAAAGAGGTTAAGTACAGAGCGCTGTGGGAGCTCAGAAAAGAGGGTGACTGTGTAGGGACCTCTTCTTTGTGCTCCTCTGGATCCACTCCTTACTTTTCTTCGCCTCGCTTTCTGTCCTAGGAGACTGACCTGCATGAACTTCACCAGTAGATTCCTTGTCTTCCAGCTTCTGGCTGCATTGGTCCATGGTGGGCAGCAGTAAATGACAGGGGTTGGGGAAGGAGAGCGAGCAGGGTTTTTATTCCCCTGGTTTCCTCCCTGCAGTGTTCACTTGAGCAGGCTGCATCACTCCAACAGGAGTCACAGCTCCACTGAAGGCAGCCATCTCTTCATGACCCTCTGCGACCAGCCAGTTCCAACAACCACTCTTCCCTTTGCCTGCCAGGCCTCCACTGGTGACAGCCCTGCTCTAGCACCCTGGGTACTGTGCTAGCCCTTGTTTTTCCCTATAAACTGCTCATCCTCAGTAAATAGTCCTTTATTAAGTCTTTGTCAAATGATCCTTATTCGAGTGTGTCATTTTTCTGGCTGGGTCCCTGGCTGATGTTATGTCTAATCCTGTTGGAGTGGGATGGTGTGGTGACCCCGCAGGGGGGCTTCACAAAGGAGGTGACACTGGGATTAGAGTTTAAAACCTAAGTAGAATTTTGTCTAAACTTAAATTAGCCTTAATTTCTCACAATCCGAAGGCAATAGTTAAGTCGATACATCCCCAGGCACATGCTCTCCATACAGTAAGTTTTCCTCATTGTCAGTGGTTCTCTATTTTGTAAGTATTTGTAAACAAAAAAACAAAGATTACCCAAGAACAATGGTAGTTGTTCTTTTGGTATTTGTTGATTAAAAAAATTTTATAATGAGGAACACTTACCTTTAAAATGAAGTGGCATTTAATTAATCCCAGTAGCACCTCTATAAATTTAAAAATAGTATGTATATGTGTGAAATGTTTTTTATTCAGTCTGCAGATGACGCTTGGCTCAGGTATGGATTTAAGAACCCCTTGAAAAAATTCTGCTACTGCGGGGGAGGGTGTGAGGAAGTTCAGGAACAACAGATTTAGGCTGAGTCTTTACAGCTCTCCTCTCTACTACCCTACTCCTTCCTGTGCACAGGTATCCAGATCATTGGATGTTAGAGCTGGAAGGAGAATACACAAATTACTGGATCCAATCACTCTATTTTACAGATGAGGAAATGGAGGAGAAGTTACTCTCTCAAAAGTTACATTGCTAGTTAGTAGCTGAGTGAACAGTAAAATTTGGGCCCCTTGTCTCCCAGTCTGGAGCTTTTCTACTACTGGAAAAAAATTTAAAATTGTCATTCTCCTATGGTAACATTTTATGCCAAAAATTTGATCTCTCATTGTCCTCCAGATTGAACAGATGATAAACTTTTCCTTTTTCCCCTCACCCTCCCACTCTTTGTTCATTCTAAAGCAGCAAGTCCTGGGATGGCAGGGCATCTGTTCCTAGCCAAGAACCAAGTCCTACACCCTGGCAACAGTGGACATGACTAGGCTTAGCCCTCTTCAGATTAAGGTTGAGAATTGTCCTCTGCTCCCCCACCCCCAATCCCAAGGACCAGAGGGGTTCAAGTCAGCTTTGGGCGGAACAGACAGGCATGGGGCCTAAAAGTGGAGGGAGCTCCTGGGCATGAGGCCAACTGGTTAGCCTGAAAAGCTCTAGAAGGGACCACAGCTAGGCCTGTATTAACAGCCATCCTAGGTCTGCATGGCATTTCACAGCTCAGGTGTATGTTCTCATCCCCACCATCCTATCTGTGCCCTGACCCAAATATTGGGTCCCTGACTATCAGGAGAAGTGACCTGACCAATGGTATCTGGCCAGAACTTGGATCTGCTATCTCCTTGTCATTCACAGTCTGCCACTCCACCAGAGTCCCCAAGGCAACTTAGGGGCTTGAAAGTGGAATGTTGCCTATCAGATATAAGGACACTTGCTTCTTAGGTTCCATTCCCAAGGCCAGAAAACAGAGATTTGACCCAGTCAGTGGTTGGTGCCCTAGACCAGGAGGGCTCTAGCCAGACAGTGAGCAAGCTTAGAGGTCAGAGGAGTCTTCACAATGAAAAGATCCAGATTTTTCTCTGCAATCAGAGGCATCTACATACATTTGGAAAATTTTACAGCCCATTGAAAAATAGATAACCCTTCTAGGAAATGCCCCCATCTAGAATGTTCTAAGTGTGGAAGGAACTTGGTCCTGTGGAAGTAGTAATGGATGTTTATTTTTTTGTCTGTTAAGAGTTAATTTAGACATACAATTTGAATAAGATCTGCTGTGTTCTGATAGTTCTCAGTCCTCTGGTCACTGCTGAGTGGTCAGAAATGGACATCTGAGTTGAGCCAATTATACTACCCATCCCATTACCATAGCTAATTTTTCTGGGAATGGGTGCTTGACCCAAGGTGGGTCAACCAAAAATCTTTTCCTGGGGTTGTTTTTCTTGGGTCATGTTGACTGACAAAGCTGGGTGACATGAACCTGGCTGCTGTTATCAGTCATGTTTCCAGTGACTTGGAGAAGCCTAAGAGAAGAAAGCTGATATACAGACAGAGGCTGAGATGATAACTTAAGAAAGAGTCCAGAAAACATTCTATTTCTGATTTTAGTTAACTTTCAGGCTATGAATTTCCACAGTTTAGTTATAAAAGTTAAAAAAAATTTCCATTTGTCATTTGCAGCCAAAAGAATTCTGACTAATTCCAATGTGGTATCAAAGTGGTAAATTTCTTGAAAATAGGCTTCACATCTTATTCATCTTAAACTTTCTAGTGTTTAGTACCACCACATGATTTTGTCTGAGTAGACCCAGAGGAATATATTAAAAAATATAAATTAAATCTCTATTATTTCAGGCCCCAAGTGTATGTCAAATGTCTATCTCCAGATCTACACAGGGAAAGGCACGTAGTGAAAACTCTTGGAGAACCAAGTGTAACTCCAGGAAACATTTAGTGTTTAGGAAATGCCTTCAGAATTCTAGATCTTGAAATGCTATTGAGCAGGCAATGTAAACCTTGTACAAGATCAAAGCCAAGCCAAGAGAACAGTAGAGAGCTAGTCCTAGAAATGAGGATTTTGAAGTTCCCCCAGGCCCAGGAGGCAAGGAGGCCATGATATTGATATTTGTAAGGGAACCAAATCCTAGAAAGAGAACTCCCAGAGGCCTGAAGGGTTTTTAGCAGAGAGAAGTTTGGGGGTAGGGGTGGGAGACAGGGTCGGGAGGGGAATAGGAGCCACAGGCCAAGTAGCCAGCTCCTGAGTTTCACTTTCTCCCTGGCCTCTTCTCACATTCATTTGTTTCCTTTCTTCATTCAGATTTCTTTGAGTACCTATTAGTTGCCAGACCCTGTCCCAGTGCTGCCACCATATTCCCCTGGCTCCCCTTTATATCCTTGGTTCAGGGATGAGATTCCAGGTAGGAGGTCTGAGTGTGGCAAGGGGTCCAGGGAGGGCAGGCAGTCATCCTATACTGGGAAAGCTGGAGGTGTGTGGCGAAGAGGTGGATCTGTCCAAAGACAGCAGGACCCCAGCCATCAGCTGAGCCCTCAACTAGTCCAGAGGGCCTGGGAAGGCAGACTTGTCAGAGCAAGGCAGGGGATATGAGACCGTATAACATTTTGGAACTTGCAAGGACCTAAGGGGGTGAAGGGCAGGTGTTCTACTCTTAGTCTTGCTCTCTAAGACACATCTGTCTTTAGGACATAGTCTATGGACATCTTCCCCTGTTTGTTTCAGTTGCTGTTTTTGCGAATCTGCTGATTTTTCAGCAGATTCGCCATCCCATAGCCTAATCCTATTCAGCGATTTCCAGGCATGTAAAGGAGATAGAGACTTGTGTGCACGTATTTTCTACAACAAATCTCTAAAGAGCATATCCAAAAGGAGAGGTCAGATAAGCTTAAAGTGGATCCACAGTGTTAATGCAAAAATCAGAAGCTGTGAAAATAAAGCATAGTTTGTTTATAAAGAGAAAACAATCCTTACATGATTCCCAAAGGAAACACAGGGACATCATGGACTCACCATCATGATAGAACTGTGTTGGCTATCACTGTGTCTGACAGCCCTAAAGAACAATTTCAGTCTATGCCATTATAATAACGGTGCTATTTAATGGTAGCAAAAGAAAGTTTATAATAGAAAAATATTTACTGGCTTGGAATCAAGTATTTAGATACTAGGTATAGAGACCCATTTTCTAGGACGAGACCTTGGCAGTATTATGTTAAATTAGGTATTGAATAAATTAGACATCTAATATAGGTAATTAATAAGTTTATTTAATGCAAATTAAATATTTGTAGATACTCTACACAGTAGTTCTTAACTCCTGGGGTTGTGGGCCCTTTTGAAGACATGTACACACATTCAAACACTTTTACAAACAATTTCAAGACTTAATGGGTCTGTTGAACTCCTTCTGCAGTCCTCTAGGTCAAGAGCCTTCGCTCTACAGGATCCACAATGTAAAGCACTTGTGAAATTGTAGTGTAAAAAACTTAGTTTGGAATTCTGCTTCTGGTAATGGTAGGCTAGCATATTGACAATCAAATCTCCCACTGGAAAAGAACTAGAGAAGCTGAATTTAAAAAAGAAATATTTGAAGGCTTTGGAGAGATATGAAGATAACCAGGGCTGGAGAAAATTCTGAATAGAAGGGAAACTCACTGAGGTGAGGCTAATGTTTTAAACTTCTTTTCCCTTCAAGACATTCCTTCTTGATTCTTAAGCAGCAAGGATGGAGAGTTTGAGAAACCAGGCAGAAAGTGACTTCTAAGAGGCTGAGAATTTGACCAGAACTTTCACCTGTTTCTCATGGCTAGGGACACAAAAACTACAGTTTAGGGCTACAGAGACAGCAAAAACTCAAATGCCCAAAATCCTACAGAGAAGTGAGATAATCTGAACCACTTATCCCAGAGGCATTCACTGATCAGAAACTGGTGGTTGCTAAACAAAGTTTTTCGTGGTGCTGGGGAGATAAAAATTGGATTTCACCTTCTGCCAAGGAGAAGAGACCCTGATAAATACTCCAAGATGCTAGTTAGGATCTTCAAGTACTACCTCCATGGAGTAAGAGGAAACCAGGAATAGGTCAGGCCTTACGAAACTGAAACCCAAGCCTGAGTGAAAGTGATCTGCCTCTAGTCTCCCTGCTAGCAGTTAAAGACTCATCCAGAGCCTCTACAGTTTTCTAAAAAATAGACAATATCCAAATTAAATTAAAAAGTACTGGATAAGGAATGCAAGAATTCATTATACACAAATCAATCAATGTGATAAACCATATTAACAAACTGAAGGAGAAAAACCATAGGATCATCTCAATAGATGCAGAAAAAGCTTTTGACAAAATTCAACACCCATTTATGATAAAAAAAAAAAAAAACCTCCAGAAAGTAGGCATAGAGGGAACTTACCTCAACATAATAAAGGCCATATATGACAAACCCACAGCCAACATCGTTCTCAATGGTGAAAAACTGAAACCATTTCCTCTAAGATCAGGAGCCAGACAAGGTTGTCCACTCTCACCAGTGTTATTCAACATAGTTTTGGAAGTTTTAGCCACAGCAATCAGAGAAGAAAAAGAAATAAAAGGAATCCAAATCGGAAAAGAAGAAGTAAAGCTGCCACTGTTTGCAGATGACATGATACTATACATAGAGAATCCTAAAGATGCTACCAGAAAACTACTAGAGCTAATCAATGAATTTGGTAAAGTAGCAGGATACAAAATTAATGCACAGAAATCTCTTGCATTCCTATACACTAATGATGAAAAATCTGAAAGAGAAATTAAGGAAACACTCCCATTTACCACTGCAACAAACAGAATAAAATACCTAGGAATAAACCTACCTAAGGAGACAAAAGACCTGTATGCAGAAAACTATAAGACAATGATGAAAGAAATTAAAGATGATACAAACAGATGGAGAGATATACCATATTCTTGGATTGGAAGAATCAACATTGTGAAAATGACTATGCTACCCAAAGCAATCTACAGATTCAATGCAATCCCTACCAAACTACCAATGGCATTTTTCACAGAACTAGAACAAAAAATATCACAATTTGTATGGAAACACAAGAGACCCCGCACATTCACAGAAAGATAGACAAGATGAAAAGGCAGAGGGCTATATACCAGATGAAGGAACAAGATAAAACCCCAGAAAAACAAAAGACCCCAAATAGCCAAAGCAATCTTGAGAAAGAAAAATGGAGCTGGAGGAATCAGGCTCCCGGACTTCAGACTATACTACAAAGCTACAGTAATCAAGACAGTATGGTACTGGCACAAAAACAGAAATATAGATCAATGGAACAGGATAGAAAGCCCAGAGATAAACCCACGCACCTATGGTCACCTTATTTTTGATAAAGGAGGCAAGAATATACGATGGAGAAAAGACAGCCTCTTCAATAAGTGGTGCTGGGAAAACTGGACAGCTACATGTAAAAGAATGAAATTAGAACACTCCCTAACACTGTACACAAAAATAAACTCAAAATGGATTAAAGACCTAAATGTAAGGTCAGACACTATCAAACTCTTAGAGGAAAACATAGGCAGAACACTCTATGACATAAATCACAGCAAGACCCTTTTTGACCCACCTCCTAGAAAAATGGAAATAAAAACAAAAATAAACAGATGGGACCTAATGAAACTTCAAAGCTTTTGCACAGCAAAGGAAACCATAAACAAGACGAAAAGACAACCCTCAGAATGGGAGAAAATATTTGCAAATGAAGCAACTGACAAAGGATTAATCTCCAAAATTTACAAGCAGTTCATGCAGCTCAATATCAAAAAAACAAACAACCCAGTCCAAAAATGGGCAGAAGATGTAAAATAGACATTTCTCTAAAGAAGATATACAGATTGCCAACAAACACATGAAAGGATGCTCAACATCACTAATCATTAGAGAAATGCAAATCAAAACTGCAATGAGGTATCACCTCACATCAGTCAGAGTGGTCATCATCAAAAAATCTACAAACAGTAAATGCTGGAGAGGGTGTGGAGAAAAGGGAACCCTCTTGCACTGTTGGTGGGAATGTAAATTGAGAAAGCCACAATGGAAAACAGTATGGAGGTTCCTCAGAAAACTAAAAATAGAACTACCATATGACCCAGCAATCCCACTACTGGGCATATACCCTGAGAAAACCATAATTCAAAAAGAGTCATGTACCACAATGTTCATTGCAGCTCTATTTACAATAGCCAGGACATGGAAGCAACCTAAGTGTCCATCGACAGATAAATGAATAAAGAAGATGTGGCACATATATACAATGGAATATTACTCAGCCATAAAAAGAAACAAAACTGAGTTATCTGTAGTGAGGTGGATGGACCTAGAGTCTGTCATACAGACTGAAGTAAGTCAGAAAGAGAAAAAGAAGTACCGTATGCTAACACATATGTATGGAATCTAAAAAAAAATGGTTCTGATGAACCTAGTGACAGGACAGGAATAAAGACGCAGGCATAGAGAATGGACTTGAGGACACAGGGAGGGGGGAGAGTAAGTTGGGACGAAGTGAGAGAGTGGCATGGACATATATACATTACCAAATGTAAAATAGATAGCTAGTGGGAAGCAGCCACATAGCACAGGGAGATCAGCTCAGTGCTTTGTGACCACCTAGAGGGGTGGGATAGGGAGGGTGGGAGGGAGATGCAAGAGGGAGGAGATATGGAGATATATGTATATGTATAGCTGATTCACTTTGTTATAAAGCAGAAACTAACACACCATTGTAAAGCAATTATACTCCAATAAAGATGTTAAAAAAAAAAAGAAAAGTACTGGATATACCCAGAGACAAGACTAAGAGAAAAAAGAGACAATGAAAACGTGCCTATGGGTAATCAAGATAGTAGAATTAGTAGAAATCTATGAACCAGTTGGCAAAAATCTCCACAATTACAGACCAGTCATAACAATATACTCTTATGACTGATTTGGCCAATTCAGAAAAACACAAGACTAAATTAAGTTAAAGTTTGCTAAGAGAGTAGAACTTGTGTTCTTATAAAAAAAAAAAAGGTAAATATGTGAGGTGAAGGGTAGATTAATTGGCTAGATGGTGGGAATCCTCTCTCAATGTGTATGTATATCATATCATCATGTTGCACATTTTAAATATATTACAATTTTATTTGTCAATTAAACCTCAATAAACCAGGAAGAAAAGACTCTACTAAATATCTTTAGTATTTAGTATACAACATTTCCTAGTTGAATGTACCTAAACAAACTCAAAGAATAACTGGAGTTTGCTAGTTTCTTCATTCCCAATATTTCAGCTGTTCTGTTTCAGGTTGGCCATAGGGTTTGGGTGTCATCACTTTTGGTGACTTTAAGAACTACCTTTATACATCAACTATACTTCAATCAAAAAATAAATAAAATATAAAAAAGAACTATCTTTAAGACCCATAAATTATTATTGTGGAGCTTAATAGCTAATACATCTGAATCCACATTGAATGCTTATTGGAGTTCATCCTAAGCCCTCACCATATCACATGTGGTCATGGGCCAGCTACCTCATGACCTTAGAGTCAGCCTGCCTGTAATGTTTAGGTCTTAAAATCTGTTTAACTAACCAGTTTAATGTGTATCACATAGAGGCAGAAACAAGCCTTGTTAGGAAACAGTCTGTTAGGGTGCTGTCTGCTTAGCTTTACCCATTCTGGCTGAGCATCAACAACTTACCTGTAAGAGCTAGGTAGGGTTTCCTCAGGTCAGGAGCCACTCCACCAGATGGTACCTGAAGGGGTTCTTTAATTTGGAATTTTATGAAGACCTGAATGGGTTTATTCAGAATGACTCTGACTCTTTAATTAGAATTTCATAAGGTATTGATGTATTATAAAGTATACACGATGGATTCTGGTACCAATTTTCAGTAGCATCTCCTCAGGAAACTGGTGACAGCCCAGTAACTAAGGTCTGGATTACTTTTCTTCTTTTACGTTTGGGGATTCTTTTGGGTCCTACAAGAACGTGCCCTATATCAGTTTTATGCTGACTGTTTGCTTATTTCTTCAGTATCCTTATTATTTAATTCTTAATCCCTTACCTACAGTTTGCTGAAAGTACCATCTTTAGGTGCTCCATGAATTTGCTCCTCCCACTGTCTTCTCCATGCCATATTCTTGGTAACATGCTGCAGACTTCTATTCCAACTAATGGGAATGACCAGAAGCAGCCTCTGCTTTCCGTCCCTCCAGCCAGAGGGTCCCGTGTGTTCTCTTGGACAGCTGCCTTCTCTTTGCAGCATCAGTGCCTTTCCCTTTTCACCATGTCAGTGGATGGGGCATTACAGATCTCTCAAGGGGAAAAGAGTCACTTTTTGTTAGGAAATGAAGAGAAAACTGATCTTTGGTTGCACATTTGCTGTGTGGTATAATTACACATCCCCCTGGAATTGGGAGGTGAGGATTAACTTGAGGGCTCACTGCTTAATCGCTTTATGCTCAATACTGTGAACCAAGAGGCTGGGGTTTCTAACCTGCCTCCTGCTGTTTGCCCTGATTATCTCTAGGGTCCCCTAACGAGCTTGCCCCTTCAGAGACTGGCCTTGTAAGTAAAGCCTAAAGTAAGCAATTCTATAATTCTGTACTGTTTGAAACTTAACTCCACTAAAATGATGTCATGAAACTGGGGCATTCTAAAGGATTCCTGACAAAAGAAAAATAAGTTTGATGAGAGCCTCCACGATCTTTGACTCACGTTCGAATCACATCTCCAAGCTCACATCCTCTCAACTCAGCATTATTATGGATTTCAGATCATGGGGCCAGTGCTGAAAAACTGCGAACGTCCTGATCCTAAGCTCTTTTCTGTAAACTCTGGGACCTTCCTTTTGCTGACTTGCAAATGGCATACCCCTCAGCAAAACTGTCCACAGGTCCCTGACAAGGAGCCCTCACACACTGCAGTTGGCAGGAGCCCAGATGATGCAGTCGCTACCCAAACACCAAGACTCACACTCTAGGAAGCTTCAGTGAAAATGTCTGTTAAATGGAATTTCTTTTGCAGCCCCTAAAGGCAAGAGGAAAACCACTAATCTAATGGCTTCTGGTTGACTAAGTTCCTAGTTCTAGGAACACTTAGCCCATCATTTGAGATCACAGACTTTTCCACACACAGGACATCACTGCAGTTTTCCAGGTAGACTATGATGCCAGAACTTTGTGTGCCTCATTTAGTGGAAAGACAGTATTTTTGAGTGGTATATGTGTAGGTATTTAAAAGAAGAACTGCATCATTTGAAGTGCCCAAATGAAGCACAGATCCTCACCCTGCTGTACACACACACACACACACACACAAACATACACACACACCTCTCTGGGGACCTTGATTCTCTCTGCTCTGGAGAAGAAGTAGCTTGGTATGACAGGACAAGCACACACTCTGCAGCCAGACACACCAGCGTGATTCAGTTAATCCCTCAAATTGGCAAGTGACTTACTACTCTCTCTGAGCCTCCATTCCTCATCTGTAAAATGGGGATAATTAGACCCACCTCACAGGACTGTCCCTAGATTTAAATGTGTGAAAGTAGATGGAGCAGCTCCTGGCCACAGTAGGAGTTCACTAAATATGGCTGTTTTTATGACTTGTTTGGGGGGGTCAGAATCCTCTTTGTCTCCTCACATTTTGCCTTGGCCCACAGAGTAGGCATTTTCTGCCAACAGAAACCCTGGGGGCAAAGCTCCTGCCAGTCTCTTCCCACTGTT
Organism: Eubalaena glacialis; assembly: GCF_028564815.1. Classification (NCBI taxonomy): domain Eukaryota; kingdom Metazoa; phylum Chordata; class Mammalia; order Artiodactyla; family Balaenidae; genus Eubalaena; species Eubalaena glacialis. Next base: position 81,486,586 of record NC_083724.1, on the reverse strand, counting down.
GGCAGGAAGGACTTACCTGATTGAGGAGACTCACTGAGGAGATGTTTCTTCTGTGTCTTGGCCGCATCTCTGAGGCCTGCCCACCTGGAGCAATGCACATTCTCTTTCTCTGCTTCAGCTTTCCTTTTTGTAAACACACACGGGTTAAAGCCTAGCCCCAGAGCACGGTTTCTCAGTCTTGCCTGCATGCTGGAATTACCTGGGAGCTTTAAAGTATGTACTAATGCCTGGGTCCAACCTCCAGGATTCTGAGATTATCTGTGTGGGGTGAGGCTCAGGCATGGGGGGTTTTAAAAGCACCCAGTGACTCTAACCTGCACCATAGTCCAATATCACTGTTCTAGAAGCATCCTGCAGGCTGTCTTCTCTCTCTTTGAGTCTCTCCTGCATTCTGCGGGTGTTGGATGCTCTGCGGCACTCCACACTGTAGGCAGGGGAAGTACCTACTCTCCAGACCCACCTGTTCCGCCTCAGACTCCCACGCCCAGACCTGGAAGTGTGTAGTAGGAGGCCTCTCTTTGACACAGGATCAGCTTCAGTCTTAAATCCAGCTTGACCAGTACTAAAGCTGAAACTATAGTTTGATGGATTTGCTTACTGCTGCAGCTTCTCAACAGTTTCTACCATAGCCTCTAGCATCCTCACCTGGTTCTTCATACTTCAAGATATAACACCTGAAGGAAGAATTCCCTGGCTTACCAGACAGGTTATGATATACAGATAACAGAGATTCTAACTTACTGTTGTCTGCAAGCCACTTGCCAATAGAGCAAATTCAGAGTCTCTGATGACATGATAAAATGTCTTTAACATGCCAAGCAGGTTATGATGTGACATTTTGAGTGTAGCCTTGATTTCCAATTGAAATAAGGCTGGGGCTTTTATTCAGTCCTGGACTCTTGAATCCCTACCCAGTCAGGAACAACTCAAGTATCAGCTTGGCATCTTGTCCTTATTTTATCAGGGAGAAGGATGGCTGAGGACTAGCCCCAGAAGTTCCAAGGGACTCACAACGGTGACATTTAAACACCATTCTTTTGATACCATTCTTGAGTCCTGAATCTGACCCAACTATTAATACTTGCTGGGCTGGCCTCTCTGGATGACCATCTTCTCAACAAGTGTTCTTGGTCCTTTGCCTACAGAATTACTGTCTTTCATAGTAATAACGTCGCCCCCTTGTCCACAGCTCCCTCCATGAGCCCCAGTATGCTCGCAAGATGAGCAGTGAACCAGAACAGCACCCTGCTCCTGGGGAGAAAGTTGTTGGGGAGGGTGCTAAGGGGAGGAGTGATGCCAGGGAGGGGATGGGGTGTTGCTGGGGGCTGCTGGCAGGGAGCAGGGAGAGACCGCGATGGACGGCCTTTGGGCTCTGACAGTGGGAAATGCTGCTCTGTGGCTGGACAAGAACTTCTTGGCTTTCTGGGTTCCCGAAGGAAAGAGAAGAACCCCATTCTGAGGAGATGGTCATTCCTGTTAGGATGGAGTCGAGGCCCTATGCTCTCCTCACCCTGATCTGTTGAATTCCTGACCAGGGTCCGTTGGGCTGTGAAGGCATAACCTGGATTCTGGCATGGAGAAAGGGCGGAGGACTTTGCCTCCAAGTACCATGGAGTGGTTTTCCTTATTCATGACTTAATAAGGTAATTCAAAAGAAGTGGGGTCCTTGGACCAGCAGCATCAGCATCACCTAGGAATTTGTTGGAAACTTCCAGGCCTACCCCCGACCTACTGAATTAGAAATTCTGTGGGTGGGGCCCAGCAATCTGTGGTTTAACAAGCCTTCCAGGTGATTCTGATGCACTCTATAGTGTGAGAACCACTGGCCTAATAAAACAGGTAGAGCGTGACTCATGCCCTGTGCGATTCAGTGCCAGTGAAACTGATGACTGGTTAACAGCGTTGTACAAAAGTCCTGTCCTTTAGAACCTCAGAAAAAGGACCTGGAGAACAGAGGTTCCACTGTGAACTTGGATCTTCCCTTAAGAATGTTACTGCTGGTCACACATTGGCCCAGATCCCTCGAGGATCAATTCTAAGGAGACTATACCAATCCCTTTCCCCAAGTGGAGATATTGGGACCTTGGGATATTGAGAACATGTGATCTTCTCACCTAAGCCTGCTGAGGGGAATTGACTCTCTCCTAGTTTAGTGGAATCATGTAGCTGGGTAGGTCTCAACTCAGACTATCTGGAAAAGAGTGATCCCAGGAGGAGGAGGTTCTCCAATTTTCCCTGTCAGTTTTGTGTAGCCGAAAGAGCATGAGGTTTGGAGCCAGAACATCTGGATTTATAACTGGGATCTGCCACTTACTAGCTATAGGAACTTGTATTTGATCCTTCTGAGTCTCAGTTTTCTTATCTTTAAAATGATGATAATAATATCCACTTCCTAAGGTTTTTGAGAGGACTGAGTAAGAAAATAGAAGTAAAATGCCTGTTTATGAAATGCCTTGCACCATTTTAGGGTGCTCAGTAAATACTAGGTTGCTTGGTTGGTAACTATCCCTCCAGGCTTCCAGGACTTTATTACGGAGGAAACCTGGGCAGCCCTGCAAGAAAGGAATCACCAGCAAGTCCCAGAAGCCCTCCATGTCTCTATACTCTTTCTTCTGCTTGATTCTTTTTTAAAAAATTTATTTTTTTGAAGAATAGTCGGTTAACAATGTTGTGTTAATTTCTGCTGTACAGCAAAGTGATTCAGTTATACATAGATATACATTCTTTTTCATATTCTTTACCATTATGGTTTATCACAGGATATTGAATATATTTCTCTGGGCTATACAGTAGGACCTTGTTGTTTATCCATTCTATTATATATAATAGTTTGCATCTGCTAATCCCAAACTCCCAACCCATCCCTCCCCCATACCCCCTACTCCTTGGCAACTATAAGTCTGTTCTCTATGTCTGTGAGTCTGTTTCTACTTTGTAGATAAGTTCGTTTGTGTCATATTTTAGATTCAACATATAAGTGGTATCACGGTATTTGTCGCTCTCTTTCTGACTTCACTTAATATGATAATCTCGAGGTCCATCCATGTTGCTACACATGTCTTCTGCCTGATTCTTGACACGTGGTTTCCCAGCCAATTATAGCCTAAGATAGGAGGTCAACACAAATTTCTCTATCTTGTTCCTAGAGCAGAGTCTATTTTGTCTAAGGCTGCTATGATTGTAGACATCATTGATAATCAAATTAACCCCTTGCTTAAAAATTTATCTCCTAATAAACGTTTTAGAATTGGAGTTGGGGATCATCTGGAAATACTTTCATTCAGTGTTACTCTTTCTGTATGTTGTGGTTCTTAAAGTTTTGATGGTTGGAATAGCTCAATTCTGTCGTTATCTAAAGCAGAGGTTCTCAGTTGGGGGCAATGTCTACAGATGTTTCTGATTGTCAGCACTGAGGAGGGGACTTCTACTAGCATCAGATGGGTAGAGTCCAGAGTTGCTGATAAATATGCTCAGGTACATGCCTGTCTAAACGCCTGGGTACACTGTCTCTCCACTCAATGGGAATGGAATCCCCCATGGATGCAGTGTTCTGCGCTAAAGGATAACCCTACAGACTTCCAAGAATGACCCCACTGCTATCTCTGAGGCTGGCTCATTTTTGTGAGTTAAATTGTGTCCCTCAAAAAAGATATGTTGACATTCTAACCCTCAGTATTTCAGAATGTGACCTTATTTGCAAATAGGGTCTTTATAGAGATAATAAAGTTAAAATGAGGTCATTAGGGTGGGCCCTAATCCAATATGACTAATGTCCTTATAAAAGGGGAAATTTTGATCACAGACATAGATGAAAATGAAGGCACTGTGGTGACCTAAATGGGAAGGAAATCCATAAAAGAGGGGATATATGTATATGTATAGCTGATTCATTTTGCTGTACAGTAGAACCTAACACAACATTGTAAAGCAACTATACTCCAATAAAATTTTTATTTATTTATTTATTTATTTATTTATTTTTATACAGCAGGTTCTTATTAGTCATCAATTTTATACACATCAGTGTATACATGTCAATCCCAATCTCCCAATTCATCACACCACCACCACCCCCCACGGCTTTACCACCTTGGTGTCCATACGTTTGTTCTCTACATCTGTGTCTCAATTTCTGCCCTGAAAACTGGTTCATCTGTACCATTTTTCTAGGTTCCACATACATGCGTTAATATATGATATTTGTTTTTCTCTTTCTGACTTACTTCACTCTGTATGACAGTCTCTAGATCCATCCACGTCTCAACAAATGACCCAATTTCATTCCTTTTTATGGCTGAGTAATATTCCATTGTATAAATGTACCACATCTTCTTCATCCATTCGTCTGTCGATGGGCATTTAGGTTGCTTCCATGACCTGGCTATTGTAAATAGTGCTGCAATGAACATTGGGGTACATGTGTCTTTTTGAATTGTGGTTTTCTCTGGGTATATGCCCAGTAGTGGGATTGCTGGATCATATGGTAATTCTATTTTTAGTTTTTTAAGGAACCTCCATACTGTTCTCCATAGTGGCTGTATCAGTTTACATTCCCACCAACAGTGCAAGAGGGTTCCCTTTTCTCCACACCCTCTCCAGCATTTGTTCTTTGTAGATTTTTCTGATGAACCTAACACAACATTGTAAAGCAGCTATACTCCAATAAAAATTTTAAAAAAAGAAAAAGAAAATGAAGGCAGAGATCAGGATGATGCATCTACAAGCCAAGAAACACTACAGATTGCCAGCAAAGCACCAGGAGCTAGGAGAGAGGAACGGAACAGATTTTCCCTCCCAGTCCTCAGAAGGAACCGACACTGCTGATATCTTGATCTTGGACTTCTAGCCTCCAGAACTGTGAAGAAATAAATTTTTGTTGTTTAAGCCACCCAGTTCGTGGTGCTTTGTTATGGCAGCCCCAGGAGACAGACACACTCATGAACTAAATTAAGGGGCTGCTGACCATCACTGCCACACCTGCATCCCTGAGTTGTCCTCCCTGTGGTCCACACAGATAGAGCTCATATCAGTGGTGCTCATCACTGCTCCTGAAGCTGATCAGGATCTCAGTGCTGCAGCCGTTGTCCTCTGCAAATGGGTCTAGGCCAAGGCCACACTGAGCTGCCTCAGCAGCACTGCCTTAGTTGGCAAACAGGCTGCTCCACAACCGCTTCAGAAATGCCAGGTGGTGCCTTAGCAATGGCCACCCTGTCCTCTCACACCTCATGGCTGCCAGTGCCTCCCCCTCAGCTGTTCTCATTCCTTGGTTGGGAAGCTGTTGCCAAGGGCTGCCCTGGCTCAGCAACCCCTCCTCACTGTGCCAGGCTCTCTGAGGAGCTCCACCACCACCCAAAGACCCACAGATTCAGAGCTCACACGGCTGCATCCCTCCACCTCCTGCTGCCACCAGAACCCTCTTCCTTATGTGAGTGGGTCACAACCCCGCATGCCTCTGGCAAGCAGAGGCTGGGCCTTCCACAGAGGCAGAGAGCTGCAGCTCTCTGTGTGAGACTGCATATGTTGTCCTCGCAGTTAGTATCGTTCTGTAGATCAAGGAGAACCCCTTGTGTGGCCAGTTGTAACTACACAGAAATATTAATAGGCTCAATTTATTGGGCACTGACTATGTGCTAAGCACTTAATGTGTGTGATTTAATTTAATCTTTACAAAAACCCACAAGAAAAGAATTACTATTCCCATTTTTGATGAAGAAACAGATCAGAGAACTTCAGAGGAGTCATTTGGGGGAAAGGATGAGACTACACAGTGAACTCCAGGCCCCATACCCTGCCAGCTGCCTAAAGGGAGCCTACTTCACATCTTGTCAAGTGCAAGAGAAAGAGAGAGCACCCCAGAAAAAGAGGGGAGCAGAGTGAGAGAGGCAAGCTGGAGAGCTAGAGCCAGGGAACAGAGATGCACTTGGTTGCTTACTGTGCCAGAGCACAGGCATCCACCAGGCACAGGCTCAGAGCAGGTCTCAAACAGCCGGAGAAAGTAAGATGGTAAAGGCCAGCACTGTCCTCATTCTAACTCAGGGGCCCAGCCTCTGGGAAATGTGGACCATGGAAGTCAGGATCTTCCCATCTCATCTCAGGTAAGTGACTTTCTCCCACGTGGAGGAACCAGTGTAAGGGTAGAGAGAACTGGCAGTATTTGCTCCAAATGGCTTCCTCTTGGGACGATCCTTACATGAGAACAAGAGAATAGAATTCCCATCAGTACTAAGTGTGGTTCATCCTGTTGGGAATACTTCAAAGGGGGTTGAGGCGGGGGCTCAAAAGGAGAAGAGTGGTAAGCACCTAGCCTAAGGGTGGAGGATCTGAGATCAAGAGCTATCTCAGACCCTCAGCAGGTTGTGTTCTTCCATCCTCGGGGCTTGGAGTTCTCTAAAGCCCCACACATCCCTGCCTGTGGGTGGGGCCATCCCATCATAATCTGCCTATAGTGCTTGTACAGTCTAGATCAGCAGACTTCAGGCTAGTGTTATTAGCAGATTCTTTTCTCAAACAATTATGATACAGAAATGAGATGTGAACATCAAAGAAGAAATTCCGTAGTTGATATGGACACATTTGATATGTGTCAAAATGTTAGGAAAGCCTGGATCCATCTGAGGACACTTGCAATGTCAAAGGCAGGTATTGAATAGCAGGGGATGCGAGATGCCCATAAGAAGAACGATTGGATGTGTCTCCTACACATTGGGAGCAAAGCTTGTACTTGTAGCTTTAATTCTCCTTTCTCCCCTCGTTCCTTGCTGCTTAAATGGTTGAGGATTATTATAGTTATGCAAGGGGGTTAGACTGGGAGTTGAAAATGGTCATTAAAGGGTGTGTTTTGTTTTTTTCTTAATGAGAAGAGGTTGAACTATAAGATGGTTGTGTAATGTGGAAGGAGGCTTAACCCGTATAAATCCTTGTCACTTTTGTTTGTTTGAACTGACTTTGCTCCCACGGTGCTGGCAGGCTCTCCTGTTATTTCCTATGATTTTCTAAGCCAGGCTGGTCTCTGCAATTCTGAGTCTCCCCTTAGTTCTCTTTACCACCTTCCTGCGGAGCTTAATGTATTAAGAAACTATCATGACCCCACAGGTCTTTTCAGAATCTGAAATGGATTGTTGTATTGAGCCTTATCAGAAATGGGCAACGGTTTAAATACAGAGGGGAGGAGGCCATGTGGTATTCCCTTGATTCCCTGAAAACAGATTTTTTTAATGCCAAGCACCATTAAATGATCTTTCCAGTCCCTTCTAGATCTAACATCCTATGACACTTCACCCAGTGCTGTCAGGAGAATAATCAGATTTTATCAGATAAAAGGCAAGAAACAAAAAAGCAAAACTTACACCTATGTATTAGAATTGGGATAAATATTACTTACAATATATAAAAATCCAATCAGAAGAATAACGTAAAAGTAAAACTCCAGTTCTGAAATTTAATAGGTGCCACAAAGAAAAATCAGTCTCTTTCCACATTTTTCACACTTCCATCCCTTCACCACCTTTTGTTCTAGGAACCCAACTGCTGTATTTAGATATAAATGCTCAAATATTCTGCTAAATGAAGCTACAGCTGCTCTGTCAGAAGCATCACATTAAAATGTGTTCTGAAACCATTTGACAGTGTTCTGAAGACAACTTTCATTTCACGAGCTACAAAGCCAGCTCTGGGCATCATGAAGAATTTGAGCAGCCCCTGCAGTTCCTGAAGGAGCCCAGGAAGCCAGAGGGAGGGCAGTGGCAGAGGCCAGCCAGAGCTGAGCCAAGCGGAGTAGCCAGAAGAGAATAAGAATCTAGTTTTTTAGACCCAATTTTATTTCTTTATTTCTTTTACATACTTCAAAGTCATTCACATGTTTGAAATTCTACAGGTACAATAAAAAAAAGACAGTGAAGTCTCGCTTCCTTCCCAGTCTCTCAAACACCCAGCTTCCCCACAAGCAGCAGGATTAGACTTTTCTTGAGCAAACCTGCAGATGTATTTCAGGCATATGTATTTCAGCCAAAAGGTTCATTCGGTTTTTTCCGTAAGATGGCTCTAGTAGCACTTAGTTGTTGTTAACTTCATTCGCAACAATTTTGTTAGATTGTATATGACAGCTGTCATATCAGTGTGCATTTAAAAAAAGACTTATCTGAGTCAGAAAGAGAAAAACAAATAGCGTATGCTAACACATATATATGGAATCTAAAAAAAAAAAATGGTTCTGATGAACCTAGGGGCAGGACAGGAATAAAGACACAGACATAGAGAATGGACTTGAGGACATGGGGAGGGGAGGGGAAGCTGGGATGAAGTGAGAGAGTAGCATTGACATATATACACTACCAAATGTAAAATAGATAGCTAGTGGGAAGCAGCCGCATACCACAGGGGGATCAGCTCGGTGCTTTGTGACGACCTAGAGGTGTGGGATAGGGAGGGTGGGAGGGAGATGCAAGAGGGGGAAGATATGGGGATATATGTATACACATAGCTGATTCACTTTGTTGTACAGCAGAAACTAACGCAACACTGTAAAGCAATTATACTCCAATAAAGATGTAAAAAAATAAAGACATCAAAATTGGTGAATTTTTGTGTAGCCATTTTATATTGAAGACAGAAGAAAAAAAGCAACATTTTTGGCATATTATGCTTTATTATTTCGAGAAAGATAAAAACGCATCTGAAACGCACAAAAAGATTTGTGCAGTGTATGGAGAAGGTGCTGTGACTGATCGAACGTGTCAAAAGTGGTTTGTGAAGTTTCGCGCTGGAGATTTCTTGCTGGATGATGCTCCACAGTCGGGTAGACCAGTTGAAGTTGATAGCGACCAAATTGAAACAATAATTGAGAACAATCAATGTTATACCACGCGAGAGATAGCAGACATACTTAAAATATCCAAATCAAGCGTTGAAAATCATTTGCACCAGCTTGGTTATGTGAATCGCTTTGATGTTTGGGTTCCACATAAGTTAAGTGACAAAAACCTTCTTGACCTTATTTCCGCATGAGATTCTCTACTGAAACGTAATGAAAACGTTCCATTTTTAAAACAAATTGTGACGGGCGATGAAAAACGGATACTGTACAACAATGTGGAACGGAAGAGATCGTGGGGCAAGCGAAATGAACCACCACCAACCACACCAAAGGCCGGTCTTCATCCAAAGAAAGTGATGTTGTGTATATGGTGGGATTGGAAGGGAGTCCTCTATTTTGAGCTCCTTCCAGAAAACCAAACGATTAATTCCAACAAGTACTGCTCCCAATTAGACCAACTGAAAGTGGCACTCGATGAAAAGTGTCCAGAATTAGTCAACAGAAAATGCATAATCTACCATCAGGATAACGCAAGACTGCCTGTTTCTTTGATGACCAGGCAAAAACTGTTACAGCTTGGCTGAGAAGTTCTGATTCATCCGCCGTATTCACCAGACATTGCACCTTCAGGTTTCCATCGATTTTGGTCTTTACAAAATTCTCTTAATGGAAAAAATTTCAATTCCCTGGAAGACTGTAAAAGGCACCTGAAACAGTTCTTTGCTCAAAAAGATAAAAAGTTTTGAGAAGATGGAATTATGAAGTTGCCTGAAAAATGGCAGAAGGTAGTGGAACAAAAGGGTGACTACGTTTTCAATAAAGTTCTTGGTGAAAATGAAAAATGTGTCTAACTTTTATTTAAAAAACCGAAGGCACTTTTTGGCCCACCCAATATATGCCAGCCCTTACTCTGTTCTCCCACCTTTCTTTTTTCTTTACACAGAGCAGTTCACTACGCATCCTATGATAAGTGATACCTCATTATAGTTTAAATTGCATCTCTTTTATGAATGAGGTTGATTATGTTTTTCGATGTTTTAAGAGACATTTATATTTCCTTTTCTGTGGCATGCTCATATCCTTTGCTCACTTTTTTTCTATTGCATTTTTAGTCTTTATATCTGTTGACCAGTAGGGGCTCTTTTATATTAGGGAATTGACTCTTCCACTGTGATAGGAGTTGCAAACAATTTTTTCCAGTTCGTTGGCTTTGTTCATGTTGGGTTTTGTCATGTAGAACCTTTAAATTTGGGGGAGGGGGTCAAATTTATCATTTTTTTCTTTTATGGCTTCTAATTTTTTATATAGTTAGGTCTTTCTTACTCTAAGATTATGAAACAATTCCTCCATGATTTCTTCCAGTGCTTTTAAGATTTCAGTTGTTGCACTTAAATCTTTTGTCTGTTAGGAACACTTGGAATATATTCCAGCATGAGGTGTTAAGTATGGAGCCAACCTTCTTTTTGTCTCCATGGCTAGTCAGTATCCCAACTCTCTATATTGCATGACTCACCTTTTCCCCACTGATCTCAGGTGCCCGTACATATTGGGTCCATTTCTGGACTTTGTATTCAATTCCATTGTTCTGTTGATGTAGTCATGTGCTAGTATTATGCAGTTTTAATTATTATAGCTTTAAAATATGTTTTGACATCTGATGATGACCACCCCACACTTTCTTTGTCTCAACATTATTTTTGCTTTTCCATCTAGAATTATCTTGACTAGTTAAAAAAAATTCTGTCAGTATTTTTATTTGTATTTCATTAAATAACTTCCGGAGAACCAACATACTTTTTAAAGTCTTAGGTCTATATTCTTAGGAAGGAAAGGCCTTGATAGAGCAGGGGAAGAGAATAGACTCTCCCTTGTGCTGAATATATCCATAGGAGAAATAAAAAGAAACACAATGGGAACTTTGTTTCAGGACAGCCTTTCCAAAAGTGTGTATCAAAGACCCTTCAGATGGTAATAGTAGAAACTTTAAAAAAAGGGGATTCTGTGTTCAAAATATTGATCAGCACTGTCCACTGGATTGCCCCTTGGAGATTTACTATGAGCGATAGCTGTTAAAGACTATTAAAGTCCTGCAGTGCGGAAGTCTGAGAGACTGGAGAAATCCTGCAGTAAAGATGCCTGTTGACTTCTGTCTACCATGTTACTTCCCAAACTCGTTCCAATATGGAATCATTTCTCCAAACAACACCTCTTAATATTCCACAGTATGCTCAGAAAAACTCAGTTTGGAGATCTTCAGGGCCAACTGTAGATATTTAAAAGAGAATTTCTGCATGTAAAATCCAGTTCTTTGATTCTCAGCATCAGTGAGGTGAGGATCTAGGATATTTCTTTAGAAAATTATTTTTGAACCCTCAACTGTATCCCCATAGGGACAACAGGTGATCAAATATTGTTTCTCCTTCTTCCACTATTGGATTCCTATGTGAAGTCTCTGAAATGGAATGAAATTGCACATTTTATGCCACCCTTCTGGTCCTTCATTCTTTCATTTGGCACTTATTAAGTGCCTACTATGTGCTGGGCCCTGCCTAGTCCCATTTCACAGTGAAGAAGGGCTTTTACACCAGGGCAAGGAGACCCTGCAGCTGAGCCTTCAGTCCTCTCTCTTGCCTCATCGTCACCTCCTCAGGTTTACTCTGGGGTATAGATTTCTAAGAACAATTGCCCTGAAACCATCTTGCTCTGTAAGGGAAAATCATAATCCTGGGCCTCTGGCAGCACCATCTGCATTCCTGAAAATGACTGTGGCATAACAGAATCTGACTCCAGTCAGGGTGAGGCAGCAGGCAAAAAAGAGAGAGGAATTCCTGCAAGTGGTAGGGACTCAATTTAAAACACAGAAGTTTCGGTGATATCATTTGCAAATAGAAAAGGCACAAAGGTAACTTAAGAAAAGCATGGAAAAAGATCAGGGGTTCCTATTTAAATACCATTTAAAAATCATCTTCTTTGGTGGTAATCTTTCTCTATTATGAAATCTCTTTGAAATAAGTACAGGAAAATGAGTAGAGGCAGCATCACTCAGAGGCAAAGCATCTAACTTGACTAGCCGGTGACTCAGCACCAAGAGTGCTCTGGGCCCTGAGATGCTGGGATAACATCCTCTGCTAAAGACATCAGATCCCACAGTGGTCAGCACTGACTGGGATGAGAGATTCGTCCCTGGTTTTGGTGTGGTTCCATGTTCTTGATATAAATCTACAAGTGGCCCCCTGTAGGGTATGAAAAATGCAAAGAGACATTCCAGGAGGCATAACAGAAGTGCAAAGAGCATCAGGGTTTACTTTCAACCCCTAAAGCATGCGTAGGGGTGTGTGTGAGATGTCACTGCCCCCACCCCCGTGCACCCGGCTTTGCAAAGGACCATGGCAGAAGGCAGCAAGCTAGCCCATCAGATTTGGTTGGTCAGTGTCTTTTTTTTTATTCTTCTGCCCAAATGGGTGTTTGACTATATGCCCTGCTCCCCCCATTCCACAATCAACAATAGTTTGAAGGTCCATTGATGTGGTTCCTCCTACAGAAGACATACGGCTTTTTAATATAGAATTTATGTATGATTAAAAGCTTCCATATCTAGTAAGCTCAATCCTAGAAACAGAGAGTCCAGGATGCCTTGGAACAAACGTCAAGTATGATCAGAAGTGAGCCTTGCCTGTATCTGTAGGCATTTTCCTGGTGTCCTCTTCACAACCAGATATTCTGCAATTTCAGAGAAACCAACGCATTTCCCATGCTACGGTGCTATAGCAACAAAAGATGAGCAGCTGAAAGATCTACAGCGTCAGAGGTTCATGCCATGGAAAGGGGCCTTAGAGATCATTTACTGTAGTGGTTTTCACAGAACCTGCAGTTCTATCTGCCACGATTCTTTCACTCTACAGTGACATAAAAACAGTTCAAACTGTCTGGGAAAATCCAGGGTTTATATTAGCATCAGGCATGCTTGGAACCAGTTGCTTAAATGATGTGTTCTTAAGTCACCCCCTCCCCGTTCCCCTTACCCTTGTCTCTTACTTCATCTTCCCTCTGTTTTAGAGCTTAATTCTCAGTCAGATGCTCTCCCATAAAGCAGCAAAGATGGTCAGCAGCAGCTCCAGAACAAAGATCATCCTCCTTCCTGATATTTTCAGTAAAAAAAAATCTTAGAATTAAGTTTCATTGACCCTGAGTGGATCATATGCTCACTTCCAAGGCAATCATACTGACTCTGCTTGGCCATATGTGGGTCACATTCCCATCTCTAGAGCTGGGGGCTGGGATCAGCCCTGTGTGAGTCAAATAGATTGGGAGAGAGAGAGAGAAAGAGAGAGAGAGATCTGAGTAGTTCCCAAGAAAAGGGGTAGATTCTTTTTACAGAAGAGATTCTAGAAGATTAAAAATAGCAGATGGCCACCAGCTCCATAATACTGTCTCAGGGTCAGCCAAAGCAGTGAGGGGGAGGGGAGGGAAGTATGTAGCTCTCTAGTCCTCTTACACCTGCTTCAAAAAGAGCATCTCTGTTTTCTTCCTCCAGCTTTATTGAGATATAATTGACATATAACATTGTGTAAATTTAAGGTGATTTGATACACTTATATATTGCAAAATGATTACCACCATAGTGTTAGCTAACACCCCCATCACCTCACAGAATTACCATTTCATTTTTGTGATGAGAACATTTAAGATGTGCTCTCTTAGCAACTTTCCAGTATACAATACAGTATTATTGACTATAATTAGCATGCTGTACATTAGATCCCCAGAACTTATTTATTTTATAGCTGGAAGTTTGCATTCTTTGATCAACATCTCCCCCAGTTCCGTCACCCCTCAAGCCCCTGGTAACCACCATTCTAGTCTCTGTTTCTATGAGTTCAGCTTTTTAGATCCCACCATTTATTATATGTAAATGATATACAGTGTTTATCTTTCTCTGAGTTATTTTACTTAGCATAATGCCTTCAGGGCCCATCCATGTTGTTGCAAATAGCAGGATGTCCTTCTTTCTCACAGCTGAATAATATTCCATTGTATGTGGTATATATATATATATACCACTTCTTCATCCATTCGTCCATTGATGGACATTTAGATTGTTTCCATATCTTGGCTTTGTGAACACTGCTGCAGTGAACAGGGGAGTGCATATATCTCTTCAAGATCCTGTTTTCATTTCCTTTGCATAGATACCCAGAAGTGGGAATGCTGGATCATATAGTAATTCTATTTTTAATTTTTTGAGGAATCTCCATACTGTTTTCTGTAGTGACTGCACCAATTTACATTCCTATCAACAGTACACAAGAGTTCCCTTTTCTCCATATCTGTTTTTTTTAAAAATCTTTTTTATGGACTAGGATTCTGAGTTAGATGTAATTTGAAGAAAATGACTTGTAATTTGCTGCTAAACTAGAATGTTTAGAAACCACAAATTTATTTAAACTCCCTCAGTTTGTAAGCTGAGTCTCAGAGATGTTATGTCATTTTTCTCACAGTTACACAGCTAGTTGGTGGGAAAATTGTGATGCCAATAGGTCAGAGATTCATAGCCTACTAACATATCTGAAGACCTATTGTATAGAAGGTCTTGTTCAAGGCACTGCGTAGAAATACAAAGATGAATATCTCACAGAGCTCACAATAATTTAGGGAATATATGACAAACACATATAAAGAGAATTCATAGGAAAAAAATGTGTGGCAGTCTTTATTTTTCAAAAATGTTACAGCAGTATGTGTGGTCCCACATTCTCTTCCAGAATTTTCCCCCCTCAAGGAGTGGAGTCTATTTCCCATCCCCTTGAACCTGGGCAGGCTTGTGAAGCTCCAACAAATTGAATGTGGCAGAACTTTTGAAGCTAGGTTAGAAGAGGCAATACAGTTCCCACCTGGCTGTCTCTCTTTTAGGATGTTCAGCTGTGGAAATCAGCTACCTTGCTGTGAGAAAGCCCCAACCACCTCCCACAGAGAGCCCACATGGAGAAGCCACGTGGAGAGAACTGAGCTCCCCTGCTGATGGCCAGAATCAACTGCCAGACACGAGAGTGAGTAAATCTGGCCCCTGGGTTAGTCTTTGATCTCAGGCACCAGACTCTATGGAGCAGAGAAAAGCCATCCCCACTGTGTCCCATCCAAATTCCTGACCCACAGAATCTGAGAGCATGATAAATGGCTGTTTTATGCCAGAGAAACTGGAGCAGAGTAATTCTGTCTGGATCTTCATAAATGGTGTAATGAACAGTAGAAGCTATTGCTGTGAATTGCCCAGATGTTTTTCTCCCACCCACTTCCTTAGGTTACAAACCAGACTCTTTGGTCTGGGCTGATCGTAATACTCTATTCCCTTGGACACCTTGATTAAGGCAAGGATAAGCACATGACCCAAGTAGGGCCAATCAAGGCCTTTCTGGGTTGATAAATGTTCAACGAGAGAGAGAGAGGTGTCTCAGACTGCTGAGGTATTGGGCTGAGAGGGGGATGTAAGATAAAAGATTGAGGTAGAGAGAGAATTCTAGCTGCACTAAGTCCTGATTAGGTCCTAGTTTCTGCGGCAATCCCTTCAAACATGTGCCACCTCAGTGTTCTTCCCAACCACTCAAACCAATCATTTTCCTTTTTTGTATATTGGATTTCTATTCCTTTCCTCCAAGAGTTCTGCCTAATTTAAAAGGCTTTGTGAAGGATAATGCATTGGAACTGGGTCTTGGAAGGTGGTAGGGTACTGAAATTCTGAAATGGAGAAGGGGCTTTAGAAGGGGGAAAATGTCCACGGAGGAGGGAAGCAGAGCAACTGAAAGTACTGACTCAGTCACCTGGTCCTGGGTCCAAATGCAGCTCCACCCCTGACCCATATAGAGAACTTGGACTTTACCTCATTCAGCTGCAGTTTCCTCCTCTGTGAAATAAAGAAAATAGCACCTATGACATGGAGTTATTGTGAGGATTAAGTGACACTTATAACCCATATTATCCCAGTGCCTGGTGCATGTTAAGGTTTATTTGGTGGCAACTGTGAAAGGACAGCATGGATTGTGGATGAAGCAGCACATGGCAGAAGTGTGGCTGAGATCAAGCTGGAGCAAGAGGCCAGAGCCAGATTGTGGAGGGGATTGCCTCACTGCGTTAGCTGGGCAAGGAGGAGCCATGGCCGTTTTCCCAGCAGAAATGGTCAGAGATGTGACTACCATATATAAGTCACGTTTTGATAACAGGGATTCCATTTCATTATGGCATCATGAAGCAGTATCGCTTCACGTGTACACATATTTGGATTTAATTTTGAGATTGGTTCTAAAAGCATATGGACCCAGATGTCAGGTATTTCCCACCCTCTGCACCCACAAGCACAGTCTCTGCTTTTGCTCCTTGCAGATCTGGCCTGGATGCCTACATCAGTTCCGCTTTTATCACCATGAAGAACTGACTCAAGCACAAACACTGGTGAGCAAATGTAGGGTTTATTAAAGACTTTTGTAGTGAACAATATCAATGCTCTATCAGATCTCCTCAGATTCCCCTTTTACCATTTTGTGCTCTCCCCCGAGCCCCACCTGCCCCTTCGGCTTCTAACAGTCAGCACTTGTGTGACTCTTCTTCCGAGAACACTGCGGGTTCTCAAATAGACCGACCTTGGGCTACTGGAGCCACTTTCCCTCCACAGTGAGCCCGGAGCGCTTGGGGATTTATTCCCTTCCTCCATCCCATGCTTGACCAGTGACTGACAAGTGCAGGAGTGTGGAAGCCCAGCTCCCCGCCTCTGGTGGGGACGACCCTGAGCTGAACTTACACTCCGGAGTTCCCGTGTGGGATCAGGCTGACAGACTTTGCTTGGCTCACATGTTAGCTTGACTTTTCCCTCTTCCCCGTCTCATTTCCCTGCTTCCTTACCGATCTCCCTTAATAAACCCCCTGCACACCATCCTAGCCTCAGGGTCTGCTTCTGGGAAGTAGTTTCCTAGGGTAGGTGGAAGGAATTTACCGTGTACCTCCTCCAGCAAATAACTTCAGAATCCCCCTTAGACATTGCAGCTCTCCCACTCTGCTAAGAAATAAATTTTTCCTTCTTTCCTTTCTTGCATACAAAGCCTCGTGTTATTGGTTCATTCCTCTCTCCCTGAATCCTGCATCCCCAGTTTCAAATTCTCACCTCTATTTTGCAGAACAGGTCTACCTCAGCAACCACCCAAATTTATGTACCAAACCATCAGGGTGCAACAATATTAAAACCCTGAAATCAGCAAGACCCTCTCTCCTTAGAAAGCATTTAGGAAACATCTTTTATCGTAAGAGCCTGCCTCTTGGGACCTCACCCTTACTCCAAGTGACTTACCAACGTATCAAATACTATGCTCCCTCTGAGAGGACCCATCTTACTAGCTGGGCTAATATCGGGTTTTTCCCCGCTCATTTTCTATGTCTATCTGTATTGCATGTGTGTATGTACATATGTATCTACCTATCTGAATAGAACTGTGTAAAACTTTCCTTACTCGTCTGGGACAAGTATTCACAAACATTTGATTTCTTCACACTCAAAAAAATGACAGTGGGATGATTTGAAAATTGAAAAGCCCTTTTTGGGGTGGGAGAAGAGCTTTATCGAGAAGGAAAGTATGGACTGGGCAGAAGGGGCTGGTATGGAGTTTCCAAAGTTCCTTGGTCTCCAGACATCAAAGCTCAGATCCACCTGGCTTCCCTCACCATCCAGGCATGTTTGTTTTTACTGCCCTGGAAGTTTGCTGGAAGCAACTTGATCTACACCTACTGCAGCATGTCTCTAAGCCCTTTCACAGGAAGCCGCTGGCTGGTGGTGCAAACTAATGAGTGTTTTCCGACACAAAACCTCCCATTGAGATTATGAAGTAATTTATTAGGCTCCTACTGCAGTGAGCACACACAGTTCCTGCTCAGAACAGACTAATTAAAAACTTCCCTACCGAAGCAACCGCATAGCACAGGGAGATTAGCTCGGTGCTTTGTGACCACCTAGAGGGGTGGGATAGGGAGGGTGGGAGGAAAGGAGATGCAAGAGGGAAGAGATATGGGAACATATGTATATGTATAACTGATTCACTTTGTTGTAAAGCAGAAGCTAGCACACCATTGTAAAGCAATTATACTTCAATAAAGATGTTTAAAAAAAAAAAAAAAAAAAAAAAAAAAAAAACTTCCCTACCGAAGCAACCGCATAGCACAGGGAGATTAGCTCGGTGCTTTGTGACCACCTAGAGGGGTGGGATAGGGAGGGTGGGAGGAAAGGAGATGCAAGAGGGAAGAGATATGGGAACATATGTATATGTATAACTGATTCACTTTGTTATAAAGTAGAAACTAACACACCATTGTAAAGCAATTATACTCCAATAAAGATGTTAAAAAAAAAAAAACTTCCCTACCATGTACAATTTCAATTGTGTTTGAAAAAAAAAAAAAGAATAATACTTCTGTGGTAATTTTTCATAGAAAGGAAATGATAATGATTTCTAAAAAAAATTGTAGAAGTTTTGTGTTGCTTCAATAGACAAAATCAGTATCTGTGGGTTTTGGTGTGTAACTAACATGATTGTCTTTATGTAGAATAGATCTAATTTCCCACCTCTAACTCTGATGTGATGTTTTCCCTGAGTTCAGTTGAAAAGGAAGGTAAGAGTCAATATTACTAATTGTAGGGAAGAACTGGGTTTAAAACTATTTTTATTTTTTTGGGGGGGGTGGTGACGTATATAACCCTGATGGCCCTAGTTGTTCCAAGTTCAGGAGTCTTTCTCCTTTAATAGCCAAGTATCTATCATCTAAGCCCCTAATATTCTATCAGGCGAGCCTCTCCAGGGTGCCCTGGAATCTCTCAGGAACATTTACATACTTCAAAATTTACCCTGGTTGTTGCTTTTCACCTTGGCCTGACATCTGGCCTCGAACCATGGCCACTTTCTATGTCAAAACTCAGACTGTTATAAGCTACTTGTTTACTGTTACTCCAAGAAAAATATTAAAGAAAAATTTAACCAAGCCTTGAGCATGCCAATTCAAGTGACACTGAGTGACACTGAAACCTCTAGAGCCTTATATAGCCTCTTCTGGACCTGTTTGAGAACTGCACCTGTGGCTTAAGGGAGACTTTCCAATCCACTTTTGAACCAATCAGAAATTTGGAAAAACTTCTTCTCCATATTATATCTGTCCCTTCACTTTCAGCTTGGGGGACACTCACTGACTTTTCTTAAGGAACATGAATCTCCTTTGCCTGGTTGGTAATAAACTCTTGCCTTCATTTTAGATTATTTTGGTGGTCTTTGTATTGACTGTGTGATAGTGGACCCTGGCTGCTGTATTAATTCCCCAAATTTCAACTAAGATGGAGCTGTGAAATTTCATAAAGCTTTACTGAAGAGTAGGGTCAAAGGACACAGGGAGTCGGGGGTGCCTTAAAGCTGGACACCACAAGTGTCTTTCTTTAGGTCCTTTGGCCATTCTCTTCCACAGGGATACCCTCCCGTTATCCCTCCTCTTACCCCCAGCCCTGGGCCTTGCTCCTGGCCAGTTTGCATCCCTACAAAATGAGTGCTCTTGCCAAGTTCCTGCCTGCCCACTGCAGACCCGTACTCCACTAGCACTACTCCCAGGCCCTCCTCACCCTTAGTCCATGCCAGTCTCTCAACAGCATAATCATCTCAGATGACTATCGTCAATAACGACTACCTTTTACATTTTCATGTGGAGCCGTTTAGCTCCTCACTCATTGTCTAGAAACTCTTCATTGCAACTAAGGATCATAGCTTCACTTTTGCACAAAGGATCATTAAAGTTTTACAGAAACAAAGGAACGGTGCCCTCAGAGGTGAATGCAAACCTCCATCTTTAAAGGACTAGAAAAATTATTGATGGTTAAAAAAAATCTGTCTCCCTCCCTCCCTTCCCTCCCCTTGGGGGTCTAGTTGAGACCATCTTCCTTACACTTTATAAGTCATTTGCTTCTACGGTGTGCAAGGAACAGTACCCAGAACTGAGGAGGCAGACAGACTAAGACACAATCCCTGCTCTTAAGAAGCTCATGGCGTTCTAGAGGATCCCCAGTGACAACAGTGGGATAAGAATAGCAGATGCGGTGTAAGATGCAGACATAACACGGAGCAAGAGAGTCAGGAAAGGCTTCCAGGAAGAGGCTGCACACCAGTGGGTTTTGAAGCACCAACAAGAATTTACTAGATGGATGAAATGGGAAATGCTTTCAGGCAGAGGAAATGAGGGCAATGATATGGTGGCCTGAACTATGCTGGCCATATGGGGATTATTAAAGATGGGTAGACCTAAAGCACAGAGTAAGTGCAGGGGGAGTGGGAGAAAACACAGGGATCAGATCTCTCCTGGATTTTACTGCACAGGTGATGAGGAACGTTGGAAGCATTTTGAGCTGAGGACAGTGGGATCTGGGGTGGGGACAGGTGGAGGGTGACATGATGAGATTGGTGTTTTAGGAAGATCACTGCGGTTTTTAGCTAAAGAGCAAGATACCAGTCAGAGAAATAGTCCATGTGAGAGGCTCTGAGACCTCGCGTGAGGCTGTGGGAATGAAAGGGAAAAAGAGTTGTGAAGGCTCTCTGGGAGGTTCAATCAGTAGGATTTGTTGTTTGATTTAATGTGGAGGGTGAAGGAAAAAGGGTCCAGTGGGGCAGCAATGTTTTTGATGGGTAGATGGCGGCACCGCCAGCTAAAACCTGGAGTACAAGGAGGGAAACTGGTTGTTGGTAGGGGAAGGGATGGAGGACGGGGTGAAGGTGAGAAGGAGGGGGTGGTGTTGTCAAGTGATGAATTCTGGTTTGGGAACATCATGAATCTGGTTTCTTGCCAGATTTCTGAAGATGACTGCTTAGTTAGTTGGACACACAGATCTGAAATTCAGCACTGATATACGGACAGATGATGTAGACTTCAGGTGGTAATTATAACCATGAAAAGACATTTTATACTCCAGGGAGAAGTGTAGAGTGAGAAGGGAAAGGAAAAAGGGTTGACTGTGGAATCCTGGGATATGTCGCTTCCATTTTTATAATTTTTAGGGAGCCTCTGCCTCTATATTTATTTGGAACATTTGGTAAATAATATAATAGAAAGGTAATCCATCTGTAAGCAAGATTTTTTTCAGATAAGTGAAATCAACTTGAGATACCAAGTAAGCACATATTAGTGCACAATAAGTATTTCTTGAATGCATGAGCATGAATATTCATTTTGCTCAGTTTTGCAGTAAGCACTGTGAATTTCACAAATATGTATGCTGCAGCAGAAGGTTAGAAAGAGAAGGGCAGCACATACTCTAACCATAGCAACAAGGTTGGGGATAGCATCATCCAGAAGGTTATAGTTCTGTTAAGAAGAATGTTTGCTCCCATGAGCCCTCGCAACTAAGCAGCAACGATACCACTTCATTGTGATAGTGGAAAAAAAATGACCTTGCTGATGTGATGGAAGGGATAATGGGGGCAGCAAGGTATGCCTTTCTTAATTTCTTGATAACAAAAAGAGTAAGCTACAGCCACCTCTGGGTCTCTTGACAAAGACCAAGTCCCACTTTTCCACATTTCTGTACATTGACCCCAACAATCTCTAATGCACCTGGTGTCCCACGGAAACTTGCATTTTTGCATTTTAACCGAAACAGAGACCTAGAATTCATGCCAAATCCTAGAGGATGAAATAGAACAACATTTCCACTTGATGTCATGAAAATATGCAATGGCCAGCTAGTTTGGCTCCAGTGGCTTTGAAGATCAAAGTTTGGAGAGGTCCCTGTGAGGGCATTTCCAGGCGAGATGGGAGTTTTCCAGTCTCTCTAATACCTGACCTATGGTCCCACAATCTCACAGCATTTCTGATTTAAAATGGCTTTGTTGCTAGAGGGAAATGTCTTTCCATCTCAGAGTTCAGCCAACAGACAGAGATGACCCTTTGCAAAGAAAGCCGTCTAAACCTGTACTTCTTCAGAAAAGGGAGTGACATAGTGAGGTCACAATTGCTTTGTAAAACTTACCACTACTTCCCCAGGCAGTTCTAGTGTGATGTGTAAAGTCCACTTCATTTTAGCCTTTGGACATCTGTGAGGCTCTGACTGCCCATGAGATAGTCAGAAGCGCAACAGTACACCCCATACTTGCCAGAATTCTTGTGGGTAGATTACTAAACAGCCTCCAGACACTGGAGCCCATGGAGTTTTAGGTTTAGACTCAGCCTTGGTTGGACAAACCTTAAAGATCATTTAGTGTAACCCCTTAGGCCAGCAGTTCTTTACGAAGTGATTACTTGTAAATTACTTGTTTTCACAGAAGTATTGCATTATCAATAAAGTATGAAAGTTTTTTAAAGACTTCCTTTTTTTTTCTTCGTAAATTAGAACAGATTCAAGATTATCCTACAATAATGTCTGTCACACTATGTTCTGATAGGCTTTTTTGGGCAGGAGAGGAAGGGGTCCTATCCTGCAGTTATTCTAATAGAAACTGAGCATAGCTTACAACCCACTCTTTCTACGTCATCTCTCTTAGCAGTGTACGGGGCGCTAAAACTTCATCCAGTTTGTGTTGCTTCAGAAAGTTTGAGAGGCTAAGCTTCAAACCCACGTCAGCACCTCAGGGTGTGCTTGGATACTTCCAGCAGCGGGGAACTTACTACCTTCCCAGACAGCTCACTCTACTAGCAAACATCTGTCATTGTTCCAGTGTTCTCTGTGCCTCCATCAACCCTGGTTCTACCCATTTGAGCTATAAAGAGTAATTCCAAGTCTACTCCTGGGTGGTTGTCTTCAGTATCTTAGGAAGCCACTTTCCTGTCTCATTTTGAGTATTTTCTTGGGTACAACTTGGCCTGTTCTTTAGTTGCCCTTGGTATGACGAGCTGGTTTCAAATCCCCACCTCTCGTGTTTGCCTCCATCCAAGGGCAGATCCGTTTGGCCAGGTCTCCCTTAGTGAGCAGTGTCCAGAATCGAACACTGCCTCTCACAAGCCCATAATTTCTTATCTCACTCAAGCAAGAGAGGATAATACTGTCTTCTCTAAGAAACAGCTTGAGTCCTGACCATAAAATGTGTTAATTCTGTGCTTTCGTTCTCTGATAAGGAGGAGCATTAATAGGAAACTGAGACCTACCCCCGCCAGCCCTCCACACTCACTTCCAGGAGTACCTTCCCACCCGTCCTCTTCCCTCCGCCCGCCACTCATCCTTCTCCTTCTGGCCAGAACTGCTGGTCCAAGGGGTCGGACTAGATGATCTCTAGGTGTCCAACCAAGAGTTCAGACTACCTCTGAAGCCTAATGTGAGAGCTTATATTTAGGAACTCTGAGAAGTATGAAACTCCTGATAGTAAGGTTCACTTGGGTGATATTTAGCTTCTTTCAACTGAGGGAGGTGCTGCCCCCACCAAGTGGACCTTTGAAATGTGTGTGAGGATTTCTAGTTGTCACAGTATTGGGAGGCAGGTGTCACTGGTATTAGAGCCATGGATGGGAAATGCTTTGTAATGCTTGGGACAGTCTCACACAAGGAAGAGTCGTCCCTTCACAAATTCCCAGAGTGCCCCCGATACACGAAAATGGAGGGAGCACAGGACTAAACGAGAAGACCAGGTTCCAACCCTGTTCTTGCTCTTACTTGTCTCATTTTTCTCATTTGTAAAATGGGTGGAAACACAAAGCTGTTATGAGGACTAAGTCTCAAGCATTTTGTCAGATTGTCTTTTATGACACTTGACTACTTAAAATTCATCCTCCTTTCAGCCCACGTGGTTTGGGTGGGCCTGACCCCATACCAGCTGGGGGTGGTGGGATGATGTGACCTAGGGTTACCAGTCAGCTAATTCTGTTCTCATGGCTCAGTGATTGGTTCATGGGAGGGTACACAGTCATCACTCAGGCCAGTGGTAATCAGGCCCTGATTTTCATTAAAACCTGTGGGAGAAGAGAAGCTCTGTTCTCCGGTCAAATTGGGCCTTGGAGGATGTGAGCCTGACACTGTGAGTGGTTACACGGATGCAGCCTGAATGCGATGCCAGCCCAGCATAAGGAAAGCCAAGAGATTGAGAGAAATGACTCGTGTGCATTATTCAAGCCCCTGGATAAAGCTAAACCTGGGGGGTTTTTTGTGTGTTTTTTTTTAACATCTTTATTGGAGTATAATTGCTTTACAATGGTGTGTTAGTTTCTGCTTTATAACAAAGTGAATCAACTATACATATACATATATCCCCATATCTCCTCCCTCTTGCATCTCCCTCCCACCCTCCCTATCCCACCCCTCTAGGTGGTCACAAAGCACTGAGCTGATCTCCCTGTGCTATGCGGCTGCTTTCCACTAGCTATCTATTTTACATTTGGTAGTTAAACCTGGGTTTTAAAGATACCCCTAGTCACTTTAATTATGTGAGAAACATATGCCCTTTGTTAGTTAAGCCAGATCGAGACACTTACAACAAAAACAATCCTGACTTACTCAGCACTCACTTCTATCTGCCTTGAATTACGGTTACTAGTATCTCCTCCACTTGACTCCAGGCTCCTTGAAGGTAGTTATCTTTGAATCCTCCAAACTCTCCCAACACTAGATGTTAGTGTAGCATAAAGAAGCAACCCCCCCAAATATTTGATGCATGAGTAAAATGAAATAAAAATGGTATATATGAAAGAGTTTTGTTAACTCGCAAGTATCTTACAAATGAATAGCATATTATATATATCAAATTTCTCATGAACGTTTCCTCCTAAAACCTTTGTCTAGTGAGATGTTCTAGAGCAATAAGATTAGTATGCAAGCAATGGTATTGCTCACCCAGTTTGTTTTCACATTTGTCTCCATTTCAACATTGTCCTGAACAATCTTTTCTCGCTATTGTGTCCCTAATAGTCTCCCTTGTTAGACCGGGTTTCTCCAGTGCAAAGATCTTTTCTGCTTCATGTTTGTGTCCTCAGTGCCTGTGGGTGATGCTCAGTGGTTTGGATGTGCTCCTGCCCCTCCTTAGCTCTCTTACTACTGTGGGCTTTCGAGGTCCCAGAAAGTGCATCCCTGTGGCCTGATGGTATCCTGGAGGACTTGTGGCATGTCCTTAACTTTCATTCATTCAGAAGACATTCATGTGCTGGGCATGGTCTCTGGGGATTCATGCTCTTGTGGCACTCCCAGACAAGTACATAGGCAATTACAATGCCGTCTGGTAAGCGCTAAGATGGGGGAAGCGTGGGGGGTTGTGGGAGTAAACAGGAAGTTTCTAGGCTGATGGCAATCAGGGAAACATTCCTGGAAGAAGTGGCATCAAAGCTGAGTCCTAAAGGGTGAGTAGGAATTAGCCAGACAATGAGTCTCCCAGTCAAAGGGAATGGCAAGGACCACAGGGTCAGTGGGTAGGGGAGCAGATGTGTTGGAGAGCTGGGTGTGGTGCAGACTAGCTGCAGTGCACTTCTAGATGTGGTGCCACTTCAAGGGCTTTGCTTCTGTTTCTTCTGGGTCAGGGTCCCCTTTCCACAGCCCAACCAGGCCATGCCCTTCTTTGTCTTATTTGGTGGTTTTCTTGGCTATACCTATTAACTTCAAATGATGTCAGGATGCCAGGTGATGGTATGCCCAGTTCAACTGGGCAGAGGGCCTGGCTGGAGTTCTTCCTTTCATCTTCATTGATTGACTTCGCCGGAGGAATTCAAGCCTCATCAGAGTGTATGCTGGCCTGCCTAGCTTAGAAT